>NW_028317715.1:772500-1113750 GCF_055824585.1 Amblyomma mixtum
TTCTAAGCTCTCTCAACTACCAATACAGCAACTTGAGCAGAAACTTCCCCTTCACATAGCTGAAGCTAACTGCTGATATGCCTGTGCTTACCAGCGTTGGTTTGATTCTAAACCACCTGCCTCTTCTACTACTCAATCTGTGGATAAAGCATAAGCTGTAACCATATCAAAGCCACTACAAAACCTTAACACACCCCTGGGCGTCACCAGCACACAAGACAAATGCAGCAACTCCAAAAAAACGACGTGGACATGGTTTCATTGTTTAGCCACGTTTACACAAATGTAATGAAGTCTAAAAAATCACGGCATCGTTATTTTCAGTTTTCGCCATCAAAAAATTTTCAATGGACTAACAGTGGCGTTTCATTGAAGAAGCATCAAAGCACGCGGAATGCAAGCTCGTGCAGAAGAAGTTGAAGATTTGGAGAAGAAGCCGCTCTTCGCCTTGTCGCCACCAAGACCTACTGAACTACAGACCTGCACATTTGGCGGGGTCCTATGGAGCAGCGTGCGCCAACTTTCGTTAGCTTTTTGGCCGCTGAGGGCGCTCGGTTGACCTGTTCGTCTGCTACTATCATCATCATCGTTTTCTATGTGCGCCAACTTTCGTTAGCTTTTTGGCCGCTGAGGGCGCTCGGTTGACCTGTTCATCTGCCATTATCATCATCATCGTTTTCTATGTGTGACGGCGCAGTTGGCTTTCACGCATGCAATTTTAGAATTTGAAGCAACGTGTTTGGAGTACATGCGCTACGACAAATTATTTCTCCTCTCACTGCCTCTCGGTGCATTTGTCCTGTCTTATTATTTTGAAATCTATAGTTATGAACCAAGCAAGTATGTTTTTTTTTTTTCAATCCTAGCGGTGAATATTCTGTTCGCGCGCATGCATGCGTGTGACTTGCTGGCATCGCGGCCGCGTTAAAATAAAAGGCGGTGAGGCACTCAGTTGTTTAAACACTTTATTCACACAAGGCTTACATATCATTCTGAGTAAAACACGCTTAATACGAGCGTAAAGTAGTTTTTGTATGTATTTTTAGAACGAGTTATTTACGCAAAGCGTTATGTGTCGCTCGGGCTTGAAATATAGGCGTGTCTAGATCTCCAAGCCACAAAGAGAAAATTTCCAGCGATAGTGTGTAATTAGTTTTTATTATGCACGCCATGGAGGAGTTTTTTTTCCTCCATGATGCACGCTGCCTACCACATGTGAATCTTAACATGTGAAACTTAGCAGGTGAAACTTAACATACTCATGACTTGTATATAATCATAATTTTCGAAAAGCCCATATAGAAGGTTTATTTTTCTTATACGTACCCGCTGAAATCTTCGGCGACGCTATATTCCGAGACGAGAATGAATTACGAGGGTAATCCGAAAAGTATAAGGCCTTCAAAGGGCTGCGGCCGTAGGGAAACTATTTGTGTGGCTGCTCGCCACACTGTTCATTGTTCCTCGTCTTCCAAAGAAGTCATGACTCAGCGCGAAAGGGACTGTTAAATTTTGCAAGGCAGCCATTTGAAATGGAGCTGCCGCTACCGCCAGATGCGATCGAAGTTCGCGCAGTTATTCAATTGTTGAACGCAAAAGGCGTTTAACCAATCGAAAATCATCGCCAGTTGACGGAAGTGTACGGAGAGCCTTGCATGGACATTAAATACGTCCGCAAGTGGTGTAGGGAGTTCACCGCTGGTCGCACTGAAATTCACGACGAAGAAAGACGCCGGAGACCGTTAATTTCTGATGAGACAGGCGCAAAGGTCGAAGAAATGATGCGGCAAGATCGGAGGATCACACTCGACGAACTCTGCATTTTGGTTCCTGGCGTTTCTATAGAAGCACTATTCATAAGATTTTGACAGCAAAGTTGAAATATCGGAAGGAGTGCATAAGATGGGTTCCGCGAATGCTCAGATACGACCATCAACGGCAACGCGTTGACTCCTCGCGCGCATTTCTTCGGCGTTATGGAGATGAAATGGAGACCTTTTTGGATTCCATTTTTACGGGCGACGAAACCTGGGCATTCCACTTCCCACCTGAGAGTAAACAAGAATCACGTGAGTGGCGGCACTCCTCGCCGCTCAAGCCGCGAAAGTTCAAGCGAACACAGTCTGCCGGCAAAGTCATGGCAACTGTGTTTTTGGATCGAAAAGGGGTATTGGTGGTAGACCTCACGGCTCTAGGCACCACAGCGCGGAGAGATATTGTGAGACCCCTAAGAAACTCAGACGGGCGATTCAAAATCGCAGAAGAATGCTGAGCAAGCTAGGGCGTGAGTCTTCTCCACGACAACGCTCGCCCCCACGTTACCTGCCAAACCGTCGCGCTCCTGCAACAGTTTGGATGGGACGCATGGAGTTCTTTCCTTCCTCCATGTTGGGACCTGATCAGCCACACACCCTACAGTCCGGACTTGGCACCAAGTGACTACCACTTGTTTCCTAACTTAAGGGAACATCTCGCTGGAAGGCGCTTCACCAATGGTGACGAAGTGAGAGATGCGGTCAAACGCTCCCTCAACGGTATGGCGGCGAGCTGGTATGATATAGGCACACAAAAAACTGCACCCGCGTCTGCGAAAATGCTCACACCGCAACGGCGATTATGTGGAAAAGCGGAAGAATGGTCTGCCTTTTAACTGATTTGTAAATTGCTTAAAAGAAACGTTTCTTTCGATTGATAAAAGGTGTGGAGACCTTAATTTTGGGATGACCCTCGTAATTCGATATGCTTGGGTCCCCGCGTCGACGTGCGACTAATTAAACTTTCAGCACTTTTCTAGATGTTGGCTTATGAGATATTCTTTTCATTCTCCCTTCCTTGGCGGTCTTGTCGGCTAAGTAGTTAGCGAAAAAGGGCCTGCTGAACTTTTCGAGCACAAGCCGTGTGACCGCTTCTAGGTGCTGTTTGGTTGATCCGTCGTGCCTGAAAAGTTTGTTCTGAGTCGCTGCCGGAAGGACGCTTTGCACAAAAAGTGACATAGGTTTCTTTAGGGAAATGGACAAAGGCGCGAAGGCTTCTGCTGCTTGCTCTAACGCGCAGACGAAAGAAATGAATTGAAGGTTAGGATATGACAGTCCTCCGCGATCAATGTTGAAGATTACGGCTGTGGCAGGGCCGGATGACCGCGGGGCCTTGATGTTTTCCACGCACTGGTGGCAGTCGATCGCATCTTCCACTGCCTTGACCAAAAATCCTGCTATGAGGCCCAATGTGCTGGCCCTAATGCCCGGAATTGGGGCACCTGAGAAAGAAACCAGAAGCCGAGATGAGGTGACAAAATGAGGTTTACACGCACAGAAAGGTTAAGCTTTCTGTGTTAAGGCAAGTAAAATGGACAGCAAGTTACAAACGCAATTATTTTACACAGCGCAGGTCTGTGCATTCTTTGTAAAGCTCTTCAATGCATTTTTTTCATGCATAGAGTTGTTACGCAAGCACAGCAGCAATCAGATAAACATGCAGACAGAGTGCGATCAGAACTAAGAGGCGTTTGAAATGCATGCACTCAATTATTCTGGAAGACCTCCAAAACGGCACCCCTTTCTTCTTTCACTCCCTCCTTTATCCCTTCCCTTACGGCGCGGTTCGGGTGTCCACCGAGAGAATTAAGTGAGACAGATACTGCGTCATTTCCTTTCCTCAATACCAAAACCAAACCAAGCGATAATGAGGTGCACTTGTTGTAAAAGCGGTCGATTTAATAATTAATTTTAAGGCGGAAGCCTTTAATGCCTCATTGTTGGAAGCAGGAATTGGTTTGGTTTGGTTTGGTTTGGTTTATGGGGTTTAACGTCCCAAAGCGACTAAGGCTATGAGAGACGCCGTAGTGGAGGGCTCCGGAAATTTCGACCACCTGGGGTTCTTTAACGTGCACTGACATCGCACAGTACACGGGCCTCGAATTTCTCCTCCAAAGAAATTCAACCGCCGCGGCCGGGATCGAACCCGCGTCTTTCGGGACAGCAGCCGAGCACCATAGCCACTGAGCCACCGCGGCGGCCGGAAGCAGGAATTGTCGACAGAAATGTCACGCTTTTCAATTGGTCGAAATGGTCGTGACGGCACAGTGCGCGAATTTCAAACGGGGCCAATTGTACTTTGGCTGGTAACCATGCAACCGTTTAAAGGGATCGTATAGTGATGCTCCATGTAAGTTGGACTGAGTTTAGTTAATTGCTTAATTAACCAATTAGCCTAATTAACCTTTCTACTCAGACCAGAATAAAACCGAGTAGGAAATTGGTCGAGTTCGAGAATCGAACCCCGGTCTCCGGAGTGCGAGACGAGCATGCTAACCACTCCGCCATGCCAGCTTTTTTTTTTTTGTCGATGGTTTGGAATGAACAAAGGCGCGTCTAGTGAATACGGTGTCTTCGTTCACTCCCATCATCTTCCCCTCCCTTACTGCGAGGTTCAGATGTCCACTGCACTTTAGGTGAACAAAGCGCCCCCCTGAATTTTAATCATCATTCTGGTTGTGTTACTACTGCAGATCGCTTTTTCTGTAATGTAATTTTATTTGCGCGAAATTTTTGCCGTGCATGTGTCACGATGAGTTAATAATAAATATACACTTCCACACAAATAGCTGTCTAGGAACGCAGACATTTACAAACGGTGAATCTCTATCTATGAATGTTTTTTTTGTTCTTATTGTTGCGGTTTAGTACGAAAGCATATGCATTTAGCCTTCCCTGGAGATTTCGACCATATGTGCCTCACGCGGAAAAATGAAGCCTCAGCCAGATTCGGTAAGCAAATGGGTGTAATGCGGGCTTTAGTGTAATTCGCCTTTCCTTTTTCTCTAAACCAGGGCAGGTTTTAGACTCTGGTGACATTGAGTAAAGGAAAAGCGCATAACCGGCCCGCTGGGTCAGTGGAAACCTGAATCGTGCTTTGAGGTATACGTGACGGTGGTGTGCACCTGCTAAAACTGCGCTTTCGCAAAATATTTCGTGCTGAGCGATGCTGAACTGCCAGCCATGTTCTTCCTCTATCATGCATCGGTAATTATATCCACTTGAAAGGTGGTGTCAAAAACAAGATGCTTAGCATTGCTGCAAACGGAAACGTTCACCATTCGAGGTCCTCAAAGCAGCAAGGTGTGGCTGCAAAACCCGTTCCATTTCGGCACGCGTCGTGATTCCTCCTTCTGCGGCAGATCCGGCGTCACTGTGTCCGCCACCGCTGGCCATGGCGATAGATGACTCCTGTGGCGGCTCTTGTCGCCTGCCAGTCCCTGCTGGTAGCATATGTGGCGCCTGGTAGCCCGAAAGCCTCTGAATGGAGCCCAGAGGGGCCACAACTTTCCCTGTATTGCCGCTTGCTGATGACTGAACGACACCCATAACCAGCATTTTCTGCAAGGACGAAAGTGCGGCACGAGCATCTGTCTGGTCATTGCAGCCGTTCATGCGCCGGATAGCAGAAAACAGGGCTTCCACAGGATCGCTAGAAAATTTTGACGTCAAAACATAGACGAAGCCAGATTGGATGAGGTATCTGGTGCACAAAACTGTTGACATCGTCGTCACCTGCAGCGCTTCATAGGTCTCAAGAGACAAGAATGCACTCTTGTGGGGTGCTGCTTCCTTCCAAGCCGCAAAGAAGGGAAGGAAGTCGTTCTCCAGCCAGGACAACCTGGAATAGACATCAGTAATAATGTCAAACCACGCGGCCAAAAGATATGATAGACTATATACCTATCATCGTCAGGAGAGCTGAATGGCATCCTGTTCGGATCTCTGCTCACGATGTAAAATGTCGTGCTTCGCACATTGTGGATGGTGAACCATTTGAAAATGAGTTCCATCAGTTGTATGGTTGGAAGACTGTCCTCGAAGCCAATCACCCCAAATCTTTGTCCGTGTTGTTGTAGATACCGAAGGACGGCTGTAACCTAAAAAAAAGGAAAAAATTGCGAGGCACGTTGAACAGCATGCGCCATTGATTTTCTGTTCTTTTTTCTCTTGGTTTAAATACCATTGGTATACTTGCCTGCGGAGAAAATATGTCAAGAGCCCTCTTGACATTCATTTTCTCGAAAGTCGTGGGAAAGACATGTTTCCGTGTGAGGAATCTCACTAATTTGAAAGAAGGCTGCCTTTCGGTAATTTTGAGCAGCTCTCTAAGATATTTAGGGCTGTAGTGTTGATCCCCGTTGCATAGGGTTCGGTTCGCGGCGAGTAGCTGGTTTCGCAGGTTTTTCAGAATGTGGCAGTGATCAAATGCTAGAAACAACTTTCGCCCACTGTTCATAGGATGTCTGCAAAAAAAGAAAGAAGAGGGAAAGCGTCAATAAGCACAAGATAATTAAAAAAAAAGCCATATCTCATTCTTCCAGCTAATGCAAGCAAAAGAACTGTACGCCGGCGCTGGAATGAAGACAACGAAAGTGCCGACGCCAACGACGCCGAGGCTCCTGGGGGCGGCCTGTATACTGACGCTCGAGCTGAGAACTGCTTTTCATGTAACCCTCCCTTTCGCCCCACTGTTTTCCCGATTACATATGTGGCCGAGTATTCGTTGCCGGCGCCGCTCAAATCCCCATAAACCCCTCTTCAGGGCATATATACTTGTGCCCCGCTGCTTCTGCTTCTACAAACGTATAGCACCGATCTTCGGGAGGTTAACATCGAAGAGCACACGGAGCGTTAACGGCGCTTACGAAATGTGCGTATTTAAAAGTATGAACCGTTCTTTTCCTAACGGGCAGCTCGTCTAACGAACGGGTGATCATGCATGCTATACAATAACCGAGTTTCCCAAATTCTAGCACTACTCCGACGCCCACAGTGTTCCCTCGATAAGGCCAGTGCACGCAGCTGTGTACACTATATAGGTGAAGTGTATATGAAAGGAATTGCGCTCAAGTACACTTACGGCACCTCCGGGCTTATTTTGCCATTGCTTAGTATGGAGAACATCTTGCAGTTGGCGGCATGGTTGTCGGCTACTAGGCGCACTACTTGGAATCCAGCCTCCTCTACGGACTTCATTACTTTCATTGTCAGGTGGTGCAGTTCCTCTCCTTTTATCGATTGGGTAAAGTAGTACCCTACTGGTAGGCTGAAAAAATGTCACACACGTATGCCAGGTTAGAATAGCCCAGAACGCAAACACGATTTACATACTCGTTAATTATACATATACGTAAACGTTGGCATAGCTCACGTGTAGTGCGTAGAGAGGCCGACGAAGACGAAGGCAAGAAGGTGCGTGGCCAGCTCATTCTCCAGACCTACTTCGCTCTCGAGGCCTCCCATTTCGACAAGTCCATGAACGGCGTCTCCTTGCTTCTGATAGCTTGCACACTGCTTTAGAGACATTTCGTCAAGTACAAGGGAGCCCATTTTTTCCTGAAAAAGTACATATATATCATACAAGTGAAAGGAAAGAGAGGTGCTCGAATTGTGACATAATAAATGACTGTTTGCTTCCGTCTCGCGCGCACGCACGCACGCACAAACACACATGCGCGCACACACACACACGCATATATATATATATACACACGCAACAAATTTTTTAGATGTCGGGGATAACCGCAAATAAGTGCGTTACGAAAAGCGTACTCTTTCTGAACTTACCCGCTCAGTCAGATGCGCAGCTTCCTGGTGCAACCGCTGCTTCATTAATGAAGACACCACCTCTCCGTTGCACGGCCCGATGTACCTTTTTAGAGTGGTGCGACTCGGAAGAGTCAGGCACCCTGACTCCCGTATCATTTCATAACCGCACGGTGATTTGGAATGCCATAGTACAGCTTGTCTGATTGTTTCCTCTGACCAGTGGTGATGTTTCTTGGTCAGACAGTAGAGCTGTTCTTTGAGAAAAAGTGCTTTCGAGTTATTTTCATGCAGCTTCTCCTGAAAAACAATGGAAATTTTTGCAAATATTTAATGCGCCAACCCACACCCTCAAGAAGAAGAAAGCGATTCCATTGTAGTTAATAGTACCTGAAGTATTTCAGCACCAGCAAGCTGTGAGCACGCGCCGACTTTGGATGCTTTTTTCTTCAGATCAAAAACCTGCGACTTCAAGGCACGATTCGTTTTTACAAGTCTCTGCGTCTTGCGCTTTAGTGTCTTTGTGGCCACTGTTGCGAGCCGCATCTTTTTCGAGGTCAGGTTTGTTTGCGACGAGACTGAGCGTTTGAAGCTTCTCGGTCTTGCTGTGTCGCTTTTTGATGAACAAGAGGGCCCTGTTAGAGCAGGCTCATAACTCGCCGTTGGTGAGGTCGAATCGTGGATCCCAGTTGTTCGTGCTTCCTGTTGTGCCGATGGACGGGGTGAATACGGTGCAACAGGCTGTGTTTCCTTCCTATGAAACGAAAAAGAGAACCGAATTTCAATATCTATGCGTTGTATGTGAGGGCAGGGGTCAAATGAATAATTATAGCTTCTGGCATATTGGCTCACATTTCCTTGTTTGGAGCTGGGCTTCCTCCCACCGCATTTCTGCAATGCAGTGACGCTTTCCTCCCGGTTGGCATCATATGGCCAGAGTCGCGCAGAAACACTGAAGGTACTGCATCCGGTTTCAGCCGCCGTCGCTTCAAGCCTGGCCTATAATCGTCAGGCGTGAAGTGAAGGCTACATACTTTTGATCGGTCACTTGGCTGCCAGAGTTGATTTTCCGGGCCTTACAGAAGAACGAAATGGAAAAGTGAAACCAAAAGATAAATTGCCGCGCACACTGCAGCTGTTGTCTGCGGTGCCCATTACCACTAGTATTTTCCTGCCTGCTAATATTTGCGCGTATAAGTGGAACAAGTTACAGCGTAAAGAACGAAACGATACTTTATTGTGCTTAGAAAACAGGTATACATGCAGGCTCTCTCATGTTTTGCGTTTGATGGTTTACTTTCCTTTTCTTCAAAATATGCTCCACAAGTTTCTCAACAAACCATGCATCACCTCTTGCACATATTATTCAATTCAATTCAATTGGATTCATTTATTTCACCACATATTATGTTGTGTTTTATTCCGATATAGCTGCAAAATTTCAAATTGTAAATTGCCTACCTCGTTACGTTGTCGTCTAGCTGAAAGTGAGCGAGATCTGAAAAGGTCTCACCTTTCCTCGCAACAGCTTGGATCCATTCCTTCCGCACGCTCGTGACAGGAAACTCATGAAAGCTTACGCCAGGTGCTTTTTTTTGCTCTGATTTGCAGAATGGTACGCAGCAGTAAACCATTCTACAGGCTTTACGATCGCTTTACGCCATGCAGCAGTCTTTTCCAAGACGAAAACAAGAAAAATACACCCGTTCGCAACGTATCCTAATGTCGCACAAAGATCTACAACCAGTGCATCGACAACTGTCGCACCAAGCACCAAACTGCAGATATTTTGCGGCACGCTACCGTCTGCCAAACCTCCTACTCAGTTGTCGTCTGCCACATATATGTTTGCGACTCGTGGATGCTCGTATTTTATTGTACCGTTAATATGTGTAAGCTTCTGTTTTTTAAGAAGTTCCTGTACGAGCACTAGCGCTAACAGAAAGTGCATGCTAGCATGCCGACACTCTCAAGGCCAAGTGCAGCGCCCAGGATTTGAAAAAGGCGCGATTACGCCGCTCCCGCCGCCCTCTGGTCGACAAAAAGAAAGCAACGCGCAAAAAAAAAAAAAAGAAACGCCGAGCATACGCAAATTGGGCGCTTCTGCAAAATAACATGGATGGATGAATACTTAAAACATAGACAGCTGATAAAACTATTACATTCATGAAGTAAAATTATGATAAGCGCCATCTTGTTCAACAGGTATAATGTAGCGCCACGCTTCCCGTAGGTGCCGTTTCCTAGCGGCAAAAGGCATGAACTAGAACATGCGCGCTGGAGCAGTGCCAAATGTGCAGGTCTGTAGTTCAGTAGGTCTTGGTCGCCACTGTCTCTAATCGATCTCTTGATCTGCGATACCCCAGAGAGTCTATACAACATTGTCCCATGTCGTCAGGGGCCGCAGATCAGCCAGCGACAACCGAGGCCTGTCCCGCCGGCGTCTGCTCCGCGGTACAGGGCGACAACGTCGCGACTTCCGCGGCTGCACCCGCCCCAGCCTCAGATGTCCTCACCGAGCCCAAGTCTGAGCCGGCGGCGCAGAGATCACACTCGCACGGTGGTCGCAAGCGGAAGCGCCGTACCAGAGAACCCGGCGATGGCGGCCGAAAGTCCGGCGCAGAGCGAGTCGTTTCGACGTCAGCAAAGACCGCACCGGAGCCTGCTACGCCTTCTGGTCATTCCGGCGTGAAAGCGGAGAAGGACGCGGCCCCTGTTCCTGAGGCCGATCACTCGGCTGTTCCTTCTAAGCTTCGCCCGGATGCGTCAACCCTCGCCGCGGCCTCAAAGGTACGCCGAACGATGGCAGCATTGCGAATTTTGGCGCCGAGTTCGTAACAGCTAGTAGTCTTGAGTACTAGTTCGCATGTTTTGTTCCTCCTACTGTACTGCGGTCTTAGCTGAAATAGTAAGCCTGCGTTGGAGCAGACGCGTCTATTCTTAACTATAAAAGTGAATGCTTTGAGTTCGTCAACACGTTTTTCCATGAAAGATACGCGGTTGATCGCAGTGAATTTTTGAGGCGTGTTTTGCTTAATGTGCTCTGCCCTACCTTTTTAATATGTTACCGCTGTGAAAGTAATGTTGGCTGCTAAATTTCATTCTCCAGCTGCCTCTATAATTGCCAAGGAGGACAAGTATGCACAAATTATTTTTGTATATCTTTATAGCATTTCCGCAGAAGACTGAATGCACAGGATGGCAGTCCTTCGATGTCAATTTCGAATAATGCAGTTTCCGTGTATCCCCATTTCCCGAAGATTGGTAAGAAATTTCATGGAACTGAGAGTGAAGAAAAGCTTTCAGGTTCAAAAAACTAGTGTAGAAACTCACCGCTAGAGGAGATGCTTCACTAAGCGCTTCTACGGCAACAGAGAGGTGGAAACAGACTAATAAAATAACTGACGGATGGGCCAGCTTCTGCGGCAATATTTCGGAAAGGGAAACTATTCAGAAGTTTGCATGATATTGTTGCAGAAATAGCTGTGTGTCTCAAGCCGTTATTCAATCGTCTGTAAGATGTATTTGAGGTTTACTTATAAAAGAAGGGGTTCCTGTGTTTTATTCCAATATGTGGACTTACAATGAGCTTCGGAATGTGTGATGGTGAAGAAGCTGAACGGCAAAAAGACCGATCCTAAGAAGACTTGACACCTCGCTGTGCTTTCGCCGTTTTGCTGTTTTATCATCCTGTGTGATCAACTCGCTGACGAGTTTGAGGAGTGCAAGAATACTGCTTTGCGATGCTTCTCCTACGGAATTATACCGCACCTGTTTCTTGTGCTTTGCTTTCCAAATTGCACAAGTGCAATGATGTTCAGCTTTCTTGTCCTCGCAGCTCATCCCATTGTTTTGCTTTGCAAAAGGAGCGTACAGAGTAGTAGTTCCTCCCTCGCACCAGGGCACTAGAATCAGGGAATGGTCACTTGCTCAAAACCATCTGTCACTGCCACGCTGACGGCGTGCCACAGCAGAGTAAAGAACATTCCGTTTAGACAGGTGAGAAAGATGGCCATCGACTAAGAGCGGCTTCCGACAACCGCCGTATTACCGTGAAAGGTTCTTCAGTCGTTGATATGTTCGTTATTCTAGTGCTAATCCACAGAACTAGGGTGAGAGAAAGTAAAACAAAACTTATTTAAAATTAGGAGGGCACTTGAACTCTGCGCCCTGAGGTATCACGCTTTAGTGTTAATGGCTGCATTGAGCGGCCTAGTGTCCTTTTTACATATCACTTTTTAAACGCGAAAACTGTTCTTTATTGCATGTTGTTTTATATCTTTATTTCTCTTATTTTGTATTTACCACAAGACAGCAAGGCTTCCCTTTTACAAGTCGAACATAGGTTACAGAATGGTTCAGGGGTAGCGGTTCAAGTCCCGGCTAGAGTGCTTTCCTTTCCAGAGCAACTGCTCTTTCTTTAGAGACAGTACTTAATAGTGGTGGAATGACGTCATGACCCTGTGTGACCGTTATGGATTGTTTGAATTACCGGCGCTGCCTCATAAGGTTGTAACTTCACGACCCTTTCGACCCATCTGGATTTTCTCGACGCGTCAAAGCCAATGCCCAAGACTGCAGCTACGAAACTATAGCGTTTCCTTCGCTGAAAAGCGTCCTTAACTCTGTGACGTTAATAAAAGTAGTTTAAGGCCCCTTCATTCAAGCGCCGTGGATATTCCAGAAGCTTGCTAGACTAAATGCGCCGAAGAGTGTTTTAACCACAGGGAGCTGGAGTTAGCGAACCTTACTTTACTGTTCAAGGGAATACAGTTGTGGAGTTCACATACACACCAGCCTCAATGTCCGCTGCTGAGGGCATACCAGTAATCGCTTCAAATGCATCATCGCTGTGATGCCTGAATGATGTAAAGTCTTAGCCGTAACGAAGCAATGGGGTTGGAATCTAAACTATACAGCGGAGCGCTAAATGCATCCATTAAGTGCTAAATCTTTGGCATATAAAGGAAAGCCGTGCCTGCACATTTCGTGAATGTTTGATATTTACAGGCGCCGCAAAGGCTCGAATATATGGCTGAAAGCTCTACGCCATTGCCTGGTTGCGCTTAACAAAGACGGTGCTGCGTGTTTGCCCCTGGTATACGCTCACACCGCCCCATTGCACGCACTGCAGGGGTCAGCCCAACAGCCGAAGCCGGGCACAGCTGCAGCCGGATCTGCCTCCGCCTCCAATGCGGGGACGCAGGCCAAGACAGTGGCCAGCAAACAGCGCAGGAAAGCGGCGCCTCGTTCAGGCACCCATGGTGCAGCGACGCTGACGATATCCCCGGGACGCAAGAAGCGAGACTCCCTGAAAGCCATGAACGCGATGCTCAAGGCCCACTCGGAACAGTCGGTTCTCACGGTGAGTGGCAGCGGGTTTGCTCTGAAATACGCACTCAAGTCGCCGTACCTAAAGATTTCTGGTGCGCTTTCCCTGTGTAATAGGACTGCTAATGACCCGTGCATTGTGTATGGTGTAAGGCATCAGCTATAGTGCCCACGTAAGGCTTGAATTATTACATGTGCCGTCGTCATTAGTAGCCTGGAAAAAAATTCAAACTTTCAGCCAGCATTATGAGTTAGGGACCTGGTCAATGCGGGTCCTCCCACTGCAGTGCATGTGCGCGGAAATGTCGCGTGACTTTTCGGAAGTGAAAGCGAGCCGCAACAGGTGGCGCCAAAAGTTGCTCCCGAAATGCTGCCTTCTCCGGCCTTATGCTTGGGCTTGCGTGCATCCTTCGAGATGGCTTAAAATTGCGGGTCTGTGTAAGCGTGCTCCTTCAAGAAATTATGTGCACATAATCAGAAGGTGCTGTAGTTTTCTTTCGTTCAAATTTAGGCAGCGCTAACTTTTAGGACGAATACACAGAGGACATGACAGGACGGGCGCGAACTATGTTTATTCAACACGTTTTTCGTACAACATAGAGGAAAACACGACTGTGAGCGCATGCGCATCTGCGACTGACCACAGAAGGAAAGGCCAAGAAAACGGGACGGGGGCAAGAGTAAAGTGAGGTCGCTTTTTTTTTCTTCTGAAAGATGAGAGCAAGGTAGATTAAGGCGAGCAGAATGCATTTCGGCCCTTATTTTCAAGCAATCTGAATTCTCTGACATGCAGGAAGACAGAAGCCGTGCTGACACACATGTCGCATCTTGCCTGATAAAAAAATGCTTCGGATAATTCCCGAGCTAATCTATCTTTGCTCCAGGTTAGAATTTTGATTTTGTTAAGCCGTGGCTCACAGTTCTGATCGTTTAGATCCTTGCAAGAACGGCAATGGGCGGGTAGATTCAGGCATGAGTCTGATGCATTTCCCAAACTTCGTTCATGTTCCCTGGCACGTTCGTTAACACAACACCCTGTCTGGACAACGTACACTTTGCCACAAGAAAGGGGGATCTCACAGACCACACCCGTCGCACACTGGACACAAAGGGCTTAGCGTGTTTTTTCCCACAGCCGGATGTTGAAGGGCTACTACTTCTGACTTTAGGGCACATCTTGGACAGTTTACAAGGCGCAGAGAACATCATCGGAACGCCGTACTTCTTGCCTACCCTTTTTAGGTTATGGGACACTTTGTGGATGTATGGCATAACCACTGGTTTGGCGTTCCCGGGTCTTTCTTTTCTGCGTGTCTTTTTCTGCCTACCCTTGAATAACCAGCACCGGGAGAGACAAATCATCCGCCTGTCGAGCACATGAGCTGGACGGTGGATACTTTCCCAGACTTCCTACGCCCCCATCTCTTTCCCACGCCCACCGCAGTCTCCGATCCATCCCATAACCTCCGCCTCGCACCCATTCCCCGCAACATGTCCGCACACACACACGCAGGCCGCCGCCAAGCATACGCATACAACCACAAGCCACCTTAGGAAGCTACGGCGGTGGCCTACACAGACGCCTGTCTCACGGAAACCGCGGGCTCTACACCAGCCTTCTTCCTCCACCCTTCCATCTCTACAACCAGCACTCACACAAGCGGTCCATACACCTCCCCACCCTCCACGCTCGCCCTAGAAATACCTGGGATCGCCGATGCCATCACACACTTTGTCACCCTACCCCCCGCCCCCAATACGTTGTCTATACAGATTCGCAGGCAGATCTGCGTGCCTTCCATGAAAGAGCCCTCCCTTTCCCTACCCGATCGGCCTTAGATGCCGCCCTCTTAGCATTAAACCCACTACCGGTGACCCTCCGGTGGATCCCTCGTCACATGGGCATCCCCGGCAATGAGCTGGCTCACCAGCTTGCCTGCGAAACTATACACCGGACGCCGGGGATCCCATGGACGAGCCCACCGACGGAGCAGGCGGTCAGGGCTTACAAACGCACTGTCGACGAATACTACGCGCAGCAAAAATTGGGTTTAGCTGATTTACCACCACCGCACCCATCCTTATCGATCCGTGAAGCTCACATTCTTCGCCGAATACAGTTTAATCTCCTACATACACCAGCCAAACTTTACCTATACCGGTACACTTCCACACCTCAGTGCCCAAACTGTCCACACACATATGCAGACATAGAACACTGCCTTACACAGTGCAACGCAGCCTTCCAGTCCCCTGCCTATCCTTTCCCCCCACCCCCAACGTGGCCCATCTGGCTCGACTCCCTGGATCTGAAGCTGCAATAGGCCCTCGTCGCCTTGGCCCAGGGCATACTGAACGCCTAATAGAAAGGTTGTTCTAATAAAAGTATCACACCATCACCACGTTAAGCCGTGGTTCACAGTTCTGATCCAATGGGCGGGTAGAATCAGGCATGAGTCTGATGCATTTCCCAAACTTCGTTCATGTTCACTGGCACGTTCGTTAACACAACGCCCTGTCTGGCCAACGTACACTTCGCCTCAAGAAAGGGAGATCTCGCAGACCACACCCGTGGCACACCGGCTTAGCGTGTTTTTTTCCACAGCCGGATGTTGCAGGGCTACTACTGCTGACTTTAGGACACATCTTGACCAGTTTACAAGGCGGAGAGAACACCATCGGAACGCCGTACTTGTTGCCTACCCTTTTTAGGTTATGGGAGACGTTGTGGATGTACGGCATAACCACTGGTTTGGCGTTCCCGGGTCTTTGTTTTCTGCGTATCTTTTTCTGCCTACCCTTGAATTTCTGTAGGAGTGCTTCGGCCACAGCTGGCAACACGTGATCAGGGAACCCTGCTTTTCGCAGCCTGGCTACCTCACCTCGAAGACTCTCTTGCAACATGTGAGGGCACGACTTAACAAGAGAAAGGGTGGCAATAGCCCTGTTAACAGTTTTTGACTGGGCCGAATCAAAAGGCAAGAAATCTTTCTTGGCTCTATGGCGGTAGCACCAGCATACACACTTTTCTCCGAGCATGATGTTCAGGTCCAAGAACAGGAGGCGGTTAAGCACAGGTAACTCGTACGTACAAGAGAATCTTTTTCCATGTTGCACAAATTGTTCTACAATATTCAGCGCAATTTACTCATACCGGCCTTGGTCACTTTTCTTTAAATTTACTAAAAAATCGTCTACATGTCAAAATCTTCAGGACATTGCCTTCGTCAGTTAGTGAAGCCAAACCGTTGTCGAATGATGCAAAAAAAAATGTTGCAGAAAACTGGATCGACAATTATCTGATGCAAATGCCCTGGCGCTGTAGATAGCGCCGGTTGTCAAACTCGATAAGCGTTGATATAAAATTCTAAAAGTGACATGAAGTTATCTACGCTTAAGCCGGATGTATTCTGGAAGGCGATAGTACCGTTTGCTTCAATGCACTGTATGACAGCAATAAACAGGTCCTTATGTGGTATATAATAAAAAAGATCTTCAACATCTATGGAAAAGGCAAATCCAATCTGGTCTCCTTTCAACATACTGCACCTTCCAATGAATTCTTGGTGGCAAAGGTATCCCAAAGTTGCTGTAGTTTTAGCGAGGCAATCTTTTAGTGAGCAGGAGTTTTTGCTTACACAAACAAACTTTGAGGCCGGCTCTAATCTTGGGCATGATCGCGAACCTCCTAGTCGCTTAGCCGAATTTTAGCGTTGCTTTTCATGGCTCACAGCTGGAAAAATTAAATGCCATTGCCTGCGTGCGGTGCGCTGTACATTCCAAACGCAAAGTGGCGTTTCTTGCCTCTATTTTCAGAACGATAGCGTGCCTCGCAGCGTTCTTAGTGTGTTATGTTTAGGCCTGCTCATCCGTTTGGCAATACTTAAAAAAAAGTTTGAAAAAAAAGAACAATATAATAACACAAAACGAAATGTACTCTTGAGGAACACTTTGGCTTTTTACCTGGAAGGTATGAGTAAGACTAATTACTTCTCCAATTAAGGGTCTTCGATTAAGTTCTTCAATAAGGTGTGGGGTAATTCTCACGAAGTTCAAAATCGATTGCGCGGAACGTGACAAAGGAAATTATTCGGAAAAGGCAGTGAAAATATTTGTGAAATGCGGTGTCATGGCATGTTATAATTGACAGCCAGGGGGATTATTGTCAAGTTGTGCCCGCACACCAAATCTTTACACGTGCACTAACAAAATTAGGTAATCACGGGGAAGTTCTAAAAATTGGTCTCCTATGTTTCACTATTGACTAATCAGATGATCGATAAACCCGGAGAAAAAAGCGTTTCCTAACGCACTCTTTTTATTTTTCATATTTCATTTCTGTCATTTTATTTTTTTATTTTGGGGTCTTCTCTGATTTTTAGTTTGTTAGTTCCTGTATTTTATTTATGAAACCCATGCATTCACTGCATGCGCCTGTATTCATGCTTAAGGCATGAGTGTTCGCGGCGCAGTGGTAGCGTCTGCGCTTCAAATACCAAAGGCCCTGGTGTGCTTCCCAGCCTCGACACAGTTCTTTTTTAAGCAGTGGCGCCGAAACGCGGACACATTTGCGAACATTCCTTGGTCACGAGAGTATGAGGCATTAAAGGCTTCCGCCTTAATAACCATTCCTTTTATGTAGCTTTCTTCGATCCAATTCGAGTATGTTGCGCGCGATCACTACGTGTGACACACTTTTTTACGTTCGGTCAATAACAGCAGTAAGGCGCCTGCGATGTTTCGTTTGTCTAATTCATTCATGGACGTCGGACTCGGCAGCGCCGATCGAGATCTGTGGCGATCACACCCGATCGCAGTTTTACCTTCGTCGAAAACGGCTTGGATTGAACACGGCTTCAACCTAGTTACACGAGCGAAAGCTGTGTTAAGCATGGTCCCCGTTCTCGGAAATCGAATGTCAAGGTCAGGTACCTAGTGGTCATGTTCATATGATCACGTGGTCACACTGCTCTAGCTAGGGCCATACCACAATGGCAGTTAAGTTCGGTGTCAAGTTGTGCGGCGCTGAAGGTCAGTGTCTCAACCACATCGAAGTCGCGAGTTGCACCTCGAGGATTAGAGCTGTCGCTCTAAGAACCTAGCTGAATAGCCGCACCAAATCTGCATACATGTGCCGCCAGGAGCGCCAGTCTATCAGTCGGAACAGTGGAGCCGTCCAGCACAGGAGACACACAGAAAAACTGATTGTAATATCCACTATACCTCCTAAGCTTCATGCTGGCATGTGGTTACAATATCCGGAGGCCCAAAATTTGCTGATTACAATCGAACGATCGTTCAACCACCTTATGTGCGATGGTTTTCATACGATTCATTTGCGAGCGCTGTGTCGACATACACATAGACGGTATTTCGCTGGATTAAGAAGTTGTTCGTAAGGCGTTGTTAGTAAACAACCCTTATTGCCAAGTGTGCTCGGCAGTGCCTCCGCTGCCTGTGACCACCAGCTGCGTCTTCTCGGCGGCGGGGGAAGCGCCTTGCTCTGTCGACACGCTTGGCATCCATGTATGCCACACAGTCTTGGCGAGAAGAAGGAAATAATTCGTGCCTCTGCTGTTAGGACTAAATATGACATGGACAGCAGGAGATAAACATAAGCCGTGGCGTCGCTCCGAAATCAGTGCACTCCCTCTTTCGTCATGGTGGCCATGCCTTGTGTGGTACGATAACACTGAGGGAGTCCGTCTTCGCTGGGGAGGAGCTTCAATTAGCGTTAATTTAATGGCTGAAATCAAGAAGGAAAACCGATCTTGGCAGGGCATGGTAAGTGCAGAGCAGATATTGAGGTCCCTAGTAGTAACGCACTTAATTCGAAGTCAGTAGCATGAAATGTTGTCACAGTGGTTTGATAGCTTAGGGGCTGGTGCTGAAAGCCGACGCTGGACGAAAAAAGGCTTGAAAATGTTCCCGAGCGTTGCATTGATTATTTGGCGAAGCTAAATAAGCAAACTCATACTGATCAAGCGCTCAGGTATGACCCACGATGGTATAACTGGCAATCAATGAGAGAAATTTTATCAGATAAAGTTGTCCTTTGAAATGACAATGTAAACTAAACGTCCCATAACTGCTGCTATCTGGGGACCGTAGCACACCACAGAGGCGTCATCTGCGGTCCATGATGTATATCACGAACGAAAATCGAAGGATGGACAGGACGACGCCTGTCTGCACAAAGCCCTTGTCTGGTTCGTCCGCTCCCTCTTTGGTTTATCTGTTGCGCTCTATTTTGCATCATGAACGTTCAGCAACTGGCCCAACTTTCGGATTTGCTTAATCGGTGGTACCATTAGATCGCCAAATTTGCCAACATGCTTCTCGCAGGAGCGCACGGCCGGTTCTAGTCGTTCCAGTCGGCTGCTCCGCTCGGAGTCACTGCAGGCGACGGGGTTCCCGATTATGCTTGTTTTTGCCATCCTGGTCGGTGCGGCTGTGATCTTCCTGCTCCTATTCCCCTGGGTACCTGCAAGGGCACATACGCACTGTGAAACCATGTCCTGCAGGTTCCACAGGTAAGCAGTAGCTAAGTTGGCTGATTGCATTGCCATGGACAGTTGAGCGGCACGGAGCCCTCGCCCTAGGCCCACCGCAACTAAATCGTGCCATAGCCACCTTTCATGTCGTTCACTCTTCATCCCCTTGCCATCGCGTAACATTTGGTGGGACGTGTGGGGTAATCAGTGCCATGCTTGTCCTGGAGCTTCGATGTGCTGTGTCTGCCGTGGTCGTCAGCCTTGTGTTCCTGGTCCGCACCGCTCGGCTGTGCCCCACCCCGCCTGATCAGAGCCGACCTCGTCGTTTGCCCTGGACCCGTCCACCGCCCCTACCACAAGACACGACGAAAATGATCCTACTGATCGGGCGCCAAGCGACCCAACCGATCCAAGACACATGAGCACACAGTCGCTCCGCCCATGCCGTTTGGTGCGCCCATGCTCCTCGGCCTTCGGCTCAAGGTTGCCTGTGTGCCGGAAGCTTTGTGGGCCAGTGCTCATCCGATCATCTCATCTCTTTAATCACGACGGCAAGCCCATCATCTTCTCCTCTTCTCTGTTGATGATGATGATGTCCTAAGGCTTAATGGCACATACCCACGGTGGGGGATTTCTTCCTCGTGTCACGACCATCGTCACTTCTGTTTCGTCGTGACTGCCATTCTTCGAGATAGCGCGATCTCGACGATCGGTAGGTGACACCCGGTAGTGTCCACGGACTAGAAGACGACAAAGTGGGCAGTGGCGCGGCACGGAGAGCCCGTTCTAGACCCACGGCCATTAAATTGTGGCATAACTGTCTTTCCTGTCGTTCTCTCTTCATCGGCTTGCCGTTACGCAACAGTATTTGCGTATGGTAATCGAGTGGAGGAAGTAGCAAAGATTTTGCTATCCAACTGCGGTCAATTATCACGGCTGTAGCCTTTGTTTCGTTGTTTTTTGAATAGACTTACTAGGCACATAAAGTTAAATTTTCTTAATATCATTTTTGTGAGTTATCTAAAAATTTTAGGGTGTTGGGGGGAAAATTACGGCAAACGCGACAGGCGGCAAAGCACTACTGGTAACCAAGGACTGTTTTGTTAGAATAAGCAAGCCATATCCTCAAAGAGGACATTCGCATCAGATGGCTGCATTGCGAGAAAATGAAAACCCGTCGCAGGGCATAAAAGGTGAGCATACGGAAAAGAAAACATGTAGCACCAGAATGCAACATTGAGGCCCTATACTTTTTGTCAACTGTAACATAGAGCGCGCAACGTTGATGCGTGATTACGGGACAAATCTGGAATGCCTCGAAGAAGTTCGATTGGAAGGCGCGGATCATAAGCGGATTTATGCGACGCTACCTCGCTCAACGTGCCGTATGCGCGAGGTACTGTCAGGCGGAAGGTTGCCCAAGGATGGTAGGTTGCTGGCGTCTGACATTTCTCTGTCCGGAATCACCCCTATCCGGAAATCTCGGAGTTGACGAGGAGCGCCAAAACTAGAGGTGCGATATCACAGGCTTCTAGGGCCGAACTGTGCATGCCCGGTATACGCTCCGGGCACGGGCAGCTCTACTTCATTTTAGCGCCCAGCGACGCTGCAACGCGGTGGCGCTCAGTTCAGAACTCGCAGCTGATACCTTGGTGCCAGCTACGCAGTGCGACAGGAGATGAAAATAATGTGGGGCAGCGCGTGCCCGGGGCGCAAGCCGGGCACGGGCAGTTCTGCCCTAGACGCCCCCAATGTCGCAGATCTAGTTTTGGCGCTCCACGGCAACCACGTCATTTGCGGACAGTAGTGACTCCTGACACAACACGGAAAAACTTCAGGAGTATATCGGATAAGTTGGCCCTCAAATTCGGCGTCCGATTCGCGCCTATCTTAGGCTACTAGTTCAGGAAGTCTTCGCCCTCAGCAAGCGAGAATGAGAGCTACGAGCGCTTGGTGCCTAAAACGACGCTGTGGAGATCGTCATAACGTCTGACCAAACTAAAAGAAAAGTCGCACTGGTGAAACATTTCGGGATACCAAGATGATATCCGAGCTGAAATCAAGAAGAGCAATGCTAAATGGACAATTTATTTAACCCGAACATGACTCACGGTCCCTCAGCACTATAGCCTGGATTACAGGAGAACAGAACAGAAGCTTGGAGTACTTTCGCTTTTGGCGATGGCCTTATCTCACGCACACTGCGTTTGTTGTGCCACTTAGGATGATTTGCGCAGCCTGCGAGCAGGCTAGCAATGATTTCGCTTCCAATTGATCGGCGAGCGCCTGGCCGATCTGTTTCAATGTAACTTTTTATTTCTGTTTTTGGACCAACCCTGCTGAAAAAAAGTTTTGTGATGCAATAACCTCATAGAGGCTTTATCATAGAATATCATACAATCTGAATGATATATCAAACAATTTGTATGATTTTCTATGATATCTCTGTGATGACTGTATGATTTTACAGAAATTAATGGCATTTGTATGATATTTTTTTATGGTTTGCATGATAAGTCTATGATATTGGTACGATAAACTGTATGAATTTATTGCATCATACATCTTTTTTAAGCAGGGGAATGTTCTTCCCAGTTCGTTGTCGCCAGGCCTAAGAGGCGCTCATCCATCTCCGCGCTTTCTGGAAGCGCCACTTCTTAAACTTTACGACAAAAGTTTACGGCGCCTCGTCATTTCGGACACCCGCGTGGTGTGGCCAAAGTTGTTTGTTGCATCTGAGAGGAATGGCCATTGCCCTCATACATAATATGATGGAACGCCACAATTTTTCGTAATGAGAGAATTCGTTATAGCTTCGGCCGTTATAACTTACCTCTGCTGTGCTTAAAACACACAGATCGTTAATTATGAACGATGAACGTCCAAACATCTATTAACGTTTTTTGAACAGATCTATGTAACCTGTAGGGCATACTGAACTATGCATATTTCACGCGGTTATCATTAATTAATTTCAGCGTATCATTAGCAGCATAATCCTTCAATCAAGCGCGTCCAAGTCCTTCACTGTCAAGCATACCCCGAGCATTGGGAAACAAACGACAGGGGTCTCAGGTGGGTGTGCGATGGGTGGACGCAGCACACTGGACTGCCAAAAATTTGCTGTGCGATGCTTTCAAATTGCAGCAGCTTCATCGCAAATATTCTGCCGCGTCACAACTATCAATCAACTAGGTATCTACATTTTTTAGCAACCATTGTTCGGACCTATGCTTTTTTAGCCCATGGGTGCAATGGTCATTGCAGTATGTGTCCTTCCCATCCAAGCTTTCTTCTCAACGTATTCGTTTCATCAGGTGAATTTAGGAATGCTAAGAAGTCACGTGAAGATTTTTAAATCTCCAGAAATTCAGGTTTAAGCACAAAAAACAAGGTTGACAGGACAGTAAAAAAAAAAAACTATCCAATTCAGGGCATTAAGAATTATTTGTCTTTGTTAGCACCAGAGGCTAGAAATTGGTACTAGCTGGATCCTCGTAGAGGCCTCTATGTTTTGAAATCTGTGTTCCATAGCTGCGGCACGTCCTGCTTTAAAAATAAAATCAGTCGTCTTTCTGCAGGGATGTCATAGAAGGCCAGCTAGATCTCACCGTGGACCCGTGCGACGACTTTGGGGCCCACGTCTGCGGCAACTGGAGGGAACGCAAGTTTTCTGACTACTCCACATCTGCGCTATCTGACATGGTGAGCCAGTGGCAGAACAAGTTTTCAGCACTGCTGCAAGACGGCGTAGACAAGCTGCCCGCGGGGAGGAAAGCGGCCGCCATGTTCAACAGCTGCATGACTCAGACGGGGTCGCAAGTCGACGTCGTTCAGGACTTCATGCGCGCCCGGGGTCTCGTGTGGCCGGAGCAGTCGGAAGAAGGCGGGTCGCCCCTTGATGTCCTATTCGACCTGGCTTTGAACTGGAGCGTGAATCTTTGGTTCAAAATGAGGTTTCTCCCCAGCACTCCAGCATATCCAAAGCGGCGCATCTTCTTTTCGCACAGCAACAGGATGACCGTCTGGAGGGCTATCTTCAAAAACGTACCAAGAACCAAACACGACTACGTTTACGGAGCCCTCTTCAGGATTTTCGCCAACGCCACCGACAGCGATCCTGTAACGGCGGATATCGCGCAGACCTACAACATGCTGGAGTATGTTTTCGACCTCCTTATACGGCCTGGGACGTCCAAGCCTCGAACTCCTGGTCAATTCGCGCTGCGCGATTGGGAGAAGCATTCGCAGACCGATAGTCCCGAGGAAGTGAGGCGTGCTTTGAACTCTGTGCTGAAAATTCACCCGCCCTTGACACTGGACGACTGGATTCTCTTCAGTGATCTCGCTCTGCTAAAAGGCATCAGCGATATTTTCAGCAAGTTCAAAGACCGCCTCGTGCGCCGTCACCTTGCATGGCTCTTTGTTTGGACATACGGCATCATGGCAAACCCAGCAGCCACACTGGAAATCATGCACGGCGATAAGACTCGTGCGGAAGAGGCGCGAATTCGCTATTGCGCGTCGCAGGTGGAGGCCAACTACAAGCTGCTTGTGGCCGCCATGACTATCGCCTCCTACTTCCCCAGGGAAAGGAGAGTCCTTGTCGACGCTCACCTGTCCGGCATTTTAGAGGTAAGCAAATACCTTTTACTTTGAAAGTACTACGTTATTTATTAGCAGATCTTGTACGATTGTCGCCATGTTGGAAAAGTGCTCTGTATTAAGCATGAAATGCTTTTAGCCCTCGTTGTCGGCAGTGTGGTGACGTCACGCCGAGACGGAGAGCCATCATCCGGGCACTGAAATCCACTCATCCGGGCACTGAAATCCACTCATCCGGGCACTGAATTCCAGTCATCCGGGCTCTGAATAAAAGGGAAGTTTATTCAACAGTGCAAACAAACAAAACATTGGAAACACACTCATGACTGAGGGCAAAACAAATGTATACAAAGTGGGTGGCCACCCAGAAACACCATGACCTTATTTTAACACACCGTACATATCACAAATTACAGCCTATAGTGCATAGAACGAACACTGGACAAAGAAGAATCAGCCTCCCGTAGCAACGACGCACGGGGGGGGGGGGGGGGGCAAGGATCTTTCTCAGGGTGATTGGCCCTTTCCAAATTATACACCACCATCCTCGAACAAACCAGCATAGTCGGTAAAGAGAGAGGGGGGGGGGGGTCGGCCCGGCTAATACCGCAGCGCCGGCATAACCAGCTCTGAAACGAGAACATCCGGGCACCGTACGAGACTTAACGAGATTTAACGATACTCTCTAAGCCCTCCTACGCGACCGGCATGCAAGCACCGGTTGGTCTCCAAAGGAGTCACAAAAAAAACTGCTGCCAGTGCCTTCTCAATGTTTATCAAGATATCTGTCGCTGTGCGTTTGATAATGCACGGAATTATAATTTCCGATTTCTAATAACGCGTGCGAAAAACACATAAATGCCACGATACACTTCGTTGTCATACGTGATCGCTTAGGGGCTTCGCGCATCGAAGCAAAGCCGCGCAGGCGCACAGGGGCTCGGGGGAGAAGCGCTGCGTTCAAAGGGCAAGACATCGCGCCGAACGGGTGGTGGCGTTCCTCCCTTCCATTACGGTGCGGTTCGGGTGTCCACCGAGATGGCAGAGAATTACTGCGCCATTTCCTTTCCTCAAAAAACCTTGCGTTCAAATGGCAAGGCATCGCGCTGAACGGGTGGTGGCGTTCCTCCCTTCCTGTACGGTGCGGTTCGGGTGTCCACCGAGACGACATTAGGCCCGTAAACATTTCATGCTTACTCTACTCTCGGTTACGGGAGGGGCAGAGATTTTTTTTGCAGCACAAACCTCTAGAATCCTTTTAAATGAAATGTAGATTTTTTCTGTTCACTTTTTCCTTATTAGTGTAGATTTTACGAGTAGTTTGTGTTTACCATCTGATCCTACCGAACACTTGAAAAAAAAACGTGTAGACAACAAACATCGAAATGTAGAGACTGTTGCACTACTGAGTTCATTTTCCTGTTTATGATTGTAGCTAACTGGTGGTATATTAAGCTGTATGCGATTTAAAATGTATCGCATCAATTTTTGTCTGCAGCTAACAACAACTGATTGATCGGTACAGCAGTTTACATAATAGGCTACCGCCTTTCTGTTAATAACTGCGCAGAATTGGTGCATAGTTTTGTGCGAATGAGGAACCCTAAACTTATACTGCATACTGGGGAACTCCAGGAACTGCAGGACTATTCAAGGTTAAACAAATGTAATTTTCCACTGCGCGTGGGTGAGCACCGAACACCAGGGCATTTCATCACTGTGTGAAGAGAAGAGAGGCATAACAGCGAATATCACAATAAAAAGTGGCAAAAAAGAAAAAAATGCTGTACAATACAGTGCAATAGAATACAATATAATATAAAAATAAAAAAGGCGGAAAAACAACACTAACAATAAAAACTTAGATGAGGAGTGACATAAAAAAAACAAGAAATAACGTCGCAAGCAATGCTTCCTATGCTTTCTGTCGCCCTTTCTGTCAGTGTCTACTCCCAACATCTAGGAGATAATTATTTTTGATAGCCGTGATAGCCATGATAGCCGGTTTACGGTTTCGTTGATGCCGCTTGAGACTGTGAAATCTGTGAGTCAGGTGCGATTCACAGCTCTCAAGGTGGGTGTTGTCAGTGGTTTAATTAAAAAAGAAAAAGTTGAGGAAAATAATGCTGCCGGCCACGGCATATCCTATCTTATATCATAGGCACCCGAGCTCCAGCCGTTACACGTTCAACGGAAAGGGAAAGGATAGCGAGAAGTATATAGGGGAGCGATAGCAAGACAGGAGAGGGGAGAGCTTTGTACACAATTAAAAAAAACCCATAAGTAATCAAGTTCGTGCCACTCGTGCGCAAATGCCCAGGCTTTGTCCGGAAGGAAGTGCGCTCGAGCGGCCACTCTGTAGAATCAATTACAAAAGGTGAAATACACTGCATGTACATAGCCGCGCTCTTAGCGTCCTGTATCGGACTAGTCGCGCGCACGGCACACTGCACTAGCGGCCGGAGTGGGACACCCGACCCTTTATACCGTCCGAGGTAGCACCAATGGTGCATTCATGTCGCGCGTGTACTACCGGGGAAAAAGAAAGCGGGAAGTCAAGCCCTCCTGCTCGATGAACGCACAGAGGCTCACAATTGTTGTGTCACGGGTGCGCATACTGCCGCGCGGCCACAGTAGCACCTAGAGACTATCTGGGATGATTCCCAGCACCCTGCAGGCCACGAGCATCTCCTGATGCGGAACTGCAGAAGCGGTACAGTGAAAGAGCATGTTCTCCAACATCTCCACTGCGCCGCAGTCACCGCACGCGTCACTCGACTAAAATTCGTGGCGCACCCGTCTCTCATCGGGCCACACGCAGCCGAAGCGCACTCAGATAGTGATCGCGCATGGGATGCGCGACAATCGGCGCGTGCGGACGACAGAAATGCGCTCCCCTCGCGCGATTCGAGGGTACGGGTGTTGCTGACGGAGGTGGTGGTGGTGGTGAAAAACTTTAATCAAAGAGAGCTTGAGGGTAAAAAAACCCTGCTGCATGGTCGGTATCCTTAGTCCGGGACACCGCACTACGAGGCCCCGTCTCGCGCCCGCTTGACCAGAGCCCTTTGGGACTCCAGTGTGGAGCAGTTGAGCAGGGCAGTATCCCATGCCTCTCGGGCGGGGATGGGGGAGGGGGGAAGGTGAGGATTCTGAGTACATGCCCACACCATGTGAAAGATATCGCAGATCTCTCCACAGTGCGGGCAGCGCCCATCTGTGTTCGGATCGAAGTGTTTTGCTATTGCAGGACAGAGAAGGGTTCCTGTCTGCAGGCGCCGCAGAGTTCGCTCCTCCGCCTTACTCAGCCCCTTGGCGGGTGCCGGGTAGAGACGGTGGCTGCGCAATAATAAATTAGGATTAGGTGGTCGTAGATCACCGCATGCACGCTTTCCAGGGCGAGTGTTTCGTCGCTGGGAGGAAGCTGATGTGCGGCGGTGGCGCGCATGTCGGCGCACTCGTTGCGGCAGTGCCGTGGACGCACTGCACACGAATACTAAATCTACGCTCCGCGACACGCTCAATGTGCTCGCGTAACGCGCACAGCAACGAGGTGCATGGGCGCGTGTCTGCAGTCGGCTAAGGGTGACACGTAAATCGGAATCGCACAGCAGAACACACCTGGGCGGCGGTGGAGTAGGGGTGAGCACCACCTCCAAGCCCAGCCGAAGGCCCTCTAGCTCCGCTGTGGTCGAAGAGCCCAGGGAAGCCACTCTTTGGAGGCGATGCAGCTGCAGGGCGGGGATGGTGGCCACCGCGGCGAGCGAGCGGCATGCGCTGGCCACGGTATCGTCAGTACAAACACGCAGATGGTCACGCACTTGCTCGCAGATGACGGCTCCGGCTAGCTGCTGCACTGCACATAGTGCTGCGTTTTCCCGCAATACCGACGATCTCTCGCTGAACCTCCGTCGTGAGGGGCCAGGGCGCGTCAGCTAGTCACATACCTGTAGTGCCGCGCCCATTCCTTAGCGGCGCTAAGATGGTGGACTGTTTACCTCTACTTCTACCTTGATCCTTATAACCTTTTTCCTTTCTTATTCCTTCCCAAAATTGAATCGTTTTCGTAGTTGACGCTGCGCCATAGTTATTTATTTTTGTCAAGTTTCAGCTAACCACTATACAATATTGCCACGGTCGAGGTATTCCTTTATTGACCTCTACTTCCCGTCTGTCTCCGCATCTGCGCAAGAAACGCCGACGAGTAGAACCCATCACTTTCCACAGGCGTCTGCTAAGGCCTCCTTGATGCATGTGTCGAAGATGGCGCATTTTTGCGTACGCATTTCCTCTGCACGCCCCTCTTTCGACGAATGTCGGCGTTTGTTGAAGATTGGGTATTCGCGGGTTGCATGGGTGTCAGGGTGCCTTCGCTAGAGCTGCGCGGCCCTTGAGGTAAAAGGCTCGCAAGGGAGATGTTGCATAAAATTGAGCATAAATAAATGAATTAATTGTCAAGAGACAAAGATGACGTGACCTTGTGATCTCGTTACAGCATTCCTATCGCGCTGTGTGCAAACTGCCCATCGTGGCAGGTAATAATAATGAATGGTTGCGAGAGCTTGCTCGAGGAGAGCAGCGTAGCTGTTACGAGCCCAACCTGTGGCTTTGTTTGAAGCAGCCACCCGCCCGTCCAGGGAGGAGGAGGAGGATAAACTTTATTTCCGTCGACAAATGTATCTGACGGTGTGGGGTTACAGCCCCATCAAGTGGCCATGAGCCCGTGGCGTTCGGCGACTTCTAGGGCTCTTGTCACAACTCAGATCTGTGTGTCCGAGTCGGAACTGAGCAATGCGGCCTCCCGCTGGTCTGGATTCGAGAGCTGCAAGCCTCGAGGGGGGGAGTCCCGAGGGCAAGCCCAGAGTATGTGGGATAGAGTGGCATGTTGGCCACACAGTTGACAGGAAGGGGAGTAGACCCCAGGGTATATGCGGGCATATATCGCGGGGTTGGGGAAAGTGTTCGTTTGGAGTTGCCTCCACGCAACTTCTTGGGGTTTGGTGAGAGAACTATGTGCGGGGGGATATAGAAGTCTACCTAAGCGGTAGTGCATGGTTATGTCATGAAATGTAACCATACGTTCTCTCGCCGTCAGCAGGACGGGCGACACCACATCCCGGTCGACGAATCCTCGGGCATAATTGTGGGCCGCCTCGTTCCCTTGATGCGATGAGTGCGCAGGGACCCAGATCAATTGGATCGGGCGGAGTTGAAGTTTGGTGGAGTGGAGGAGAGAGAGGGTGACAGGGGAGACCCGGCCTTTGGCGAAATTACGAATCGCAGATTAAGAGTCGCTGAGGATGGTTTCTGCAGAGGTGGAGACCATCGCCAAGGCTATGGCCGCCTCCTCGGCCTCTTCAGGTGATCTGACGGGAATGGAGCACGCAACTAGCGGCCGTCCACAGTAGTTTACAACCGCAAGCGAAAAAGCTTCGCGGTCGGGGTATTCGGCGGCGTCGACATAGACTGCTGTGTGATGTGTTAAATACTTTTTGTGCAGAGACTTAGCCCTGTGCTTGCGGCGAGCGACATGATACTCTGGGTGCATATTTTTAGGAAGAGGGGTAACGATAAGGTTACTGTGGATATGGTGTGGAAGCTGGACCCTGTCGGGTGCGGTTGTTTCGATGCATATTCCAAGCTTGTCGAGTATGTGACGTCCCGTGGAGGTGTGAGTGAGACGCTCGTACTGAGAAGTGAGATGAGCTTCCGAGAGCTCCGTCACAGTGTTGTAGACCCCTAATTCCGGTAGTTTATACGTGGGGGTCCGGTGGGGGAGATGAAGAGCCGCCTTGTATGCCTGTCGAATAAGGCAGTCAACGCGGTCCTGTTCCTGGCAGCTAAGGTAGAGGTAAGGGAGGTTATATGTGAGGCGACTGATAACAAACGCCTGAACAAGACGTCGGAGGTCGGCCTCTCGCATGCCTCTATGTTTATTAGCAATGCGACGAATTAGACGAATGGTCTGCGATACAGAGACTGTAAGTTTAGCTAGAGTGTCGGTGTTTTTCCGATTGCTCTGGATGAGGAGCCCCAATACCCTAATGGTGGATACTTCGCGTATGGGCTGACCACTAGCAGTAATGCAGATGGGAGGATGGCCGTGGAGGCCGGGTTGACCTCGGATGTGCAGCAGCTCGGACTTCTGAGGGGAGCACGAGAGGTCGGCTGCGGCTACATGGCGCTCAATGACATCGACCGCTTGTTGAAGTGCGGATTCGACCTCAGCATCGTTGCCTGTTGAAACCCAGAGGGTAATGTCGTCTGCGTATAAGGTATGGGATAGCCGGGGGATAGCGTCTAATTTAGAAGGTAGCGTGAGCAAGGCGACATTGAAAAGAAATGGGGAGAGAACAGATCCCTGGGATGTACCATTGCTACCGAGGTTTATAGGGTCTGAGAGGAGAGAGCCAAAGCTAAGTTCAGCTGTACGACCAGAGAGGAAAGTACGTATATACTCGTAGGTACGGTGACCTGGATTTAATAGGGAGAGGTTAGTGAGAATAGCTCCGTGCGAGACGCTGTCAAATGCTTTAGTTAAATCAAGCCCTAGAATAGCCTTTGTGCCCGCTCTGGTAGAGGGGCACAGTATCTCTCGTGAGAGCTGGAGCATAATGTCTTGCGTAGAGAGATTTGAGCGGAAACCAATCATGGTGTGAGGTAGGAGATGGTTATCTTCAACGTAATTATTGAGACGGTTGAGAATGACGTGCTCCATTAGTTTCCCAGCACAGGAAGTGAGGGAGATGGGGCGGAGGTTTTCGAGAGCTAGTTGTTTGTCTGGCTTCGGTATGAAAGTCACGCGTGCATGTTTCCATGCTGCGGGGATTTTACCCTCTCTCCAACAATCATTCATAAAGGCAGTGAGGGCCTCAATGGACGGGTCATCTAAATTACGGAGAGTTTTGTTGGAAATGCCGTCCGGTCCCGGGGCAGAGTTAGGACGGAGCTGAGTGAGAGCGAATCTTAGCTCAGCTTCCGAAATCTCCTGATCGAGGGCAGGGTTGGCACCGCCCATGTAGGGGGGGAGAAGGTCCGGGGAAGTAGTATTGAGATAGCGCACACGAAGTTCATCGAGAAGATCCTGGTCTGAGCCGGGGTGTTGATGGACTATGCGGGAAATGCTGTCTCGTTGGGATGTTTCGCAACCGTCTGGGTCTAAAAGGTAACGGAGAAGGTGCCAGGTGCGAGTTAGCCCGAACTGTCCACGCTTGTTGTCACAAACTTGACCCCATTGCTGGGTAGTCAGTGCGATAGTGTGCGCCTCAATCTGTTTGTCTATCTGAGCTACTCTATGCCGAAGCGTTCTATTGTGGCGCTGTTTTTTCCAACGGTTTTGCAGGCTTTCGCGGGCCTGCCATAGGTGGAGGAGACGGCTGTCTGTATTGAATTGATCAGCCGTGATAGGTGACTCTTGAGTAGTAGCAGAGACATCTGCCTGCAGTTTGGAGATCCACTCGTCCAGGTTATTAATCCGGGTAGGGGCGTTCTGAGCACGTAGGGAACGAAACTTGTCCCAATCCGTGATTAGGGTCGGGCGACCTCTCCGGCGGAACGGGGACATGCTGAGGGTGGTCGCGAGGAGATAGTGGTCGCTGCCGAGGGTATTCCCAGTGTTGAGCCACTGATCGAACCGTACGTTTTTGCAGAATGTCAGATCAGGTGAAGTGTCAACAGACACGCTGTTTCCTACGCGGGTGGGGGTGTGAGGGTCAGTAACAAGGGTGAAGCCCAGCTCCTGTGCTCGCAACCACAGAGTGTTACCCTTTCGGTTGGCGGTGCGGTAACCCCAAGCGGGGTGGTGTGCATTGAAATCTCCTACAATGAGGAGACCGGAATGGTGCGCGAGCCTGTTGACCCGGGAAAGAAGGGTGGTGAAGTCGCGTCTTCTGTCTTTTGGAGGGCTATAAAGGTTAAGAATGAAGAGGCTTTGTTCGCCCCTTTTACGAGGGAGTAGTTCGAGCAAGACGCAGTCTACCCAAACGTCGTCTAAGGAGTGTTGGACGGCCGTCAGGTTGCGTTGAACCAAAATAGCTGTGTCGGGAGTGGTGACATCTAGGGGGGAGTATGGTTTATAGCCAGGTAGTTTCACTGGGGCCATGAGTTTCCTGAAGGGCGATGATATCAGGGGGGATGTCGGAATTTTGGACATACTGCTGCAGGTTGCCTCGCTTGCGGCGAAACCCCCTGCAGTTCCATTGCCACACATTAAGTAGGTGGCGGGGCGCCATGGTGAAGTGTGGGTGAAGCTAAGATGGGTTGGGTGGTGGGAGCGTGCGGCAAGCGACCGTATGGTTTACCGCGCGTCGTGTGGAGGGCGGCCGTTGCGTCTCCCCTAGCTTCAAGGCCTGTGACGCGTGTTTGGATCTGTTGCATGAGGATTTTAAGTTGTTGTTGGATTTCCTGCTGCATTTGTTGTTGGAACTGGAGCATTTGCTGTTGGATTTGATGGGAGAACTCAGCAAGTTTCGCTTCGAGCTTAGCATCAATTTTAGCCTCTAATTTTTCCTCTAGGCGAGCCTCAAAATCCTCGAGGTCGGCAAAATTAACATAGCGTTCTGAGCGGGAGGTAGCTTTCCGCTTAGAGGGAGGACTAGAGGTAGTATCTTTGGGTTGCGGGGGAGTAGATGAGGGCGCCTGAGGTGAGATGGTAGGAACAGGTTGATGTGGTAGAGTGGCATTTGTTTGAGGTGGTGGATCCGGTGCAAAGGGTGGACGCTTTAAAGAAGCGTTTTCTTGATGGAGTCTATGATTGCTAGCTTTAAGGGCTGTTACCTCGTCGCGCAGGGCTTGCAGCTCTGAATCACGAGACTGAGATTGCTGAGAGTGAGAAGCCGCAGCTGCTCAGCTCACCTGGCTTTTCGTGGAGGGCTCTCGGTGAGGAGACGACTTGGAGTCCAGGGGTGGGAAGGACTGGGAGCGATTCCGGCTGGAGCGCCGGTAAGAGGAGGAGGAGCGGTTAGAATCCATTTTGGCCGAGGTGTTTCCAGACCCTTGGCGACGGGTCCGGGATCGGGAACGATGGGAGGTGGAGGCACTGTCTGAGTCAGCTTGTAGCTGGCGTTTCAGTACGGCAGCAGGCACTTTGTAGCGGCGTTTACATTTGGAGGAACCGGTCTGGTGAGGACCAGAACAAACTATACAAGTGGGGGTGCATTCATGGGTTTCGTCAGGGTCGCAAACTCCGCAGTGAGGACACTTGGAGAGCTTGGGATGATGGGGAACACACGGGACACGCACAGGGAACACACGGGACGGAAAGTAAACGACGCAGACAAGTGCTACAAGCGCACAAGCGCACAAGCAGACAAGCGCAGACAAGAATAGCGCTTGTCTGCGTCGTTTACTCTCCGTCCCGTGCGTTCCCTGTGCGCTATTTTTTACATCATGAACGTTATCCAACTTGCCCAACTTTCCGCTTTGCTGAGAGCTTGGGAGACGGGCAAACGTCCTCTCGGTGTCCCGTTTTGCGACAGTTAAGGCAGGCTTCCACTTTGTTCTTGAAGATGTAGCAGCGCACAGCACTTCCTGCGTAAGAGACTTGGCGGGGGACCTTTGTCCCTGCGAAAGTGATGACAATAGATTGGGTCTTGCCTAAACGGCGGGCGTAGAGAATGCAGTGTTCTGGATTCTGGGGTATCAAGTACTCCATGATTTCCTCCTGGGTCTCATCCACGTATTGGTGGTGAATGATACCTCGGACGTATGCGCCTGGTGGGGCCAAATAGGTGGCAACTGGGTAGCTTGTCGGACCCAGGATGATTTCCTGTAGCTTCGTGTAAGTGATGGCGCGGTCCCGGTTCGGGGTGCTAAAGGTGAGGGTGTTGTGAACTAAATTCACCCGAAGGCGGCCCTCTGCGGTATCGGAGTAAGTCAAATGAAGGCTTGAGGTGATTGCTCTGCGAAGAGCGTTCTCGCCCCAGGCACGCAGATTGAGGCCCCCGCGAGGGCGAATGATGACTTTAAAGTCTTCAAGAGGGAGACGTGGCAGTGACGGTGCACCTCGAGGTAGCTTACGTGACGTGGAGGGAGGTAGCTTCTGGGACGCGGTATGCTGGGCGGACGCGGAAGGCGTCTCCGTCAGCGGTGGCTTGGGAGTGCGTTTCGATGAAGAAGCGGTGAGGCCGCGTTCGTAGCAGCGGGCTACGTAGGTCCAGTCCGTGGGTATATAATCTTGAGGGGCTAGATCCTCCCCCTCCACGGTGACGATGTCCATGCTTGGCGAAGCACTCGGCCCGGCTGCGAAGCAGAGCCTATCGCCAGCGGCGGTAGGCTTAGCGAGGCTGGCGCTGGGCTCGGTGGAAACAAGTGTCCATGCAGGTCACAAAAACGGAGTGCCGGTCCCGAAATTGGGCTGGGCAGGTGCCGAGCACCTTCGTGAACTTCGGGAGACACAATAAAAGTCGGCGGAAGGTCAAAAGTCGGTCAAGATAGGAGAAATGGCCGGAGCCCATACGCACACGCGTCTGCACACCAGGCCAGGAACGCCGACCCGCCCGTCCAGGGAAGCAGCGCTTGGCCGCCCAGCATTGAATCAGGGGTGCTATTAGGACTTCGCATGACTTGTGAGTGTAAAATAAAGAATGCGCGTCTCTGCGAAGTAATATGCAAAGTGCAGCCCAGGCCACAGAAGGAACCCATTACCGCAATCGCGCCAGACGCTTAAGGTGGGGCTTGAGTGGCCCCTGAAGTTAAGAAAGCCCACGATCTGAATCTTCGCCGCGCCATGGTTTATTCTATAACTATAATCAGAAATGTATGAGAATATCACAATAAATTGAAAAACATAGCAGGATATAATTCACGGCGTTTCATCTGGAGAACCAGCTTTTTTCGAGTGCACTACGGCATTCTAAACACGCAGCTTTTAAAGCATGCGTGAGGTACTTCAATACTGTAAAGCACGAATGCAAACAATGGAGGGGGAGGATCAAAAAGATGTGAAAGGAAAAAGGGAATGGGTGAAAGCTTGAAAAGGTGAAAAATGCATTGGTAAATTGGTTTTTTGAGGAAAGGAAATGGCGCAGTATATCTGTTTCACATATCTCGGCGGACACCTGAACCGCGCTGTAAGGGAAGGGAGGAAGGTGGGAGTGAAAGATGAAAGAGAGAAAGAGGTGCCGTACTGGAGGTCTCCGGAATAATTTCTAGTACCTGGGGATATTTAACGTGCACTGATCCCAAAACGTGTATGCAGGTGTTCGGAAGGAGCTAAGGACAGAAAGTAATCACCACCTCACGGCTTTCTTAGAAAGACAGGGGAGTGACCCTAATTTGTCTTTTCTTAGTTTGTGCACCCTGCATCTCCTGTTCTGTTGTCAAATTGCTTGTTGATCAGTAGAATGAGTCCTGATTCATGGGCTACGCTCGGAAATTAGATATCAGTTTTTATCCTTAAGATATGCCCTGGATGGCTGTCTTGCCTTCATTATGCTCATCACTGTAATATTCCATATGTAAATCACCAAGTACGTTAGGTAATTCTTAACTGACTCAGTCCTTGGATGGCTGTCTCGCCTTCATTATGCTCATCACTGTAATATTCCATACGTAAATCACCATGTACGTAAATCAACATGTGCTCCTTGGTTTCCGTGGCTGTTGGCTTCTCTCGCATGTACGTTAGGTAATTCTTAACTGACTCGGTCTGATGTTTATAAGGTGAATTCTTGTATTTTTTTATCCCTGCTTATAAGATGTCCGCACTTGTGCTTGCTGAACTCTATGCTGTGCGCTGCTCCTAGTTAAACATATGAAATGAATTCCTGAATTTCTTTATTCCGGCTTAATCGATGTGCACACTTCTTCTTGCGTGTCTTTGCTCTATGCTGTGCGTTGCGCCTAGTTAAATATTGAAATATAAGGAAGTTCTCTTGCTTCGGGCTATTTTTTTCTGAAATAATTTTACTAGGTTTGAGAGTTCTTTCTTCCAAAGCCGCAGAGTCGGAACAAATGTTTCTAGCAGCGATCGTGTCACGCAATTATATTCTTGTGTCACCCCTGACTTACAGTTTGGTCTTGGGCTAGTTAGTCAATAGTAAACGTGGCAGAGAACTGCCGCCTGGAAGCGCTGTTCTCTTCTCTGTTCTATGCCGCACCAACACATTCATCAGCCAGTTTACTTTTCACCTAAGTTAACTTATTTAGTTTTTCTTACTCCAGGAAAACTAATATAGCACGAGGGAGTAATTAAAGATTATCAACGACTGCACGTGTGCCGATGGTTCCAGCAACGTACAGTAGAAGCGGAATAGCATTTTCTGTGCTGTTATTGACGAAAATTCCAGCTGCAGGATTCTTAGAATGAACAATGAAGCATTTGTCCGCAATTTTGGTCCGGTGATTTTGAGGACAGAAATGATTGTATTCGTTCAGAGTAAGTAGCAAATCCACCACAGAGCTCCGCTAGGAAATTATAAAATTTCACAACTGCAGCTTGAATGGCAGTCAGCCACCCTCACTTGGGATGCCTTTAAACTTATTACCCTCATAGCTTCCAGTAGAACATCACCAGACGTACAACACATAGTGTTTGCACATCCCTGATATTATTGTGAAGCAGTCAGTCCTCCCCAATGAAAAGATATTCGGTAGTACGCGCCATGGGGAAAACCGAAATTTCTTTTTTCTGAGCACCACCTGACAGTTGACACTGCAGTGCAATGAGCAAATAGTAAGATGAAAGCCTTTAGTGACTCATACTCGCGACCATGACTCTGTCGGCCGTCCGTCCGTCCGTTACATCAGAAGTGAAAGTCATAATTAGTCTATAATAGTCACAAGTCCTGACTAGCTAGTCATTAACCAAGAAAAAATCTTGTGCACGGAGAGAATCGACCTAACATCCTTCCTTTTTAAAGCCGAGCGTGCTAACCACTATGCTACGCCAAGTTCCTACCATCACATATGCAGTTCTCCTAGTCTAGCGTAACGACGTTGGAGACCGTTGCGGTAATGGCTTTTGCCTCATCACACTTCGGATCACCAAAGGGCCCCATCGAAAAATTTAGATGAAATTACCCGCTATAAGTGCGCTGCAACTCTGCTGGAGGGTGGCGAGATCGCTCTTTCCAAACGCATACAAAATATTTCGACGAGAGCCTTCATGGACAAGAAAGCGCGAAAAAAGGAGGAAAATTCTGCCATTGTTTTGTAAGCCGATGACTTGCAGAATTTTTATAAGATGGCCTCCCTTGTAAGGGGTCTTGTGAGGTGTAGCATTTGCCAGCCCGAGAAAAGCACTGTAAACCCTCGGCATAGAATTCGAGGCCCTCCCGGTTCACGCTCATTCTATAACATTTTTGTTATTGACATTTTCGAATGAAAAGTGCGGGTCTGTCTCCTTCGTATTGTAGATGGCCATCCAAAAAATTACCGCTGCCTCGTGGATGGACAACCAGACCATCGGCGTCGCTGTCGAGAAGCTGAAGAACGTGCGCACCGTGCTGTGGCCGACCGAAAAGTACATCACAGTGGAAGGCATCGAGGAGGCCTACGCCAACTTCAGCGAGAATGCCTCCTCATTCGCGCACCTCTGGATTGACGCCCGATGCAACATCCATACCCTCTTCGGCTCCGAGGCGGGAGTCCAGGAGCAGCGGCTCCGTCTGAGCAGCGCTCAGCCGTACATCGAATACGTGCCGGTGCTGAATGAGCTGGCATTGTCGCTGGGCGCCCTGGCACCGCCCCTTTTCTACCCGGATGGCACCAACGCCATGATACACGGCGGTCTCGGCTACTTTTATGCCCGGGAACTGGTCGGATCGGTGGACCGCGAGGGTGTCAAAGTAAGGACGCGAAGAAGTGGCGCTCGAACGAAGAGCGCCTTATGAGTAGAGGACAATATAGATAACAGCTTTTATCGCGTAACCAGTGGTATGAGAATGAAAAACTAGGTAGGCTATAGGAAGTACAGCCCGCCCTGAGCAAGTAATTGACAGCCTGCCTTTTACTTCAGCATTATCCTTAGATCACTAAAGTTTCGGGCGATCCACAGAGAACGGAAAAAAGCGTTGAAATACCTCGGTGGTGGAACGGGCTAACAGTTCGCTCTGGTCGTTACTGCGCGATGCGCACTGATTCAAAGTAACGTTCCTTCTTAGAAGGCGTGTGCTTTTTCCCGTGCACGACAAGACACTGGTGTGAACGAATTGTTGTCCAACTGGCTATGCTCAAGAACCGGTGCAATGTCAGTGCAAGATTGTTGACATGGCATTGCGGAGAGACCTTAATAAAGTCGGATATAGACAACGAAGAGAATTTATTCCGTCCAGCTTTGGTAAAGCTAAAACTGGGGCGAAAATGTGAGGTTACAAGTGAGAGAAATTAAAAATTGGTGCACTTCTCTCGTATATGCATGTTTCTAATCTGGGCGCATAGCCACGAGAAGAAACGGCTTGCAATTCTTTTTTCGATTTTTTGCTTTTGCTACAATAGTAATAGTTTCTCTCGACTGTGATGCCAAGGTTCATAGATTTCAAGTGACATGGAACGCTGTTTCCATTATCATAGGCGGGGCTTACCGAACGCAAGCGAGAAAACAAGTAATTAGGTGAAAAATGTTACAAAACGGTGACTGCGCTGACCACCCCAGGCAAACTCTGATCGATAACGTTCCCTCGAGCAACATCCTTGTTCTCCACTTCTCTATTCTCCGCATGGTGTACTTCACCGCATTGTGTAGTCACCTCACGTAAATCGTGATTTTTTTCATATTAATGTGCCTCCTGTATGCGCGCTGTCATTCGTAGCGCTTGTTGTTTGCCCTAACCAAATGTGATTACGCTTTACTTCTTCGGAGTTGGTGCTCTGTTAAGCCCAAATAATTTTTCTTCGCCACGCGCGTAGACGTTTGACGTGCACTCTCCGTCAAAAGTGTATGCACCAAGTGGCTTGATTTGCTTCTGAGGCCTGCTGCATGCCACGTTATGCATTCTCAACGACCGTAACCTCTCGAAAGAGGAATGGCATCGCGTCGTCAATCCCGCCGCATTTGCACTCTAGATATACTATGGAGCCCCGCTTAACTGCTTACAAGCAGACTCCTTGGAATGTGTACTTTTGACGGGGAGAGTGCCTCTATAACCAGGAAATTAGTGGATGAAGCCATGGCTTTTCGTCCATGTGCATTGCATGTAAGCTACGAAACTAACGGCAACTGACAATTTTACTTGTGGACTACCGCACTCGTCCTGCATAAACACGTCACCCATCTGCATCTACTCGGAAGAACTACTTTGTAATATTGTGTTGTAATTGAAGCGGCTTCTTAGGCATCGTTGTGGCGTTGAACTGAATGTCATTGTAAGTTTATGGTTATCTTATATATGCGCGTCAGTTTCTTTTATATCCACCTGCATCAGTTGTGCTACATTTCGCAACTAAAATGGCATTTTCTAGTGTCCCGTTCATTATGTCTTTCATAGTGTTGCACCAAATTAGTGAAGTCGTCGAGCTCATATGTAATTTTCCAGGTGAACCCACTGGGCTACATTGTACCCTCTTGGCTAAGCGAGGCCGTCAAACCTAGATTCCGGCAACGTGAACGGGGCTGTCTACGCTATAACGCCAGCGTATTCCCTGAAGTACCGGCGATGGAGGTTGCGTTCGCAGCCTTTCAGCAACACGCCGAAAAGAATGAACTCCAGCTCTCTGATGTAAGTGGCCGAAAAATCTTTTCTGGTCACTCACTGTAAATTGGCTCTCATTTTTACCTTGCTAGCAGGAGTGTGAAAAGTAGGTAAAGCAGACTCATTTGAAAGAGCTAGACAAACATCCGCCCTTGGATAGTTAATTTCGAAAATGATAATGAAATTATTCGCTATGTGGCGTAAGGTCGCAATATAACCATCGCCAATCGCAGTGAATTTCTCTTCTTCGATATTTTAAGAATAATGTAGCGATAAACTGGCGTAACCGAGATAAAAGCACTTACGGGAGGGGGGGTAGAGTGTTTATAATGGGTTACCTTGAGGCCACCGAAAAAAACGACCTTGAAATCTTCCTTTGACATATGCACCTTCCAGAAACCCTTTGATTTATCACGCGGCCACCAACCGTCATCTAAAAGACCCTTTCAGAACATTCCAGTGCTTGGGCTTACTTTCTTCGAAGAATTTTTTTTGAATAAGTTGCGAAACTATAAGCATCGAAATAGTCCTTTAATCCTCCAGTACACCAGTCCTAGAGGTTTATTTCCTTTCAGATTTCTTCTTTTAATTCATTTTATAGCACTGTATGAAGCTCTGTGACTCACTGTCGATTTACGCTCATCCATATAGCATCAATAAGGCAGACCTCTAAGTCGTTATTGCGCTCGGCTGCTGTCCCGAAAGACGCGCGTTCGATCCCGGCCGCAGCGGTCGAATTTCGATGGAGGCAAAATTCCAATGTCCCGTGCGCTGTCCAATGTCAGTGCATGTTAAGGAGACCGAGGTGGACGAAATTTCTGGAGTCTTGCTCTACGGCGTACCTCACAGCCTGGGTCGCTTTGAGACAATAAGCCCCATAAACGTTAAACAAGATTACCTCTGCGTTACACAATGCAAGATCTGTATCATGGCTGCAGTTTTGGTGCCGATAAAGTCATCTGAGGTTGCTCCTCCATGGGGACGAGAGCTCTTGCCATGATGCCTATGTAAGGCTTTTTGACTCGAATGCCATCCTTGAGGCGCCTGTGGACAATGCCGTAAAACTCACATCGCAGGCTACCCTCTGGGTAGTATTCATGCTGCTAACGAGGCGCATACATGAACACGGAAAGCAGTAGGCACGCCATATTTCTTGAGCTCCTTCACCATGTCCCTCTTGAGGCAGTGGTATCCTGGTCTCCACAGAATATGTTCTCCTGGTCACGACTCTCTGCTTAGCTTTGCCACCAGCAATCGCACTCGATGTGTCAGTGGCATCATATCTTTTCGCATGCCGTTGGCAAAATCTATGGCTGTCATATTTTACCACGCAAAAGGTTTGTACTACAATCTTGAAATTGTTCATTGCCTTTAGGCGACGCCGGTCATTGCCAGATTATCCCTTATGTTAGCGGAAAGTGTATTTCGGTTGACTCCTCCGCTGGAGTAAAATTGTAGAACGCGGGAAGGTCATCTTGACTACTTCCGCAGGTTCTTACAGAGCTAGCCAGTCGTTAAAATACAAACGTGAATTGGAGCAGACTTTTTATTAATTAGTTGGCCGAGAATGTTTACTGCAAAAATGCAAAACCTGTGCAGCATGTCAACAAACATCAATTTAAGTTGTTTCAATGTTCCATGAGCGTGAATTAAAGTCTCGAAGATTTTAAGGCGAAAGCCTTTAATGTCTCATCGGTGTAAGCAGCAGTTGTCGACAGAAATTTCACGCTTTTCAGTTGGTCGAAACGGTCGTGACGTCACAGTGCGCCAATTTTAAACGGGGCCAATTGTACTTTGGCTAGTAACCATGCAACCAATTGAAGGGATCATATAGTGATGCTCCAAGTAAGTGGGACTGAGCTTAGTTAATTGCTTAATTACCCAATTAGCCTAATTAACTTTTATAGTCAGGCCATATAAATAAATAAAACCGAGTAAGAAATTGGTCGAGCTCGGGAATCGAACCCCGGTCTTCGGAGTGCGAGACGAGCATGCTACCACTCCGCCATGCCAGCTTTTTTTTTCTTTATTGCCTGGGTTTGGCGCATGACATTGCACAACAAAAATACACATAACGCTATATACATACGACACTGTCGTGGGCAGCCAGCACGAGACTGGCTTCGTCAGCTTAAAATTCCCGCAACATACACAACGGCTCTAGTCTTGAGAGCCACTCGGGAGGCTCCGCAGCTGCTTTTTGGATTGCAAGAAACCAGTCCATGCTTTCCCGAAAATAAATTCGGGCCGGTCGTGCGTCTTTGTCACAATGGTAGCCTGCCATTCTGGAACGCCATATACAGTGGAGGCCCAAGAGCATTATGAGATCAAAAGGTGCCCCATCCTCATTATCAGTGCTTAAATAGCAAATTCCGTGCGCGTCAAGTGGTAGCTCTTTCTTTATGGTCCTTTGTAACACGTCCCAAAAATAAACCCCTTCACAGCTATGCAAAAAAAACATGGTCTATTGTTTCAGGCAGTTTACAAATTAAGCAGTTCGATCCCCGCGGAAAAAAAAAATTCTTTCCCTCTAGAAACTTTTAACTGGTAACGTCCCGGTGTGCAACTTAAAAAAGAAAGTCTTTACTCCTGGTGGCACCTGCATTTTCTTCACCCTTTTTAAAACATCCCCTCCCGGGCCTCCACTGTACAAGGCCCTGTACATTGGGTCTGGGAAAACAATATCACAAAGATCATTGTACAACTTTTTCCTTTCACTTTTCCACAAATAATCGGTGGAAAAACGTGCCGAAAGAAACCGAACGCTTGCTACAATCCCTTTGTAGTAACGAAAAGTTCCACCAGAGAGCTCTTCTGTAGATACCACAAACTCCGGCAGCAATCGCCGCAGCTTCACTTGGCACACAGTGCGCAAGAACGGGTCTGTGACGTTCGATGGTTTGGAATGAACAAACGTGCGTCTAGTGAATACGGTGTCTTCGCTCACTGCCATCCTCCTCCCTTCCCTTCCGGCGAGGTTTAGCTCTCCACCGAGATATGAGAGAGAAATACATTTCCTTTCCTCAAAAACCAATTTACCGACGAGCGAGGCGTAGAACTGAATGTGCGATGGCGTTCTGTGGACTCCATGGCAGCGTTGCAAGACGCTCTCGCGTTCCACTATAAGAGGCGAAGCTTAACATCTTAGCCACACATCAGTGACCGGACTTTAGGTCAAAAAAGTGCACCCCCCACCCCCTGAATTTTGACGGGTGTCCACCGAGATATGTGAGACAGTTACTGCGTAATTTTCTTTCCTCAAATACAATTTTCATTTTCTTCATTACGGGCCATCTTTGTCTTTCTTCTTTCACTCCCACTCTCCCTTCCTCTACGGTGCGGTTCAGGTGTCCACCAAGATGACAGAGAATTACTGCGCCATTTTCTTTCCTCAAAAAACCGTTGCGTTCAAACGGCAAGGCATCGCGCCGAACGGGTGGTGGCGTTCCGTGGGCTCCCTCGCAACGCTACAACACGCTGTCGCGTTCCACTCTTAAAGGCGAAGCTTAAACGTCATTAATTAGCAGTTAATTACTATTCAGGCATTAATCAGCAATTAGCCATTAATTAGTGATTTGTCATCACTTAGTAATTAGTACTCAATTACATGTGACGCCAACAGTGCTACAGAAGCAGTGAAAGTGGTGCGTAAAACGCTTTCGCCTCTACGAGTCAAAGTGCCCCCTGAATTTTTAAAACTGCCGAGTGACTACGATCTCTGTCACCGCATTATGAGCCGCCTGAGTCAAACCGATGCGCACAAAATTCTTCCACAAGTCAGATATTTGGAAATTGCCGCCTCTGACGCGTTTCTGTGCAATTGATTAAACAATAAAACCATTGTTTTTCCTTGCAGCAGTGGCTCCAGTGTTTGTAGGTTCCTGAGATAGCTTCAAGCATCTACCTGCGTAATATCTGCCTCGTAGCCGACTGAAGTTGTTGCAAACTCAGCTGGTGGTCGTTCACCTCAAAATCTGCTTGTGTTTCCTCCGAGCTTAGTTTCACATGTGTAACAACTTGCAACTGCCCTGCAATCTCGCTCGCAGGAGCTGAGCGAAGCCAAGGTGTTCTTCATCACTGCCTGCCTTACTAGCTGCGCCACGGAAGAGAAGAACAACCTTTACGGCGGCGACTGCAATAAGGCGATGATGAACTTTGCGCCCTTCGCTCAAGCCTTCCAGTGCCCCGCGGGCTCCAGGATGAACCCTGGGAAACAGTGCACTTTTTTCGACTGACCCCTGCTTGCAGCCAATCAGTGCACGGATGGTTCTACTGAACCGCACATAGATTGCGCTATTTTAGTATTGATAAGTTATTGCGCCTCTGAGGTTTTTTTTTTTGCAATGTCATTTGTAAGATTCTTCACTTCTCCTCTGTTAGAGCTCTGCATACAAATCCATTCTAATCTTCCTGAAAGCATAAATAGTTTTTTTAAAAGGGCTCCTCCATTATAAGCAAAATGAAACTGTTTAACCAAAGAAAACGAAAAATTAACGTCACATTGTTTAAAGCTCGCTATGCGGTGCAAAATGTGCTTATACTGAGCAGTTTTGTGCATAACCTCTCGGTAGCTCGGAAACAACGTTAACTCATATAAGCGGAGCTTAGGTGTGAATAGGATTTCTGTGTTCTTGATTCCTTTTACGGGATTGACTCCGCGTTCTGTGCATAACGACTGCCCTAGTCAGTGTGAATATCGCTGCGGAACTGTGAATCTGCACATACCAGCGGCAAGGACCTGCTCATTGCTGAAGCTTTTTTATAGATTCACTTACTTGTCCGGAAGGAGATCCCGAGGACTGCGTCACGTATACAGGAATTTTGCGGGTTATATTATACTTTGTGCTTGCGTTTCCTCATTCGTAGCAGGAGCGATCGCGTCTAAAGGACTTCGAAACCTAAACCTTTCTACCACAGTGCATGACTAACTGAACTGTTCCCTGTGCTGCGGAACGTTGAAGGATTCAAAACGAAGTTTTTGAACAGTGTGCCCGCTTTTCTAAACTGAACTCTCGCGGCGAGTTGTCAAATTTGAACTTTCTTCGATCTGCTGTGCTCAGGTAGGCTACTTGCATACGCGCTTATCTCCTGTGCCGTCAGATAAAATGATGTATATACGCCATATTTCGACCAGAAGAGATGAACTTCATTAGAAAGAAAATTGGTTTGTTCACCCACTCTTAAGCCATACTGATGCGATTTTATATTTGTATTGCACACGCGCAGTGGATAATAAAGCCCAAAAGCGTTTCATGCTGTTGGACAAATGTAAAAATTATATTTATTGCTCTTTCACCTCCTGCATTAAGGAAGCTGCCATATAAAAATACCCCGCCGCGGTGGTCCAGTGCCTACGGCGCTCGGCTGCTGATCCGAAAGACGCGGGTTCGATCCCGGCCGCGGCGTCTGAATTTCGACGAAGGCGAAATTCTAGAGGCCCCTGTACTGTGCAATGTCAATGCACGTTAAAGAACCCCAGGTGGTCGAAATTTCCGAAGCTCTTCACTACGGCGTCCCTCATAGCCTGAGTTGCTTTGGGACGTTAAACCCCAATAATCCATATAAAACCATATAAAAATATACCCAGTTGCGTGCTGTTGCACGACAGCTCTATTTATTAGCGGAGTTTCTCACAGTGGGAGCACAAAAATGAAGGAAACAGTTTCTAGAAGTGACTTGCTCGCCGCCTTGTGCATGAAAAATTTTCACTCAGGAGATAACTGCAAAGCATGATCACTGAGATAGACAGGCAGAACAGAAAGGTGGGTCTAAGTATTAGCATGCAGAAAAACAGTATTATTCAAGACTATCGCAAGAGAACCGAAGAAATAACTGGAAGACGAATAGGGTGGAGCATATAAGACAAGTTCTCTCAGATCATGAATGGCGGTTCGCTCATGTACGCCAAGCGAAAATTATGCAATACTTTTATCTTACAGGAACTCAAGTATGGGGCAGAAAATTTTTTTCTCTCTCTCTCCCTTTCATCCAAACTCTTATCCCTTCTCAGTCCATGCTCTACTTGAGGTAGAATTCACCAGTGCTGCCTACGCCAGCCGACTGCTCCTTCCCCAACTTGTACATCTGTAACAAGATGTCACCAACACAATACAGAGCAAACTGCCCCTGGTGCGGCGACACACCCACACTATACCACATCACATGGGAGTGCGAACGAAATAAAGCATTCCAGCAACACGAATTCCCGAGTGCGGAGCAATGGGAGAGCCGGCTCACCAGCAGCGAGCTCGCGGCCCAAAGGGCCTTAGTGCGGCACGCTACTGATGCAGCGCGACTCAGTGGAGCCCTGGACTAGGGGCCCAACCTTGCTGAAGAGAAGCCTCAAGTCGCCGGCGCCACGAAAGACGACGGAGGCTTCGAATCCGCGAATCTCTTAAAAGATCTCAATAAAAGTTTTCTACTACTACTACTACTACCAGTGCTGCTCTCCCGCGTGCTTTACTTTTGCCTTTATTATGTACAGGTGAATAGCAACCTCTCCCTCCCGATTCTTGGCCGATCCCCCGGTGTGGGTATGTGCTTGGTTTGGTTTGGTTGGGGTTTAACGTCCCAAAGCAACTCAGGCTATGAAGGACGCCGTAGTAAAGGGCTCCGGAAATTTTGACCACCTGGGGTTCTTTAACGTGCACTGACATCGCACGGTACACGGGCCTCTAGAATTTCTCTTCATCGAAATTCGGCCGCCGCGGCCGGGATCGAACCCGCGTCTTTTGGGTCAGCAGCCGAGCGCCGTAACCACTGAGCCACCGCGGCGGGGCTATAACTTCATGAGGTTTCCGGTGTGATTTCGCCCGTCGCCACGAATTTCCGGACGGCGTAACAGTGGACGAGAGCCTCTTCCGCGGCTGCTGTTCTAGGCTAGGCTTCTTTGTCGCAGTGCGGTCGTATTGCTGGGATATGCTTCTTTCGCGCAGTTTTTTCCCTTCCCATCTCCAGCACCTTCGAAAGCCAAGAAGCGAAGAATATCGTACAGTACCCAGCATTTAGTGCGATCAAACCTTCAGAGGGCCCTTGAACACTCGGTCTCGGGGTAACCTGTGCCCGCGGAAGAAGTTTCGCTTCTTAATAACACTGCTAGCCTATACACATATATATATCGTGATCCACGGCTACTACGGTGACCGGGCACCAAATGCTGCAGTGACAAGGCACCAATGGCGTCAGGTGTGGGCGCACACCTGCAACTGTGCTTACGGTGCATTCACACCAAAGACCTTTGCCGCGATCCGCCGTGGACCAGACGTAAGATAACATGCTGCTTCCGCTCCACGAGCTCCGTTCCTAGCCCGCGGGCGGAGAAATACCACCTGCTCATCTAATCCGCGTTCACATTTGCAGAGACAGGTAAACGGATGGCTAGTCTAGAATGTATTTCACCATCCTCATTTAATTAACATGGTGGACCAGGCGCTAAACTCGGGGACCGGAAGTGGGACGTCGCGTGATGCTGGTCAACGCCTGAATCCATATTAAACGGATCAAAGTACCAGAATGGTAATCTTCGATTCCGGAGTGCGACACAAACTTGGTTTGTATACACGGACACAGCCACGGCTCACCAAGCATTCATTCCAGCAATGGCGTTACGCTGTATAATAGTGGAAGAAGCGCAGATCAGACTACATGTTTTTGTTAAATTCTTAGCCAATGTCTACAAACAGCCTGCGTAGCTGGCAGATGGTCCGTTTTGTTGTCATAATTAGAGCCGAATGCCGAAATGATGCGCCTCATGTTCACAGGAGTGTTGTATCCTTAATATTAACATAGTGTTTTACCCGTAGGTAACAATACTATTCAGACATCTTTTGTGATTACTTTTAGAAGAGAAACTACAAAGTAAAGATCCCTCAGGCCTGCTGCATTGACCATCGCTCTCAACCTGCGTATACAAGTTATTGTACGCAGGCTTTGCCTGCAACGCAGCTCGTTCGTGCACCATTGTTTTAGCAGAAAAAACTGAGCGGTGTAAAGAAAAGTCATCATATTGTCGCGCCACTCTTTTATCTCTGTCTTGTTCGTGACATTGTGACAATACGTGTTCCATTGCTACTGGATGCTTGAGTTTTGTGTATACTGTATACAGGGTATGTCCTGAAAGTAATGAGACAAGTTGCTGTATGGCACGTGCACGCGCTTGATCAGGAAACCGCTTTTTGGAGAACGAGGAGGAACCTTTAGCTTCACAATGGAAAGACCTCATTTGGCTTCCAGCAGATCAAGTAGTGGACTTGTTCAAATGTGTACCCCTCTTTCGTCGCTGCGTCGAGGAAACCATGGAACAGCGCGACGCGGTGAAGCTTTGCAATAAACTGAATAAATCACCTACTGAGATATTTGACAGCACGTGGTAATGATGCAATGTCCAGACCGCAAGGGTTCCAATGGGACAGAACATTTACAAATGGCCGTGAAGACGTTCAGGGCCACACTGTCAAGGTCACCGTCCATAACCGCCATCGACGGGCGCCTGGACCGTTGCTCGTCGTAAACGTCGTCAGACCGTTTCTAAATACTTTGTGCCATTAGAACACGCGACCTGGACACCGCATCGTTACGACATGCTGTCTTGATTACGTTGATTGACTCGGTAGGTGACTTACTTCGCTTATTGCAAAGCATCACCGCGTAGCGCTCTTCCAAAGTTCGCTCCATGGTTTCCTCGACGCAGCGACTAAACATGGCACATGCTCGAAGGCGTCCACTCGTTTCGCCTGCTTGCAGCCAACTATGCTCGTCGCATTGTGAAGCTGAAGGCTCCCCCTCCTTTCTCTAAAAGCTATTTCTCAATCTAGTGCATGCTCGCGTCATGCCGCGACTCGTCTCATTACTTTCAGGACACACCCTGTACTCTGGCGTGATTTCAAAGCGGTAACTTAGGCTTGACCTACTGCGAACAGCCTGCTCTGGCGCAGCTAAATTTGGCAAGAAGCCCGACAGCGATACATTAGCTTAGCTAACCGAAGGGCTCTTATACCCTTCACCATCATTTTTATTGTGGTCAATGCCACTTACCCGCGGTACGTTTGCGGAGCGGGCGAGGTCTCCTTAACCTCAAACTACTTTCTGTGGTCAATGCCACCACCACGGCGCAAAAATTTAATTTTCTCTTCAATCATAAAAGAACGCGATAACCTGTGAATTGCGGTAGGCTGCACGCGTGCATATTTCAGAAATACGAGACACACATTCACTGAGCTCATGCTTACCGAGCCGACGGACAGCTCTACCTACCACCACTCTCCTCGCGTGATAATTACCATAGCGGCAAGGCAGCTTGACGTCGTCGATAAACAACCAATGTAAAAAAAAATCCGAAGTGCAATTAAGAGAGGAAGCTTCGTGAAGAAGGTTCAGTTTTCTATTGAGTCTACGGGCGTTTCTGACCAAGTACCTGAGAGCTGTTTATGCTGTACCGCGCCGTGTTGCCTCGAACGGACCCAGAGCTCTAGTGCAGACCAGTTATTTGTTGTACAGGGAGAAAAGTGCCCGCTCATAAGTATTCGTCTGCTCCGAGTTCGCACAGCATGCACTATCTGTGGGCGATAGCGATTCACAGCCGAGAGTGACAGCTGTTTACAGGGTATTTCTGCGCGATGTATATCGGCAACGCGAGCTGAAGACTCTCAGGAGGTATGTGATGCACATTGGAGTCTGGAGTTGTTCATCGGATTGGTGGCATTTGGCTTAGTGCGGAAGTTGTGTAGGCAGCCGATCCCGAAGTTTTTGTACTGACATTATGGGTTCCAGCAGTTGAAATAATGTTTTTTTTTTCTATTATAAACCTCATGCAGCAGAGAATTAGCATCAGTAATGCTGTGGTAACGTGCATGCCAACTGATTTTACTATATTCTGATACCTGTTATCTGAGCGCGTGCAGCTATGTTAGGGAGGCCACCGGGTATACATTCTAGACGCGCTAGTGTGCGCTAGTGTGAGCTAGTTTGCGTGAGCTCGGACCCCACTCTAATTCAGGTCGTCTTGAGAAACAGCTATCCAACGTCTACACTGGTTTTCTTGCATCAGCTCCGCGTCCTGCTTTCCTACCACGAAGCCATCGCTTACCTGCCTTCATCGCGGACTACTCTCTTCGCTCATCAGTTGTGATGGGGCCGGAGAATGACTTCCGAAATATTATATCTGATTCATGGAAATGCCTGATTCATGGAAATGCTGAGAGCTTAGCACAGATTGTTGCGCAAGTGTAAGACAGCAAACTTACCATCATTTGGTCTAAGGGGTGATACGCTTGAGAAAACTGCGAACTGTTAGGCCGAGGATTTTGAGTACCTCGTTTATAAGGATATTGTTTTCTGCTCTTGGCCGTCTCCTGTGGCGGCCCGTTTATATCCGCGCTCGCTACCCAATCCAAAGGTCCTGCGCTCGCATCTTCGTATGTTCATGTTTGTTTATACGTGTTTGCTTGGTGTGCTTGTCTTCTACCTTGTGACCAGTGTTGTAGAATGATATCCTACCCTTAGTTACGCCAGAAACCAAGCTTCGTTTGTGTTTTTCTCTAAACACCTGCTTCCAGTGATTAATGGTTCTGTCTCATTATCTGAGATTGAGAGACAGTCTGCAGGCAGTCCCGAAAAGTACTATAGGGGTCGGCAGGCTTGTTTGTCCACAAATGGACGAAACGCTCACCCCCCCCTTTTCGGTATTTTTTTCTGGAGTACAGAAAGAATCCTGCGAATTTGTGAGAACCTGGTAATTGCTTACGATGCCCTGTACCTGGTAAGGCATCCGCAATTATTTATCACAAATTTGAAGCTTTGTTTCTCACCGGAAAAGAACAAAATATCGATAAGTTTATGTGCACATTTATGACCTGAGTAGATGAATTCAATTGTTTTTCTTCTCGGGTGCTAGTAAGGCTGGGAATTTACACATGCGCTGTCAAATGTCTCCTAACATGTTCCATTTGCTTGAATGTTGTCCGTTCCTCATGGAAGGCGATATTTGTTGTATTAATTCCAGATATAGAATGAGAAACCAAAATGTTCGTGGTGTGACAGTGTTGCATTCGATCTGCAGTCTGCGAGCAAGATATAGTACGACAGCGCGTTATACTCAGGACAATTAGCGCTATTATATCACAAAATAAGTGCCAGATGGCTCAATTCATACGTCTGTAATTATTTTTCAGAAGAATGCACTATAAATCCAGCTCGAAAATTATAGTGAGCCTTTGATATCAGAATTAAATGCATTCCTTTCTGGAAAACACTTTTCTATTCTGACAATTCGTTTCCATGAAGTTCTTGAAGTGGTCTCTAGTAACCAGTTCGGGTCGTCAAAGTTGGGGCCACACAAAAATCGGGTTTGGGTGTGTTTTGTCCCACACAAGGACCGAAAAACATCACGCCCAAATAGTTTGATGAAGTAACTTTTATTTTGAACAGATCCATTGGGAAGAAAATTTTGCCATGCTTTTTTGGGATTTCTCTGAGTGATTGGAGTCCTATAATTATTGTGGCTTATTTTGTCTAGCTTTTACTTTGGCGAGTGACATTTTTTGTTCTTGTTAAGTCAACCTCCAATCTTTTCGGAGACTGCTGCACTACATGAGATTGTAATTATTTCCAAGAAATAAAGCATCCGTTTCCACAGGGTTTCTTATTTTAGCCTATTTTTTAATTTATATGTGAATGAGTCTTCTCTCACTAGATCAAGCAGGCCGGAATCTTGGAAGAACGCTAATGCCATACTAATTCATGGAAAATAAGGCGGATATCAGTTTAAAAATGCTGGGCGATCAGCTTACTGCTGGCTGTTCACAAGAATTTACACAATTAATCGCTAATTATTTTAGAAAAACCTTAGGCTTGAGTGAAACAAATAAATATGCAAATGTGGAAAATATAACGACTATCTCTATATAGGCTTTACAGATTACGGTAAACGATCCGACTCTTGAAATTTCAGGAACCATGCAAGCATTCGGGTGGAAGTATTCGGAAACGCAACAGTAAAGTGTGCAAAAATGTCCATATCGGCTGCACAGCCAATACAGGACTCTGTAAGGCAATTGAGAGAAAGTCAATCAGCAAGGGTGCCATACAGAAAAACACGATCTCTTTACTACTCTACAGCATTTGTTCATCTCAGGTAGTCATGAAACTGTGTTGTGAAGTAAGGGGATATATTATCGCTGAACGTGCAAATTTGAGCTTTAGCTGAGTAAGATGCCAAACCAGCAAAAAGAGGAAAAGAAACTCAACCAATGAGCATGACTGGGAGATGAACACGTGGCTGCGCGAAGAGATCTCCTTTGAGGGCCGCTCAGCAAGACCACTAGGCTATCGCGCTTTTTTTCTTCAGCATTTTATTTATTATAATGATGCGATCTTTTATGCACATGAGCTATCTACAAAGAGTGCACATCAACACACAACCAGGAGAAATGAGTCAATTCGCAGAACATAGCGAGTACGGAGATCCGCTAGGTGGCGCCGCCCTGGTTAGCTGGCTGACTATCGTGCTCCGTTTTTCTCCTGCCCCTGGCCTGGTCCAGGGCCTTGCCCGCCCCTGGATTTACACTCCATCGCGTCAGGAAAACATCCGCACCACGAGGACACCATTCGCATCACGGCCCGCTGTCGAGCTGGCGCTCCAAGCGCCTCCAAAAATCTGCTGCGGCGCGGCGCCTCACTAACCCTAACGCGCCGCGCCTGCACCTCTGGCATGCAGCGTCTCAGCAAGCCCCTGAAGCCGAGACCCACCCATACCTCGCCGGTGTCAACTTCTTCCGACGCGGCCGCCGCGGGGCCTACTCCAACCACGCTTACAGCCATGTCTCAACCGGCTGCGTTCAACACCGGCCACACCACCGCGCCCATTCCCGTCGCGTTCACCGACGCTGGCAGCTCCGAATCAACAGCCGCAACGCAGCCGGCAGCGTTCGTCACCGCCGCGGCGTCCACTGCTGGCCAACTCCCCGCATTAAGGGAAGCCAAGAGCTTCGGGCCCACAGACGCATCGCAGTCGACTGCGTTCGTCGCCGCCGCCAGTGCCGCCGCACCTACTCGGACCACACTTCCCGCTGACAGCAAGTCCAGCACCTTGGTACCTGCGTCGCAGATTGCGGCTCAGGCTGACGACACAGCAGACATGGACCTTACGGCGTCCCCGGTCGACGGCCATCTCATTCCGTCCCCTGAGGTCGGCTGGACCACCATCGGTGCCTGCCGTAAGCCTGCCTCCGCCACCCGGCCCCGCACCGAGCTCATCACAGTTGGCATCCAGCTTCCCCCTGGCACCCTCAACCCCAAGATACCGCTCTACGACGTCCTCGCCGCAACCGTCTCCGCTGCACAACTGTCCTCCGAGAGCAGTGCGGAGATTACCCTTCAGGCCAAGCCAGCCCAAAGCCTCGTCTTTTTAAAAACTCATTCCCCTCTCACCGCCCACCTCCTGCTTTCTATCACGCATCTTCAGCTTCACGGTAAGCCTATCACCATTAAGACATATGCTCCTAATCCTCCCATCTCATGCCTCGGCGTCATCCATAACGTCGGTGGCCACTTCACCCCTGATGACCTCATGCATGATATCGAATCATTCAAAACCGATATTCTTGCTGCTCGTATGATGGGCACCACTCAGTCGGTGCTCATAACTTTCGCTGGAACCGTAATCCCCCACTTTGTGTATTTCAAACGTGTTGCCTTCCGGTGCCGTCCCCATAAGCCTAAGCCTCCCACCTGCACCCGTTGTCTCGCTCTTGGACACCGCGCCCACCAGTGTCCACAGCACAGCGTTCCGGCAAAGTGCCGTCGCTGTGCTGCTCCTCTACCCGCCGACCCTTCCGCTCATGTATGTGCCCAGCCCTGGTGCGTTCATTGCCAGGTAAACACCCACCCCTCCCTCGACCCCACTTGCCCCTTTCTCCTCGGTAAACAACGCGAGTGTGCCAAAGCTGCGTACCTACGACGCCTAGCTTTGCGCCGGGCCACGCAACCCACCCCGTCCTCCTCCTCTAATTATGAACCTCCGTCAGCTCCGGTCACGTCACCACCAGGCTCCTACGCCGCCAAAGTTAAAGGCTCCTCGGTTCCAGCGTCCCTTTCCAGCGTCTCTTCCACTGCACCACCCTCTGCATCCCTGACTGACGAGAGCCGCTCCTTTGACCTCCGGCTCGCTATGCTGGAACGCCAGCAGCGAGAGCAACAGCGCATTTCCCACGACCTACAACAACAGATACACGCCTTGACCCAAACCCTCCAGACAACCACCTCCTCTCTTACCTCCCAGCTTACCAAGCTAAATGAGCACCTTGCCACACTCACCACTCCCTCCTCCACCGCCCAGGTCGCCCCTTTGGCTGATCTTCTCGAAACCACCACACAGGCACACCACACTCGCTTGGTTCAGCTAGAGACATCGGTTCTGCAGATTCTTACCACCCTCCAAGCACAATCCAAACAATTAGAATCCTTCACTTCTACGCTCCAATCCCTGCATGAGTCACTGCCCCCGGCCAAAAAGAAGGAACGCGTACCCTCACGAAGTTCTACCTCTACACTATCATAATGGCTTTTGGCGAGGACCTCGAGATTGTGCAGTGGAACTGCCGAAATCTGTGCCATAATAAGACCCCCCTCCACCAGTATCTACTCGCCCGCCCCTCCCTGCCCCATTTTCTCCTTCTCCAGGAGACGCGGACGGCCCGCACTGTCCCAGGCTACCGCGCCTACCATGCCGCTACGGCCACACCACTTGCGTCTATTTATGTACGTAGCGACGTGCTCGTGGAGCCACTTGATATCCCCTCCGTCCTTCTTAAATATTTAGTTGGTGTGGTCTATTACCACCCTTCTTCCCGGGTCTCACTCGCCCTTTTGTCTTTCTACAACCCCCCTGTTATCTCCTCTTTGGTGGCGACTTTAATGCCCCTCACACACTCTGGGGCTACCCTCAAACCCTCAAACCCGGCCGCCTCCTCCACTGTCTGGCCCAGGAACGCCACCTCACCCTTCTCAATACTCCTGGCTCCCCTACTCGAGCGGGCACTGCCTCACAGCGCCCCACGACACCCGATCTCGCTTTCTCTCGGGGTTCACTTTCATTTCACTGGCAAGTGACAGCCGAAACTCTTCTCAGTGACCACTATCTTGTCCACATTTCCACCTCTCTTTCCCACATCCCTCGATGTCATCCGGTCACTCATACTGACTGGAATGCCTTCCGCGCTAATCTCGCCTCTGACTCGTTTCAATCCTACGACGACTGGACGTCGCGCATCACTGCAGCGCTCACGTCCAGTAGCCGTCGTGTTCGCTCTTGTCACCCAGTCCCAGACCCAGATCCTCACCTACTCCGTTTATGGCGTCGCCGTAAACGTCTTCAACGCTCCTTCCGCTGCCAACCCCACAATGCCCACCTTTCTTCCCGGATCACTGCTCTGCGGGCCGAGATCGTCGCCCACTGCGCCTCACTCGAGCACTCTCGTTGGAGTGCTCTTTGTGACCGTCTTGACTCTGCATTGCACTCGCGATCCACATGGTCTCTCTTCAAATCCCTCCTTGGCACTAAACCTGCCCTTGCTCCCACTCTAGCTAAAGCCCTCACTCAAGGAACTCCCTCCGATGTTTTCGATCAGCTCGCCTCTCTCTATCTCCCGCCCCCTCTGGCACCCTCCTACCCGGTGTACTGCGGTGGACCTAACCCCGATCTGGACCAATCCTTCACTCCCCGGGAGCTCGAATCGGCTCTGGCTGCTAATGCTACACGCTCGGCTCCCGGTGAGGATGCCATTACATACACCACACTTCGCAACCTTCCTGACTGCGCCAAAGAATTCCTCCTTAAAACCTACAATGATGCATGGGACAGCGGCTGCCTGCCCAGCTCCTGGACCTCCTCCCTCATTTCTATGATTCCAAAGCCGGGCAAGCCTCCCTCTCTCTCTAACCTCCGCCCAATCTCCCTGACATCATGTGTTGGTAAGACCCTTGAGCGAATGGCCCTGACTCGCCTCTCTAATTTTCTCGAGACGAGGGAGTTCTTTCCTCATTCTCTCATCGGCTTCCGACGCCACGTCTGTGCACAGGACATGTTTCTGGTTCTCCAGCACACGTTTCTGTCACCTACCCCCACTCAAATTCACGCACTTGTGACCGTCGATGTTCGCAAGGCCTTCGACGGTGTTTGCCATGACCACATCCTTTCCCAACTCGCCTCCCTAGACTGTGGCTCCCGCATGTACTGTTATATCCGCTCATTCCTCTCTAAACTTGTCGCTCGCTTTCGAGTCGACACCTATCTGTCCGACCCCCATAACCTCACCCGCGGCACTCCTCAAGGTGCTGTTCTCTCTCCTACCCTTTTCAATCTTGCTATGGCCCCTCTCGCCTCCCAGCTAGCTGAAATTCCCGACCTGCATCATATATTTTACGCCGATGACATCACTCTCTGGTGTTCGTCTGGCTCTCCCGGTCACGTACAGGACACCCTGCAACGTGGCCTAGATCTCATCGACTCCTTTCTCACCACTGCTGGCCTCTCTCCTGCTCCTGAAAAATCCGAGCTCCTTCTCCTCAACCATTCCTCATACCAGCGCTCACACAACCAATTCGTCTCTCTCTACCTTTCTGGCTCTCCCATTCCTGTCGTCAAGCAGTGCAAAGTTCTTGGCTTTCCTTTGCATGCAGCCAAGAACGTGCAAGCCCTCCACCGTGCTGTCACCACCTGCCACTCCGTAACTCACCTCCTGCGGCGCGTGGTCACTCGGCGCTCAGGTCTCCACGAGGCTCATGCGTGCCGAGTTGCCCACGCGCTGGCCCTCAACAAGGTCTTATACTTTGCACCCTACGTTTCCTTCAATCAGACTCAACTTAACGCTCTTGAGACTGCCCTTGTGGGCCTCTACAAGGCAGCTCTCAACCTCCCTATCACTACCTCTACTGCAAAGATCTTTGCAACAGGCCTCTTTCATCCTCTCCGTTCTCTGCTCTCTCTCCATCATGACTCGCAGATTGCCCGGCTTTCCCTTACTCGTCAGGGTCAGTGGTTACTGACTCAAGCGGGTATCTCGCCCCTTCCCTGCGCCCCGATTACCTCTCCTATTCCCACCCCGGCTCCCAATCTTCGCATCCTCCCCCTTCCGTCCAACATGTCCCCCGTTCTCCACGCCGGCCGTCGTCATGCGGCCGCACAGCACCATTCCCCTCTCTTTGATACCCAGGGTGTAGCTTACACGGATGCCTCCTTCGTGGCTCCTCGAGGTTCCTGCGGCTACGCCCTGTACCACCCCCACCTCCCCGCTCCTGAAACTCACACCAGCGGGCCGTTTCTACGCCCTCCAGATGCATTGTCCCTCGAGGTCCTCGCCATTGCGCATGCACTCCAGTCATTTGCCCTCCTTCCCTCTCTTGAAGAGTACACAGTCTATTCAGACTCACAAGCCGCTATACACCACATACAGAAACGCACCCTAACCCCTTCTCTTCAACAGGAGGTCGAACGAGCGGTCTCCGCATTGCAGCCTTCCATCGTTTTCCTCCGCTGGGTCCCTGGACATTCAGGGATTGACGGCAATGAGCTGGCTCATCAGCTCGCCCGTGACACACTTTTCCGGGCACCGTTGATCCCCTGGCCCAAGCCCTCGGAGGACGGTGGGAGACTCACCCTTCGCCGCACCATAAAAGAGGTCTACCTCGAGCTCCGCCTCGACAAACGCCTTTACCCTCCCCCTCATCCATCACTCACAGCGCCGGAGGCTCGCCTTCTTCGGCACGTTCAAATGAATGCAATCATCACCCCGTCTCGCCTCTTTCTCTATCGCTATCGATCGGACCCTTCCTGTCCCAACTGCCCCTGTAACTATGCGGACCTTGCCCATTGCCTCTTCTATTGCCCGGCTGCTCAGCAGTCGGGTTCCTACCCCCCACCTTCTTTATCCATCACCACCTGGCTCGACTGGCTTGGCGCTGAAGGGGAGGAAGAACAGCGACTTCTGGTCGCCCAGGCGGTCGACATGCTCGGCCTGTAAATTTTGGCCGAATAAACGTCTTCTACTACTACTACTACTAGCGAGTACATCATATTACGACTTATCTACGCAACAAAGAACTAGAAAAGAGGCAATGAACAACACAGCACTAACCGCGTGTACCACTGCGGTTCATACTCGATCTGGGCATACAACTCTTCAAGGTGTACAATCCTTCTATAGAAATGGTATTTGGCAGTCACAGCCGATTCAAGATGTCGGTCCATCATGGGTGTTTTCGGCAGGGTGTGTAACCTAATTAAAAACAACATAGCTATTGGCGCATCAACAAATGATAGAGCAGTGAGAAATCGTACGGAATGCGGTCTCAAATTAAATCTTTTTTTCAATGTATGTTGCATGATGTCCCAGGAGGGTATTGCTTCTTTACATTGGAGTAAACAATGGACAATTGTTTCAGGAGCCTAACAAATGCGACAGGCCACCGTAGACAAGAAAACACCGTTTTTCACTAGCCATGTTTTAAATTCTAAAGTCTCAGTGTGTAGCTTGAAGAGAAACAGTTTTTGCATGGCGAGAGGGGCATTTTACGTGGTCTCTTGAGTACGTCATAGCCTGATAAAACACAAGACAAAAGTAGCCAAAACTCTCTGGAAACATCAGATATAAAGTCTTCTGCAATAAATAGTTGGCAGTAAATAATAAATTTTCGTGGCGAGAAACAGACTGCATGCGTTCGTCCTCCCAAAAATCGAGAGATCATGGGGCACAAAAGTCTCGGCATAGCGCTGAAGAGTTGGCGCGCGGTGCTACTAGAAATGTGCACTATGCTTATAGGAGCTCAAAGCAACGCCAAGGTACTTTGCTGGCACACGTGTCCATTGTATACCAGCTTATACGGCAGGTGTCGTTCCCTGCATACCATAGCAATGACCGCAACTGTTAGAACGATTAGTTCGAGCTCCTGACATTGAACAGAAGTCTTCCTTTAAACGAATAACCTCATCGATGCTTCGCTTATTGGAGCAGATAAACGCAAGGTCGTGACCCATTATACGAAAACCATGGAAGCAGCACTGTATATAAGACTTATAAAAAGTGGCGCCAAGTATAATGCGAACAGAAGCGGATACAGTGGGCAGCCCTGTTTCACTGAGGACTGAATTTGAACTGGTTGTGAGAGGCGGCTATTAACAATCAGGCGCGTTGAACAGTTTTTGTGAAATGGCGTATCCCAGTAGAAAGAACTGAACCAAGATTGACGTGGTTTGGAAGAGAAAAAAGAAACAAATGGGACACCCGATCGAACGCCTTTGCCAGGTCAGTGTGCAGCAGTGCTAATAGACGATATGCGAAATTGCTTGGTGGTCTGGCAACACCGCGCCAGAACTTCCGGTTTCTATCTTGATTCGGGCGAGCTCGTCGAGCTCGTGCATTGTTTGCTATGCGTACATTCTTGATATCGGTATAGCTGTCATGAATCTTGCGTGTGAAATTTAAACAGGCAAGCTTCAGCTGCTGCGTTGTTTTTACTGCTGATCTTTCACCAAATGTAGGTACTTTCAGTAAGCGCCAACTTCCTTCTACCGCGTCCTGAGCTTCGCTTGAAGTCTGGCGTTGATGATAGCCAGAATCCGCACTGGGAAGTGTGTTGGCTAGTCGAACTCTGCGCCACTGTCATTTTAATTCGCGCATTAAAGAACCGGTTCAAGCATCACGCATTATCACGGCTATTTCATTCCCAGGTGGACGCGATTTCATCTGGTGGGGTAGCGAGCGGTTATTTTGCGCTGAATGCGCAGATGTCTTGACACACTTCTGTGAGAGTGTGAACTTTCGTTCGCGCCGACGCCAGGAGCTTCGTGCATTGCAGTATATTCACACAGGACCCTCGACTAGCTGCGTAATGTGATTCCTTTAGTGCAATGTACAATGCACATCCGTGGTTTTCAACGTCACCGTTTCAGAGCCCGGCGCCGGCTGGTTTTCGCCGCAATTCGTTGAAACGGCGTCTTGCTTAAGACGCAGTTGAAGCGAGTATTGCGATGTTGTCAGTCGATATTAACAAGAGTAAAGTGGGCACATATAATTCAAAATATTGTAAGCAAAGACGCAGTTTTTTTTTTTTCAGATAAGCACTGAGCTATCGCGGCGGTTTGATTAGAGAAAGTGCGTACAGCTATATGTGCCTGCACGGACTCGATACGCTGGTCAAGCTGTGTATGCGGGAGTGAAATTCGCATGTTCGGTTGCCTCCGACACGTAATTCGCTTCCTCCCAAACCTACACAAATTTCTTTGTTGCGAAGCAAGCTGTTGCAGCTTGCCACAACGATAAAATCTGATGGCCTGAAGAGTTTTCAGTGCAATGTTGCACGTACTTTCTAGCTTGGAAATGCGTCCCGCCTTCACAATAAAGTAGCTTTATTTAAGACTTTCGCCGCCGGAGATATCGAATGTATAGGAATCCTCAAAAAATAAAGCATTCGCACCTCAGTTTTTATACGTATGATGTATTGCCTCACAAAGACGCGTTAACGCGCATAACATATGCGGGCGCGATCACGTACGACATTATAAGACAAGAGTGTGTGGGATCTTGCAACAACCCCATGGTCCAGAGAGATTGCTAACCCTTCCAAAACTAATAGAACACGAGAAAAACTTAATTGAACACGTAACAAAAGCAGTAATGTGCGTGTGGTTCTTCGAGTGCGCTTAGTACGCCACGGCATGAGCAATCGAGGTTTTTATATGGAGCGCACTGAGTGCCTATGGCCGTGATTTACCTGCACATTATTGAAAATGCTTCTTCGCGACTGGAATGCACGCTTGAGGAACACAGGCGTAGGCTCGCTCAAAAAAATTACCTTCTCTATTACGTTGCTCAAGTATCCGTCTACATATATTCACGCCCAACCGGAGATTTAATAAATGCACTAAATCGTCTTCGAATTTTCATCAGAGGCCACAAAGGATGTGGTCCCTATCTTAATGTAAACGCAAATCACCTAGAAAGCTTTGTGAAAAATCAGCGCAGAAAGCGCAAGCTGTGCACTGAATGGCTTGCTGACACACGATACCTAAGATGGCATTTGCTGTTACTAAAACGTTGGGACTGAGTAAAGAAAAAATAGAAAAGCTGGAACGCAACTAGTTATGGCACGCATCGTAGTTTCTTTGCATAGTGGACAGCATAGCGTAAGAGCGCATCGTCATTCCACTTTTCAAACGAAGCGCAGCCGTTTTAACCCAACGCAGGGCCGCGGTTTAGTTTTCTGTACCGTACCAACATGGAGGTCTTAGTTCTCGGAGCGCCGAGAGATGGCGCTGCGCAATTCGCATATCGTCTATTCTTCATGAGCTTCACTGTAATACTGCATCACTACGCACGCTATGTGTTGAATAGACTATATGGACCGGCCCCTCAAGTCACATGATTAATGAGGTCCAAACAAAGTACATCATTGCAAGCTGTAGCCGATTTGAGATGACTTGCATGAAGATCTTGTAGTCAAATTTAGAAAGCGTGATAGGTATGGAGCCATCTACAAATCTTAGTTTTGCCCTATCGTATGACAATATGACTTTTGGGAAATGACTGTGGAAAAATCCAACATCAGTACAGTGCTCCAAAGCTTACAGTAGGACAGGGGATAACAATGATTTAAAGGTAGATCAATAGATCAATTGCATCGTCCAGTTAACCCAAGGTTATGTGACCACCTATCTCTCACTCATCCTCAGAAATTGGGGAAACGATAGATACCCAGCGTGCTACATGAACATTGTCACCAGTGCTCGAAGCGGGCGGAAAAGGAAGGTGTATAATTTTAAAAGCTCTGTTGCTATTTCATCTGTACGTGTGACCAGGGTGCCACGACAGTAGAGCTCAGAAGCGCACTAGGCACTCACGTGCCGACGCTCATCAAGCAAGGATGGTCTTTTTGGTTCATCACAGTGCAAAGCACGATTTCTCCGGGATCGTACATGGGCCGCTCGAAAGCGTTCATGGGCCGCTCGAAAGTGACACTTTAGAGTTGAAAATTCTTCTGTGTACATCCCTGGAGCCTCGCATTCAAGTTCGTGCAAATCATAAAGGCTCTGAAGCAACTGTTTCTCCTTCACCATGCTTACAGAGAAACCTCACGGAGCAGATATGAATAGCTAAGCCACGAATTTCCAGCGTAAACACCACCCAAGCTGCAAATAATTGCACTCTCACGGTCAAGCAAGCTTCCAAAGCTGTCGTTACTCGCTGCTTGAAGTCCTCCTGAGTTAGTAACGAAGAGTTAAGCTTCCACTGTGACCACTGTGTATGAAATTTAGGACGGGCGCATTCTACAATCTGCGCAGTGACCATGGCATAATCAGAGTGAAATAATCCTAACTTCACACGGAATATACCTTTTAAGTAGATCTACGGAATCGTTAATCCGATCTAGGCGTGAATTCGAAGCTCCTCTAATAAATCTGAATGTGGATGAATATCCGGCATCAAATACTACTGCGTTTTCTGTCATTGCCGATAAAATGCCAGCGCTCTCATCTGCGCATTCTCTTCGACCTGTGCGGTCACAAGGATCGCAAACGCAAATAAAATCAACCATGAAAAGGGCATTCAGGTCACAGTCTACAAGAATTGCCATACCGTCGAAGAAAACTGCTCGCTGCATCCGATTACCGTATTTTCCGGTGTATAAGACGCACCCTTGTATAAGACGCACTTGCCATATATGCAAGCTGCCACTGGAAAAGTTCGTATATAAGACGCACCCGTGTATAAGACGCACCCCAGTTTACCCAGTTAGGCCAGTGAGGCTTAATTAAATACGCTTGCGCGACTATCGCGAAATGCACCGTACCTGTGAGCAATTCTTAAGCAACGCTAAGTGATCGAAAAAGGCAACACTCATGCCATACTCGTCCAGGTTCTAGCAAAAAAGAACGGAAAAACGATACAGCTCCCCATATGTCCATAACATTTTATTCTACTTGAAACCTTCGAAGTCTTCATCTTCAGATGCGCTATCAAAAGGTTCACCCATTTCTGGAAGCAACTCGGCTGAAACATGCACTACGTACACGGAGCAAAAAAAAGTTGCAAAGGGTGACTAAAAAAGAACGCCGGCTTGTCTTGACAATGGCGAGAAGCGCGATTGTCACCATCTTTTGGGGCTTCTCATTACTTTTGCTTGGGGCCTCCGAAACAGCCGCGCGTTTGTGATCGCGGAAGTCGTCATCCCCGCCGTTTCATAATATAGATCACCTAGAATGTCGCGCACGGCGGTCCCGGTATTGAAGTATTAACCGTGTTACAACCGCGTTATTGGTAGTGATATTTTTTAGGTGAAAAAAGCTTGAGCATGAACTGGAGTAATCGATGAACGCGCAAAAAAAGATGAAAAATTCGCATATAAGACGCACCCTTGTATAGGACGCACCAGCAAAATTTTCGAAAAAAAGCCGCGTCTTATACACCGGAAAATACGGTATTTGAAGTATACACGTTGAAGAACCTTTACGATTCACCATGCAGCGGAAAGTCACAACCTGTCACGCCTCCTTATGTGTCAACTTGGTACATAAAATCAGAAACAAAGAGACTCTTTTTGAAGACCTGAAAGCTGCAACGCCGAAAGACCTACCGAATGCGACACAACCTGCTAAGAATGGCCGTAGGGCCACCTCAATAGCGAACTAACTTTCGATCTCAGTCTCTAAAAGAACAACAATGTCTACCCGAGTGCCCATAAAAATTCGCGCAACTGTACTTGTTTCAGCCTCAACCGGATACCACAGATGTAGAGCGTGGCGACGATCCACTGCTGGACGTCCGCCATTGTGACCAACGCGCGATGTTGGGCGCCAATCTGGCAGGTGAGACCTGCCTAGAGCTGGCATCCTTTTTCCTCAATCTACAGCGTCGAGAAGATTTCTTGCTCTTTGACTTTCGACGACAGGACCTGTGCTTGGATGGAGGGGCGTTGTCCTCCTGAGATGGGGCAGAACTCGGTGACACGGCACGCTTCGAGGACACAGTTCAACTCGGCACATCCATCTCACACTTGTCGTCAGGTAGTGAGTTGTCAGACACCCATCCGAGGCATCAGGAATCCCATAAACGCAGGGGCTTGGCGCCGAAGCCACACCACCACCGTTTACTTTCTTCGACTGGCGCACAGGACAGGAACCCGAGCTAAGAGCTTCACAACTGACGCAGTGCATTTCCGGTGCGCCCTCAGCCAGGCACTGGTGACGCAGATATGCAGAGAGCTGCGCCGCTGCAAGAGACCTGGGAGGCTCACGCTGCAGCTCAGGACTAGCATCAGGCATAGGACGACCAGTTGGTGATTCAGCGGGAGTAACGGATGACACGCCAGCAGGGAGATGTCAGGGAGATGTCTTTAACATGTCACCTGTCAGTTAGTGACAACAGCTGGCACAGGACAGGGTAAATAAAATATGTAAATAGCTTTTGTCCAGTAATGGGCGTCGTTGGACTCCTTCTGCTGCTGCTCATGATATAGATTAATGATTGAGAAATTCATGCAAAAATTGTACCTTGTATTCCAGTACGGAGGCGCTGAGTTCGCAGTGGCTAGGAACACGAACTGTATGACGGCATTATGAATTCTACACGATGATGACTCCTCATCAAGTTTTTCAGCAAGAGCTTTTATTTGCTAAATATAAAGATATCATAAAGAGCAGAAAACTAAGCAGTGTGGGTGAGGTCGAAGTGGAATTTTTGACGCCCTTGCTCAACAGACGTTAACGACCGAGTGAGCTGACGGCACTCCTCGGCATGCTTGGAAGCTTCAGAAATGGTGGCGTACTCAGAACCGTCAAGCCGGTAAGGAAGAACAATGTCGAGCGATGAGCAAGTTTCTCGCCCTTGGTGAAAAATTTAGTGAGAAAATTAGTGTAGGTCCGTGTGGTGGTGTTGTAGGCGTGGATGATGAAGGGCATGATGCTGTCTCAGTCGAAATTGAAAGACACGTACATGTACAGAATATCGCAAAGGTGCGGTTAAACCGTTCCGTCAAGCAGTTAATGTGCGGATTGTAGGCCGTTGCGGTATGGTGAAGGATCTTACATCCAGGAGAGATCCTACGACTTCGGACAGAAAGACGCTCCCGTCGTCTGCCAGCAGTTCCAGGCGTGCTCCATGGCGAAGAATGAAGTGATACAAGAAAAAGATGCAACGTGTTGCGCCGCAGCAGTAGGGAGGGCGCCGGTTTCTGCATAACGCGTGGTTGGTCGACGGCTACATTAACTAAGCGGTTGCCAGCAGCGCTGTACAGAAGGGATCCGTACAGGTCAATGAGAACGCTGTCAAAAGGCCGGGGAAGGCAAAGAGACAGGCTACATCAGGCCGACTGAGTGCTGAGGAGCAGACTTCCTTGTCTGACAGCAAGGGCACGAGCGCACGTACTTGCGGACGTAGCTGAACATACCGCGAAAATGATAGCGGAGACGGAGTCGTGTGTGTTTTGAAGGCACCGGCATGAGCAGGCTGCAGGTCATTCTGAAATAGGGCGCATATTGTCGACCTTGAATGGGCAGTGATGACAAACAACCGCTTCCGACTGGTAGAGATGTAGTTGTGGCGGTGCAGGAGACCATTACGAATGGCGAAGTGAGCAGCCTAGTGGCGTAGGGCAGCAGGCACAGGTGCTGCGGGATTAAAGAGAAAGTGCACAAGACAAAGTATCTAGGGGTCCTGTTTTTGCTCGCTGCCCATGTTATCTATTGAGAACGACAGTGAAGCGCAACCGCCTTGTGACTAGCAGACACCGCCAGGCGGCAGTGGAGAGCGGGACAAAACGTCATTGGCGTAGTTTTCGGCCGGAGCGATAAATGACACTGATACTGTATTCTTGTAGACGAAGGGCCCAGCGAGTGAGGCGGTCTGTAGGTTCTTTCAAAAAGTCCAGCTAGAGCGGGGAATGATGACCCATGACGGTGTCGAGAGGGCGGTGCAAACGTAAGGGCAAATCTCGATTGCCCAAACATTGGCCAAGCATTCTCAATGACGAAGTAGCTAGATTCCGCTTTTATCAGGACCGGCTCGCGTGAGAAACGACAAACTCGTCATACCCTGGTTTACGTTGCGCAAGTGCAGCACCAACGCAAATGCCGCTGGAATCGGTGTGAATTTCAGTGGGACCGGTGGGGACGAAGTGCCGTTAAAATGGTAGGTGCTGTGAGCACCCGGCGTAAGGTGATGAAAGTGTGGGCGCAGTCAGGAGACCAACCGGACAGGTCGGTGGCGCCCCTAACAAGTTTCTTCAGTGGAGTGATGTTGGAGCCAAAATTTTGCACGAAACATCGGAATTAAGAACACAGGCCGAGAAACCTGCGAAGTTCTTTAAGAGTTGATGGCTTGGGGAACTGAGCGACGGCAAAAGTGCCGATGGGTCAGGAAGCAAGCTCTCCTTAGAGATTTCGTTACCACAAAATGTCAGTTGGCCGGTGCGAAATCGACATCTTTTTTTTACAATCATTTGGAGCTCCACTTCAGTTAAACGGGTCAACACCTGTTCCAAGTGGAGAAGGTGAGTCTTAAAATGAGGAGAACATACGACAACGTCGTCTGCAGTATATCATGCTCTCGAAAGTCGGCGGGGCATTACATAAGTGTGAAGGCATGGCATTAAAATCGCACAGGCGATCCGATCTCCCAAGAGCCGTCATGGAACAGTGAGCCCCTGCCACAGGGAGCTGCCAGTACTCCAATCACTGGCATAAAAATGAAAAGAATCCCGCGCTTCGGAGGCACTCAAAGACATCATCGATTCGCGGCAGGGAAAACAACTTTTAGGGTGTTTGTCTTAAGGTGCCTACCATGGATAAGAAATTCTATTGTGCCAACTTGTTTCTTCACTAAGACTATAGGAGAGGCCCACAGAGTACTGGAAGGTAGAACTACACCTCGATGAAGCATGACGTCAAGCTCTAATGGGTTAAAGAAGCTCTAATCAGTCAAGGTAGACGAGTGAACCACTCGACTTCCGGTGAAAGTGGACGAAATTTTGTGCAGTAAGTGAAGAAGCTCGGCGCGTTGCGTTGTGGCAAGACTGTCGTCGGCTGTGGCCGGAGCGGGTATGCGGGTAAAATAAGAGAATAGGTAGAAAGAGAACATGAGTTGGTGAAACAGTGGGGTTCGAGCAAGAAGTCGATGAGCTGCATTGACCAAGGCAATCTCCACGTACAAATACGCAGAGCTCAGAGAAGGGTTGGAGACCAGGACCAGCTGCACCCATCTTGGACAGTGAGCACAGCGAATGGCACAGAAAGACTGAGATGAGAGATGGGCACAGGGGATGGTGCAGAGACGACGGCGGCTTCAGGTGCAGTGAGGCAGGAGACAAGGATGGAGACAGTTGAACACAGAGGAATCTCGGTGTAGTCGACCACAGACGATTTGCTGACGAAGAATATGTATCAAGGGAGGCAGCGCCGCACGGGAGAAGTTCGTGCTCGGCCCGAGTGCAGTCGATGAGGCCTTGCTGATTGGAAAGAAAGACCCAGCCTAAAATGTTAGAGTACGATGAGAGATTGACGAACTCGACAGTATAAAAAATACCACGAATGATGACCTTGGCTGTGTACGCAGCCAAGGGCGAACTGGTTCTATGAAGTGAAATCCCAGACAACGGCCTCGTCACTTTGCCAAGTTTGCGGTCTAGTTTCTCACTCTTCACAGACACCGTGCCGCCAATAACGACAAGGGCAATGGCGGTAAGGCCTTCAACATAAACGTCGAGCAGAATCGTACTGGACCAACTAGGAACTAAACTTGACGCCGAATACTCAGTTCTTGTGTCGGGAGCAACGGCAGCTAGTTTCCCTGGGCGCATGGGAATGACGACACAGCGGGGAAACCGAGCGGCACTGTGGAGATAGCGAAAGGCGCCGAGCATGCGGTACGGCAAACGGGTACATCAAGCTATTCAGAAGACAACGGACGTGGCGGGGCTGTGGCGCCGCTTACACTTTGGTTCGTGGTTCATCCACGGGTGGCCGCACCTGGCGACTACAGAGATGCGCACCGTCAGTTGAGACATCGCATGCATAATAAGTCAGAAGGTTGTCACGAGTGCGCCAAGTGTTCACACGAGGAGGGGATGGCCGGGTTGGAAAGGCAGGCGGCTGCGTCGGGGTATAAAACGGGACAAACGCACCGTCCCTTCGGCTTTGGACGGCAGCTTTTCCAGTGGCAGCTTGCATATATGGCAAGTGCGTCTTTGGACGGCAACTTTTCCAGTGGCAGCTTGCATATATGGCAAGTGCGTCTTATACAAGGGTGCGTCTTATACACCGGAAAATACGGTAATCGGATGCAGCGAGCAGTTTTCTTCGACGGTATGGCAATTCTTGTAGACTGTGACCTGAATGCCCTTTTCATGGTTGATTTTATTTGCGTTTGCGATCCTTGTGACCGCACAGGTCGAAGAGAATGCGCAGATGAGAGCGCTGGCATTTTATCGGCAATGACAGAAAACGCAGTAGTATTTGATGCCGGATATTCATCCACATTCAGATTTATTAGAGGAGCTTCGAATTCACGCCTAGATCGGATTAACGATTCCGTAGATCTACTTAAAAGGTATATTCCGTGTGAAGTTAGGATTATTTCACTCTGATTATGCCATGGTCACTGCGCAGATTGTAGAATGCGCCCGTCCTAAATTTCATACACAGTGGTCACAGTGGAAGCTTAACTCTTCGTTACTAACTCAGGAGGACTTCAAGCAGCGAGTAACGACAGCTTTGGAAGCTTGCTTGACCGTGAGAGTGCAATTATTTGCAGCTTGGGTGGTGTTTACGCTGGAAATTCGTGGCTTAGCTATTCATATCTGCTCCGTGAGGTTTCTCTGTAAGCATGGTGAAGGAGAAACAGTTGCTTCAGAGCCTTTATGATTTGCACGAACTTGAATGCGAGGCTCCAGGGATGTACACAGAAGAATTTTCAACTCTAAAGTGTCACTTTCGAGCGGCCCATGAACGCTTTCGAGCGGCCCATGTACGATCCCGGAGAAATCGTGCTTTGCACTGTGATGAACCAAAAAGACCATCCTTGCTTGATGAGCGTCGGCACGTGAGTGCCTAGTGCGCTTCTGAGCTCTACTGTCGTGGCACCCTGGTCACACGTACAGATGAAATAGCAACAGAGCTTTTAAAATTATACACCTTCCTTTTCCGCCCGCTTCGAGCACTGGTGACAATGTTCATGTAGCACGCTGGGTATCTATCGTTTCCCCAATTTCTGAGGATGAGTGAGAGATAGGTGGTCACATAACCTTGGGTTAACTGGACGATGCAATTGATCTATTGATCTACCTTTAAATCATTGTTATCCCCTGTCCTACTGTAAGCTTTGGAGCACTGTACTGATGTTGGATTTTTCCACAGTCATTTCCCAAAAGTCATATTGTCATACGATAGGGCAAAACTAAGATTTGTAGATGGCTCCATACCTATCACGCTTTCTAAATTTGACTACAAGATCTTCATGCAAGTCATCTCAAATCGGCTACAGCTTGCAATGATGTACTTTGTTTGGACCTCATTAATCATGTGACTTGAGGGGCCGGTCCATATAGTCTATTCAACACATAGCGTGCGTAGTGATGCAGTATTACAGTGAAGCTCATGAAGAATAGACGATATGCGAAATGCGCAGCGCCATCTCTCGGCGCTCCGAGAACTAAGACCTCCATGTTGGTACGGTACAGAAAACTAAACCGCGGCCCTGCGTTGGGTTAAAACGGCTGCGCTTCGTTTGAAAAGTGGAATGACGATGCGCTCTTACGCTATGCTGTCCACTATGCAAAGAAACTACGATGCGTGCCATAACTAGTTGCGTTCCAGCTTTTCTATTTTTTCTTTACTCAGTCCCAACGTTTTAGTAACAGCAAATGCCATCTTAGGTATCGTGTGTCAGCAAGCCATTCAGTGCACAGCTTGCGCTTTCTGCGCTGATTTTTCACAAAGCTTTCTAGGTGATTTGCGTTTACATTAAGATAGGGACCACATCCTTTGTGGCCTCTGATGAAAATTCGAAGACGATTTAGTGCATTTATTAAATCTCCGGTTGGGCGTGAATATATGTAGACGGATACTTGAGCAACGTAATAGAGAAGGTAATTTTTTTGAGCGAGCCTACGCCTGTGTTCCTCAAGCGTGCATTCCAGTCGCGAAGAAGCATTTTCAATAATGTGCAGGTAAATCACGGCCATAGGCACTCAGTGCGCTCCATATAAAAACCTCGATTGCTCATGCCGTGGCGTACTAAGCGCACTCGAAGAACCACACGCACATTACTGCTTTTGTTACGTGTTCAATTAAGTTTTTCTCGTGTTCTATTAGTTTTGGAAGGGTTAGCAATCTCTCTGGACCATGGGGTTGTTGCAAGATCCCACACACTCTTGTCTTATAATGTCGTACGTGATCGCGCCCGCATATGTTATGCGCGTTAACGCGTCTTTGTGAGGCAATACATCATACGTATAAAAACTGAGGTGCGAATGCTTTATTTTTTGAGGATTCCTATACATTCGATATCTCCGGCGGCGAAAGTCTTAAATAAAGCTACTTTATTGTGAAGGCGGGACGCATTTCCAAGCTAGAAAGTACGTGCAACATTGCACTGAAAACTCTTCAGGCCATCAGATTTTATCGTTGTGGCAAGCTGCAACAGCTTGCTTCGCAACAAAGAAATTTGTGTAGGTTTGGGAGGAAGCGAATTACGTGTCGGAGGCAACCGAACATGCGAATTTCACTCCCGCATACACAGCTTGACCAGCGTATCGAGTCCGTGCAGGCACATATAGCTGTACGCACTTTCTCTAATCAAACCGCCGCGATAGCTCAGTGCTTATCTGAAAAAAAAAAAAAACTGCGTCTTTGCTTACAATATTTTGAATTATATGTGCCCACTTTACTCTTGTTAATATCGACTGACAACATCGCAATACTCGCTTCAACTGCGTCTTAAGCAAGACGCCGTTTCAACGAATTGCGGCGAAAACCAGCCGGCGCCGGGCTCTGAAACGGTGACGTTGAAAACCACGGATGTGCATTGTACATTGCACTAAAGGAATCACATTACGCAGCTAGTCGAGGGTCCTGTGTGAATATACTGCAATGCACGAAGCTCCTGGCGTCGGCGCGAACGAAAGTTCACACTCTCACAGAAGTGTGTCAAGACATCTGCGCATTCAGCGCAAAATAACCGCTCGCTACCCCACCAGATGAAATCGCGTCCACCTGGGAATGAAATAGCCGTGATAATGCGTGATGCTTGAACCGGTTCTTTAATGCGCGAATTAAAATGACAGTGGCGCAGAGTTCGACTAGCCAACACACTTCCCAGTGCGGATTCTGGCTATCATCAACGCCAGACTTCAAGCGAAGCTCAGGACGCGGTAGAAGGAAGTTGGCGCTTACTGAAAGTACCTACATTTGGTGAAAGATCAGCAGTAAAAACAACGCAGCAGCTGAAGCTTGCCTGTTTAAATTTCACACGCAAGATTCATGACAGCTATACCGATATCAAGAATGTACGCATAGCAAACAATGCACGAGCTCGACGAGCTCGCCCGAATCAAGATAGAAACCGGAAGTTCTGGCGCGGTGTTGCCAGACCACCAAGCAATTTCGCATATCGTCTATTAGCACTGCTGCACACTGACCTGGCAAAGGCGTTCGATCGGGTGTCCCATTTGTTTCTTTTTTCTCTTCCAAACCACGTCAATCTTGGTTCAGTTCTTTCTACTGGGATACGCCATTTCACAAAAACTGTTCAACGCGCCTGATTGTTAATAGCCGCCTCTCACAACCAGTTCAAATTCAGTCCTCAGTGAAACAGGGCTGCCCACTGTATCCGCTTCTGTTCGCATTATACTTGGCGCCACTTTTTATAAGTCTTATATACAGTGCTGCTTCCATGGTTTTCGTATAATGGGTCACGACCTTGCGTTTATCTGCTCCAATAAGCGAAGCATCGATGAGGTTATTCGTTTAAAGGAAGACTTCTGTTCAATGTCAGGAGCTCGAACTAATCGTTCTAACAGTTGCGGTCATTGCTATGGTATGCAGGGAACGACACCTGCCGTATAAGCTGGTATACAATGGACACGTGTGCCAGCAAAGTACCTTGGCGTTGCTTTGAGCTCCTATAAGCATAGTGCACATTTCTAGTAGCACCGCGCGCCAACTCTTCAGCGCTATGCCGAGACTTTTGTGCCCCATGATCTCTCGATTTTTGGGAGGACGAACGCATGCAGTCTGTTTCTCGCCACGAAAATTTATTATTTACTGCCAACTATTTATTGCAGAAGACTTTATATCCGATGTTTCCAGAGAGTTTTGGCTACTTTTGTCTTGTGTTTTATCAGGCTATGACGTACTCAAGAGACCACGTAAAATGCCCCTCTCGCCATGCAAAAACTGTTTCTCTTCAAGCTACACACTGAGACTTTAGAATTTAAAACATGGCTAGTGAAAAACGGTGTTTTCTTGTCTACGGTGGCCTGTCGCATTTGTTAGGCTCCTGAAACAATTGTCCATTGTTTACTCCAATGTAAAGAAGCAATACCCTCCTGGGACATCATGCAACATACATTGAAAAAAAGATTTAATTTGAGACCGCATTCCGTACGATTTCTCACTGCTCTATCATTTGTTGATGCGCCAATAGCTATGTTGTTTTTAATTAGGTTACACACCCTGCCGAAAACACCCATGATGGACCGACATCTTGAATCGGCTGTGACTGCCAAATACCATTTCTATAGAAGGATTGTACACCTTGAAGAGTTGTATGCCCAGATCGAGTATGAACCGCAGTGGTACACGCGGTTAGTGCTGTGTTGTTCATTGCCTCTTTTCTAGTTCTTTGTTGCGTAGATAAGTCGTAATATGATGTACTCGCTAGTAGTAGTAGTAGTAGAAGACGTTTATTCGGCCAAAATTTACAGGCCGAGCATGTCGACCGCCTGGGCGACCAGAAGTCGCTGTTCTTCCTCCCCTTCAGCGCCAAGCCAGTCGAGCCAGGTGGTGATGGATAAAGAAGGTGGGGGGTAGGAACCCGACTGCTGAGCAGCCGGGCAATAGAAGAGGCAATGGGCAAGGTCCGCATAGTTACAGGGGCAGTTGGGACAGGAAGGGTCCGATCGATAGCGATAGAGAAAGAGGCGAGACGGGGTGATGATTGCATTCATTTGAACGTGCCGAAGAAGGCGAGCCTCCGGCGCTGTGAGTGATGGATGAGGGGGAGGGTAAAGGCGTTTGTCGAGGCGGAGCTCGAGGTAGACCTCTTTTATGGTGCGGCGAAGGGTGAGTCTCCCACCGTCCTCCGAGGGCTTGGGCCAGGGGATCAACGGTGCCCGGAAAAGTGTGTCACGGGCGAGCTGATGAGCCAGCTCATTGCCGTCAATCCCTGAATGTCCAGGGACCCAGCGGAGGAAAACGATGGAAGGCTGCAATGCGGAGACCGCTCGTTCGACCTCCTGTTGAAGAGAAGGGGTTAGGGTGCGTTTCTGTATGTGGTGTATAGCGGCTTGTGAGTCTGAATAGACTGTGTACTCTTCAAGAGAGGGAAGGAGGGCAAATGACTGGAGTGCATGCGCAATGGCGAGGACCTCGAGGGACAATGCATCTGGAGGGCGTAGAAACGGCCCGCTGGTGTGAGTTTCAGGAGCGGGGAGGTGGGGGTGGTACAGGGCGTAGCCGCAGGAACCTCGAGGAGCCACGAAGGAGGCATCCGTGTAAGCTACACCCTGGGTATCAAAGAGAGGGGAATGGTGCTGTGCGGCCGCATGACGACGGCCGGCGTGGAGAACGGGGGACATGTTGGACGGAAGGGGGAGGATGCGAAGATTGGGAGCCGGGGTGGGAATAGGAGAGGTAATCGGGGCGCAGGGAAGGGGCGAGATACCCGCTTGAGTCAGTAACCACTGACCCTGACGAGTAAGGGAAAGCCGGGCAATCTGCGAGTCATGATGGAGAGAGAGCAGAGAACGGAGAGGATGAAAGAGGCCTGTTGCAAAGATCTTTGCAGTAGAGGTAGTGATAGGGAGGTTGAGAGCTGCCTTGTAGAGGCCCACAAGGGCAGTCTCAAGAGCGTTAAGTTGAGTCTGATTGAAGGAAACGTAGGGTGCAAAGTATAAGACCTTGTTGAGGGCCAGCGCGTGGGCAACTCGGCACGCATGAGCCTCGTGGAGACCTGAGCGCCGAGTGACCACGCGCCGCAGGAGGTGAGTTACGGAGTGGCAGGTGGTGACAGCACGGTGGAGGGCTTGCACGTTCTTGGCTGCATGCAAAGGAAAGCCAAGAACTTTGCACTGCTTGACGACAGGAATGGGAGAGCCAGAAAGGTAGAGAGAGACGAATTGGTTGTGTGAGCGCTGGTATGAGGAATGGTTGAGGAGAAGGAGCTCGGATTTTTCAGGAGCAGGAGAGAGGCCAGCAGTGGTGAGAAAGGAGTCGATGAGATCTAGGCCACGTTGCAGGGTGTCCTGTACGTGACCGGGAGAGCCAGACGAACACCAGAGAGTGATGTCATCGGCGTAAAATATATGATGCAGGTCGGGAATTTCAGCTAGCTGGGAGGCGAGAGGGGCCATAGCAAGATTGAAAAGGGTAGGAGAGAGAACAGCACCTTGAGGAGTGCCGCGGGTGAGGTTATGGGGGTCGGACAGATAGGTGTCGACTCGAAAGCGAGCGACACGTTTAGAGAGGAATGAGCGGATATAACAGTACATGCGGGAGCCACAGTCTAGGGAGGCGAGTTGGGAAAGGATGTGGTCATGGCAAACACCGTCGAAGGCCTTGCGAACATCGACGGTCACAAGTGCGTGAATTTGAGTGGGGGTAGGTGACAGAAACGTGTGCTGGAGAACCAGAAACATGTCCTGTGCACAGACGTGGCGTCGGAAGCCGATGAGAGAATGAGGAAAGAACTCCCTCGTCTCGAGAAAATTAGAGAGGCGAGTCAGGGCCATTCGCTCAAGGGTCTTACCAACACATGATGTCAGGGAGATTGGGCGGAGGTTAGAGAGAGAGGGAGGCTTGCCCGGCTTTGGAATCATAGAAATGAGGGAGGAGGTCCAGGAGCTGGGCAGGCAGCCGCTGTCCCATGCATCATTGTAGGTTTTAAGGAGGAATTCTTTGGCGCAGTCAGGAAGGTTGCGAAGTGTGGTGTATGTAATGGCATCCTCACCGGGAGCCGAGCGTGTAGCATTAGCAGCCAGAGCCGATTCGAGCTCCCGGGGAGTGAAGGATTGGTCCAGATCGGGGTTAGGTCCACCGCAGTACACCGGGTAGGAGGGTGCCAGAGGGGGCGGGAGATAGAGAGAGGCGAGCTGATCGAAAACATCGGAGGGAGTTCCTTGAGTGAGGGCTTTAGCTAGAGTGGGAGCAAGGGCAGGTTTAGTGCCAAGGAGGGATTTGAAGAGAGACCATGTGGATCGCGAGTGCAATGCAGAGTCAAGACGGTCACAAAGAGCACTCCAACGAGAGTGCTCGAGTGAGGCGCAGTGGGCGACGATCTCGGCCCGCAGAGCAGTGATCCGGGAAGAAAGGTGGGCATTGTGGGGTTGGCAGCGGAAGGAGCGTTGAAGACGTTTACGGCGACGCCATAAACGGAGTAGGTGAGGATCTGGGTCTGGGACTGGGTGACAAGAGCGAACACGACGGCTACTGGACGTGAGCGCTGCAGTGATGCGCGACGTCCAGTCGTCGTAGGATTGAAACGAGTCAGAGGCGAGATTAGCGCGGAAGGCATTCCAGTCAGTATGAGTGACCGGATGACATCGAGGGATGTGGGAAAGAGAGGTGGAAATGTGGACAAGATAGTGGTCACTGAGAAGAGTTTCGGCTGTCACTTGCCAGTGAAATGAAAGTGAACCCCGAGAGAAAGCGAGATCGGGTGTCGTGGGGCGCTGTGAGGCAGTGCCCGCTCGAGTAGGGGAGCCAGGAGTATTGAGAAGGGTGAGGTGGCGTTCCTGGGCCAGACAGTGGAGGAGGCGGCCGGGTTTGAGGGTTTGAGGGTAGCCCCAGAGTGTGTGAGGGGCATTAAAGTCGCCACCAAAGAGGAGATGGGAGTTAGAAGGAAGAGAGTGAAGGAACTTGCCCAGGGCGGAAAATAAAGAGGAGGTAACAGGGGGGTTGTAGAAAGACAAAAGGGCGAGTGAGACCCGGGAAGAAGGGTGGTAATAGACCACACCAACTAAATATTTAAGAAGGACGGAGGGGATATCAAGTGGCTCCACGAGCACGTCGCTACGTACATAAATAGACGCAAGTGGTGTGGCCGTAGCGGCATGGTAGGCGCGGTAGCCTGGGACAGTGCGGGCCGTCCGCGTCTCCTGGAGAAGGAGAAAATGGGGCAGGGAGGGGCGGGCGAGTAGATACTGGTGGAGGGGGGTCTTATTATGGCACAGATTTCGGCAGTTCCACTGCACAATCTCGAGGTCCTCGCCAAAAGCCATTATGATAGTGTAGAGGTAGAACTTCGTGAGGGTACGCGTTCCTTCTTTTTGGCCGGGGGCAGTGACTCATGCAGGGATTGGAGCGTAGAAGTGAAGGATTCTAATTGTTTGGATTGTGCTTGGAGGGTGGTAAGAATCTGCAGAACCGATGTCTCTAGCTGAACCAAGCGAGTGTGGTGTGCCTGTGTGGTGGTTTCGAGAAGATCAGCCAAAGGGGCGACCTGGGCGGTGGAGGAGGGAGTGGTGAGTGTGGCAAGGTGCTCATTTAGCTTGGTAAGCTGGGAGGTAAGAGAGGAGGTGGTTGTCTGGAGGGTTTGGGTCAAGGCGTGTATCTGTTGTTGTAGGTCGTGGGAAATGCGCTGTTGCTCTCGCTGCTGGCGTTCCAGCATAGCGAGCCGGAGGTCAAAGGAGCGGCTCTCGTCAGTCAGGGATGCAGAGGGTGGTGCAGTGGAAGAGACGCTGGAAAGGGACGCTGGAACCGAGGAGCCTTTAACTTTGGCGGCGTAGGAGCCTGGTGGTGACGTGACCGGAGCTGACGGAGGTTCATAATTAGAGGAGGAGGACGGGGTGGGTTGCGTGGCCCGGCGCAAAGCTAGGCGTCGTAGGTACGCAGCTTTGGCACACTCGCGTTGTTTACCGAGGAGAAAGGGGCAAGTGGGGTCGAGGGAGGGGTGGGTGTTTACCTGGCAATGAACGCACCAGGGCTGGGCACATACATGAGCGGAAGGGTCGGCGGGTAGAGGAGCAGCACAGCGACGGCACTTTGCCGGAACGCTGTGCTGTGGACACTGGTGGGCGCGGTGTCCAAGAGCGAGACAACGGGTGCAGGTGGGAGGCTTAGGCTTATGGGGACGGCACCGGAAGGCAACACGTTTGAAATACACAAAGTGGGGGATTACGGTTCCAGCGAAAGTTATGAGCACCGACTGAGTGGTGCCCATCATACGAGCAGCAAGAATATCGGTTTTGAATGATTCGATATCATGCATGAGGTCATCAGGGGTGAAGTGGCCACCGACGTTATGGATGACGCCGAGGCATGAGATGGGAGGATTAGGAGCATATGTCTTAATGGTGATAGGCTTACCGTGAAGCTGAAGATGCGTGATAGAAAGCAGGAGGTGGGCGGTGAGAGGGGAATGAGTTTTTAAAAAGACGAGGCTTTGGGCTGGCTTGGCCTGAAGGGTAATCTCCGCACTGCTCTCGGAGGACAGTTGTGCAGCGGAGACGGTTGCGGCGAGGACGTCGTAGAGCGGTATCTTGGGGTTGAGGGTGCCAGGGGGAAGCTGGATGCCAACTGTGATGAGCTCGGTGCGGGGCCGGGTGGCGGAGGCAGGCTTACGGCAGGCACCGATGGTGGTCCAGCCGACCTCAGGGGACGGAATGAGATGGCCGTCGACCGGGGACGCCGTAAGGTCCATGTCTGCTGTGTCGTCAGCCTGAGCCGCAATCTGCGACGCAGGTACCAAGGTGCTGGACTTGCTGTCAGCGGGAAGTGTGGTCCGAGTAGGTGCGGCGGCACTGGCGGCGGCGACGAACGCAGTCGACTGCGATGCGTCTGTGGGCCCGAAGCTCTTGGCTTCCCTTAATGCGGGGAGTTGGCCAGCAGTGGACGCCGCGGCGGTGACGAACGCTGCCGGCTGCGTTGCGGCTGTTGATTCGGAGCTGCCAGCGTCGGTGAACGCGACGGGAATGGGCGCGGTGGTGTGGCCGGTGTTGAACGCAGCCGGTTGAGACATGGCTGTAAGCGTGGTTGGAGTAGGCCCCGCGGCGGCCGCGTCGGAAGAAGTTGACACCGGCGAGGTATGGGTGGGTCTCGGCTTCAGGGGCTTGCTGAGACGCTGCATGCCAGAGGTGCAGGCGCGGCGCGTTAGGGTTAGTGAGGCGCCGCGCCGCAGCAGATTTTTGGAGGCGCTTGGAGCGCCAGCTCGACAGCGGGCCGTGATGCGAATGGTGTCCTCGTGGTGCGGATGTTTTCCTGACGCGATGGAGTGTAAATCCAGGGGCGGGCAAGGCCCTGGACCAGGCCAGGGGCAGGAGAAAAACGGAGCACGATAGTCAGCCAGCTAACCAGGGCGGCGCCACCTAGCGGATCTCCGTACTCGCTATGTTCTGCGAATTGACTCATTTCTCCTGGTTGTGTGTTGATGTGCACTCTTTGTAGATAGCTCATGTGCATAAAAGATCGCATCATTATAATAAATAAAATGCTGAAGAAAAAAAGCGCGATAGCCTAGTGGTCTTGCTGAGCGGCCCTCAAAGGAGATCTCTTCGCGCAGCCACGTGTTCATCTCCCAGTCATGCTCATTGGTTGAGTTTCTTTTCCTCTTTTTGCTGGTTTGGCATCTTACTCAGCTAAAGCTCAAATTTGCACGTTCAGCGATAATATATCCCCTTACTTCACAACACAGTTTCATGACTACCTGAGATGAACAAATGCTGTAGAGTAGTAAAGAGATCGTGTTTTTCTGTATGGCACCCTTGCTGATTGACTTTCTCTCAATTGCCTTACAGAGTCCTGTATTGGCTGTGCAGCCGATATGGACATTTTTGCACACTTTACTGTTGCGTTTCCGAATACTTCCACCCGAATGCTTGCATGGTTCCTGAAATTTCAAGAGTCGGATCGTTTACCGTAATCTGTAAAGCCTATATAGAGATAGTCGTTATATTTTCCACATTTGCATATTTATTTGTTTCACTCAAGCCTAAGGTTTTTCTAAAATAATTAGCGATTAATTGTGTAAATTCTTGTGAACAGCCAGCAGTAAGCTGATCGCCCAGCATTTTTAAACTGATATCCGCCTTATTTTCCATGAATTAGTATGGCATTAGCGTTCTTCCAAGATTCCGGCCTGCTTGATCTAGTGAGAGAAGACTCATTCACATATAAATTAAAAAATAGGCTAAAATAAGAAACCCTGTGGAAACGGATGCTTTATTTCTTGGAAATAATTACAATCTCATGTAGTGCAGCAGTCTCCGAAAAGATTGGAGGTTGACTTAACAAGAACAAAAAATGTCACTCGCCAAAGTAAAAGCTAGACAAAATAAGCCACAATAATTATAGGACTCCAATCACTCAGAGAAATCCCAAAAAAGCATGGCAAAATTTTCTTCCCAATGGATCTGTTCAAAATAAAAGTTACTTCATCAAACTATTTGGGCGTGATGTTTTTCGGTCCTTGTGTGGGACAAAACACACCCAAACCCGATTTTTGTGTGGCCCCAACTTTGACGACCCGAACTGGTTACTAGAGACCACTTCAAGAACTTCATGGAAACGAATTGTCAGAATAGAAAAGTGTTTTCCAGAAAGGAATGCATTTAATTCTGATATCAAAGGCTCACTATAATTTTCGAGCTGGATTTATAGTGCATTCTTCTGAAAAATAATTACAGACGTATGAATTGAGCCATCTGGCACTTATTTTGTGATATAATAGCGCTAATTGTCCTGAGTATAACGCGCTGTCGTACTATATCTTGCTCGCAGACTGCAGATCGAATGCAACACTGTCACACCACGAACATTTTGGTTTCTCATTCTATATCTGGAATTAATACAACAAATATCGCCTTCCATGAGGAACGGACAACATTCAAGCAAATGGAACATGTTAGGAGACATTTGACAGCGCATGTGTAAATTCCCAGCCTTACTAGCACCCGAGAAGAAAAACAATTGAATTCATCTACTCAGGTCATAAATGTGCACATAAACTTATCGATATTTTGTTCTTTTCCGGTGAGAAACAAAGCTTCAAATTTGTGATAAATAATTGCGGATGCCTTACCAGGTACAGGGCATCGTAAGCAATTACCAGGTTCTCACAAATTCGCAGGATTCTTTCTGTACTCCAGAAAAAAATACCGAAAAGGGGGGGGTGAGCGTTTCGTCCATTTGTGGACAAACAAGCCTGCCGACCCCTATAGTACTTTTCGGGACTGCCTGCAGACTGTCTCTCAATCTCAGATAATGAGACAGAACCATTAATCACTGGAAGCAGGTGTTTAGAGAAAAACACAAACGAAGCTTGGTTTCTGGCGTAACTAAGGGTAGGATATCATTCTACAACACTGGTCACAAGGTAGAAGACAAGCACACCAAGCAAACACGTATAAACAAACATGAACATACGAAGATGCGAGCGCAGGACCTTTGGATTGGGTAGCGAGCGCGGATATAAACGGGCCGCCACAGGAGACGGCCAAGAGCAGAAAACAATATCCTTATAAACGAGGTACTCAAAATCCTCGGCCTAACAGTTCGCAGTTTTCTCAAGCGTATCACCCCTTAGACCAAATGATGGTAAGTTTGCTGTCTTACACTTGCGCAACAATCTGTGCTAAGCTCTCAGCATAAAAAAGCGACCTGGGGCGCTATGCCGGAAGGCCCGAGTTTGGCGCTCGCCCGAGTTTCATCCGAGTTTGCGATGACGGCAGTCAGTGAACGAAGATAGCGCGGAACGTGCGCAGGCAGCCCACAATAAAATGTAGAGATAAAGCCACGTAAAGGCGATACAAGCGCACCCTGCGCGCCTGTTTCACACTTCAAACACAATACACGGCGCAATACCAGGCCGCAGCGCTACCTGAAGTTATCAGCGCCATGTCAGCAATCGAGAAATCGTGACTTCTCTGCTATCTATCTGCACACTCGCCGCTAGCTGTTTGACCCGCCTTTTCAGGCGCGTCAAAGGCGTGTCTTCTCTTTCAGGCTCTATCTGTCTCTCCATTTCCGAAGACGAACAGTGCGCACTAGGTGCACTCTTGTATCAACCCTTTCTGTTCTCCCGAATACGTTAAAAGGCCACAGATAATATTACGAACATTTTGTTCATTTCCAAATTTATTTTAAAATTTGAATGAAGTGTTATTGATCCAATGAAGTGTTATTGATCCAATGAAGTGTTATTGATAAGCATAGCTTTAGGAAATTAACAAAGATTTGACACTTTCTGCCGCTAGTGGCGATAGTGAGACCATTGCTTGCAGCGTGGCTTGCATACGAACTAGAGCGGCAGCCCACCGTGCCGAAAACGAGAGCTCCTGCGCTGACACGCCACCGGTAGCGCTGCCTTCGACTGGAAAGACTGGGCAACTACTACACGCTGAATCTGTCTTATTTTTCGGCCAAAGCGATAATATATTTTATTCTGTCGTATATAAAATATAACAGTCATGCATCTTCTGGCTTGCATAATACACAACAGCAAAAACTGAACTGCACTGCACCCCCCGCGTCACTGCTGCTCTCTGCAGCGACCTCAGGTGGAGTTCTCCGCTGCTACGGCCGCTGCCGCACCCCGCTATGGCCAACCATTGCTTTTAGTACGCTCTTGGCGAATCTCAGCGGTAGAAATTGGCCGTGCGAGCGGCTGTGATGCGGTGTGAGAAAAAAATTGCTGTTTGCCTGTATTCAATGATTCATTACGTATGCCTGTTGTGTGTGACGCCTCTTTAGTGCGCTGCGGATGCGAAGAGCGTGCTACCCAGCGACACAACTCATCCTATGTCATCAGACGCTGAATAGTAGCTGTGAAGGTGGTGGCGCGCGTATCTGCATAGTATTTGTTTACGTCGCGCACTTCAAGGTTTTGCGGACTGGTTTTGTCACTAACGTCGATCGCCATTGTATACCGCAGTGACGTCGCAATAATATTGTTCGGGCAGATGAGGGATCCTGTTTATAATAATGGAAGCGGACTTATAACAGAGAAAGGCGTTACGGTTGTGAAGTACGCAGTGCTTGCGTGCTGGAAATTACAAACTCTTTATTGCACTGAGTCTAGAGCAGCGACCGTTTGTCGATCCCGGATGTGTTTGACACATTGATGCTGAGCTTTATCACCGATGAAAGGACGGCCAAGCCAAACACCTGTGATGCGATGTTGTTGCAGTAGGACGTGCTCCAAGCACCATTTCGTCGTAGTGCTCTGTGTTTGACGCCTTGCAAGCAGGTGTGGCGCGCCGTCAGCGTTGTGCTATGTCTTACGTGGTTGCAACAGGCTATAGTGTTGTGCAATCTTGGTATGCGAGCGAAGAAATCGGCGGCTGTCGGCACGTTGCGTGTCCTTCGCAGAGGTGCTTAGATTAATCAGCGATGACGTCCGTTTTGCCTGTTATATTTCGATGGCCAACATCGTCGATGTCTGTCAGCAATCAGCACAGCCGCGCAGCATACCTGTAGCCGGCAGGGATGTTGGGAGGGGCCCACCCATAGCGCGTACGCCTATAATTTATGTACGGCATGCCGGGGGCGTGACCAATGGTTTTGATTGACAGGTGAACTCGGAGCTAAACTCGTGAACGGTGAAGTGCCCCGAATTCATCTCGGGACTGTCATGGCGGCAGCAGCAGCCTGGGTCATCGCTTTCTCTGACGGCAAATGTCAGTACGGCCGGCTGGACCCGTTTACTGCCATGGCTGACGACGAATTCCAGCGACATTTTCGCCTCTCCAAAACATCGGTACGATGGTTGTGTAAAGAGTTAGGCGACGACCCACGCTTGCGGAGAGTGCGTACCGGGCCTCATTCGCTTTCGGTCGAAGAGCAAGTCATCTGCGCCCTCCGGTTGTTCGCGACCGGCAGCTTCCAGGGGAGCGTCGGCGCCGACCGCTTTATTGGACGCCACCAAAGCACTGTGAGCCGCTGTGTGAGGGACGTCTCCGACGCGCTTATCGACGCGGCTGTGCAGAAGCGGTGGCTCGCTTTCCCCACGACTGCGGCCGAGCGTGCGTATGTTAAGGAGCGTTTCCTTCTGCGCGGCGGCACCACAGACGTCGTGGGATGCGTCGACGAGACTTACATTGGCGAAAAGGTTTGGTTTGTTAGGGTTTAACGTCCCGAAGCAACTCAGGCTATGAGGGACACCGTAGTGAAGGGCTCCGGAAATTTCGGCCACCTGGGGTTCTTTAACGTGCACTGACATCGCACAGTACACGCGCCTCTAGCACTTCGCCTCCATCGAAATTTAGCCGCCGCGGCCGGGATCGAACCCGCGTCTTTCGGGTCAGCGGCCGAGCGCCGTAACCACTGAGCCACCGCGGCGGGTACTACATTGGCGAAAACGCCCCTTCGAAGTCCAACCCTGACGTGGTGAAGGCCTACTATTCCACGAGGAAGGCACATTATGTATTGAACACAATGGTTGTAAGAACGCTCTGTTTTTTCTTTCATGCATGTCACGGTTAATGGAATGTTCTCCCATTTATTAGTGATAGTGGTCCGTGTACTGTGAAGTGTCAGTGGATGTTAAGGAACCCCATATGGTTGAAGTTGTTGGCAGCCCTTCACCATGGCATGCCTGATCGCTTGAGTTACTTTGGGGCATTAAACCTCAAAACCCGCTTCCGTTTATCAGTAACTGAGCAGTTTTACACACAGTGTAGATAATTTTTTGTTTTACCTCATGTTTGTGCACGTAATAGGTGCATGGATTTTTCCAGCTATTTCTTGCATGCATTTTAATGGGTTTTTAAACGGTAGCATTTGTGTCACTTGGCAGATTGCATTATTATGCAATATTCATAATCGCAAGTTGCAATAAATGTTTCACTTTGGCTGAAGTGGAAAAGCTCCTGCCGGAAGCACTGGCGTCTGTAAGCCAGGAAAACTGGCAAAACTGTTGTGTTCATGTGGAGCAAGTTGAGGCTGAAGCATGGCAACGCGATATGATTGTTGACGCTGAAATCGAACCGGTTGTCTTCAGCATTTCTGACTCGTTCAACTCCTCCTGTAATGAGTCGAGCACCGATTCCAGTGATGAATATTTGAGTGGCATCGAGGAACTTGCCTGACTTCGAATTGATGTGTAATACACATGCTACCGAGGAAAGAGAGAGGACTCTTCGGTTTGCTATGATCACCTTTGTGCGTGTGTGGGTGGAAATCTGAAATATGTGTGCATGTGGGTGTGTGTGTTGATCAGTCTACCGAGGAAATTGTAACATTTCCATCAAATCATTGCATCATTGCAATTCGTTGCATCAAATTGTATTGGGCAGTAACTTGTAGTGTAGGTGGTGAGGTGGTCGTATTAATAGTGTCTGTATAGAAGTAGAATTTGTAAGGGAGGGCAAATAGTACTTTTCCAATTAGAATACGTATACTGGTACACGTCGTCAATGTGTGCAGTATTTGGAACATTAACTGTAGAAAAATACCGTGGAGCTTAATGAAGCGTTGTGTCAATTATTCAGAAAGTATCTAAAAATTTGAGAGCAAACTGGATTCATTTAAAATAATTTTGAACATATACTCTTTGATTCGTTCGACTAACTGAACAGAAATTTATTCAATTATGCTGTCCAAAAAGTTCGAACATTCACAAACCCCTAGGCATTGGCCTCATTTTGTGTGTGAGGTTTGGGAAGGGTATGTATGGGTGTCTGATCTTCATTTCCTGAAAAGACATTCCTGGTTTGGTGTTGTCTTGCATTACTGTCAATCTCTAGTCATTTTGACATGTTATGCAGTGCCAGTGTTGAGGTAGCCAGTACTGTATGGTTTGTCCTTAATTTTTCGGAGGTGTGAATGATTTCAAGCTGGCTCTTGTTCAGTTGAGTGTGAATTTGTTTCGAGTCACGTCTTTGTTAGTACATTGGTCAGGTTTTCGTTTTATCAAATAGTGTTGTTCGATGGCTCCACATTTTTATTTTTCAGTTTTGGAGCACTTGACTGATTGTGTGTTGGTGTACATCCACTGCGCGTGTCCTTTAATTTGTGTTCACTGTGATCCATGCAACTGGCTGTTTCCGGAATAAACCATTTCTCGCAAACACTGCGGGGTCAGCATTCTTTATTGTCCTGTCTCATTTATTGTTGGCTCTTTCGAAATAATTTTTCCTAGCGTTGTACAACTTTTTCTGCACTCTTACTTGACGCTCCCAGAGCTTGGAACTATTTTTACCTGGCTGCATGAAAATCCTGCCTGAGCAGCTTCTGCTCTTCTAGGAGAGCAGGGAAATCGAGCCAAGCTGACTCTTGAGGCAGTATTATTTTTTGTCACTGTGGGTATCAACACTATGTTCAAAACTTAACACTTAACACGGGAAAACAGGCCATATCGAGGTGGTGTATGCATGGTGTATGGTGTATGCGGTATGCATCAAATGAACAGATGCATGCTGTTCATTTCAGAACACGGAATAATATTCAAGCGTTTCTGAACAAAACGAGTTTTCTTATTCAAGTCACGCGAAATGCAGCTTGCGAGGAAAAAAAAAATGTGCGAGAAAAAAAGTTTAACCATGCGGAATTCGAACCCACGCACTCCCATTGCCTGTCGACCCTCCGGAGCGACGCGTTAGACCACACGGCCACAAAACAGCGCGGAGGGATACACCTCTCTTTATTTTTCTTTGCGGACTACTTCCGTAGCCTTCACAGCGTTGCACATGATGAAGCGTTGGTAGCGTTCCCTCGCGGTACAAAGCAAAATTTAATAACGCATGAATCACTCTAAACCGCTTTATATCCAAATCTTGCACACTCTAAAATGCTTATAAAGGTGTACTAAGTGCATTACAAAATTCAACAAACCTCGTTTGTCTAATTGCGCACGCAATGCACTTGGAGCGACACACAAATGAAAAGTGCACCGGCGGTTGGCTCACTTGACCCGTTCTTTGTAGACCGCCCAAGAAGCCGATGAGGTGGCGCCGATGTGATGATAAAGCACGGAATATATCCAAATAACAGAATGAAGCAGGAGGCGTGACGAGGATGGGATGATGTCTTGCTACCATTAGTTCACTCATCTGAGGGCGTCGCCAGAGCTCGGGAAGATTCCAAGTTTCAGCAAACTCGGGCCTTCCAGCATAGCGCCCCTGAATTGCATTTTTTTTTATGGAAAAAGAAGTGCCCAACCATGCAAAACATACGCCCGGTGCTTCGCAACCGCAATTTGTTGTTAGCTCATTGTATTTGTGAAAACGCTGGTCTTAACTGCTACAGTTGGGAGCTGCGCAGTTGGCCTGATGAAAAAAAAATAAACAAGCTCATTACTTCGGTTTTACTTCCTGCGGAGAGCAGCTACGGCAAGCCGATGGTTACGCAGCGTTACTTAGACCCGTGAAAACATGGCAACAAAATGAAATTACTTATACTTGCTTACTTACTTATACTTACGTATAGCTGATCTTAAAACTCACATTCAATGCGTATTGAAGTGGGTAGTACATGCCTATGCACTTTCTCTACTAATGGTCACTGTGGTTCCACGAAACTTTTTGTTCTCACGCAGAGGTGTCTATTCACCCCAGCACTGCCAACAGCGGTCCTTTCACTCCCATACACAATATACTAACCTTTAAAAAATCAAGTAGTGAATCATTCGAGCTCATCTCGCACGGTTTTCGTGCGCTGCTTGGCTGCGGTTCCTCCCCCCCCCCCCCTGTAAGGGATCGTTAGTACGCGGGGTCATCGGAACGCGGCTGGGGGTGCTCAAAGCGAAGCGTCTCCTTTCTTGGAACGCGGCCGCTCGCGAACGCGCCGGCAAGTACGGGTGTCCCCCCACCCCGCGGTACCGATTCGCACACGTGCTGGCACGGATGTGTATTTGTGTTTGTTTTATTTTTATTTTGTGGTGGAGGGAATGTTCTCTGCACGTACTGGCACGACCGTGCGTATGTGTTTGTGGAGAGGGCGTTTTGCCCTACAGAAGCTGGAGGGCTGATTAGGCTCTTGATGAACCAATCATGTGAACATTGTAACATGATTGGAAGCTACGAAATGTGGGCCGGGCCTTTAGGGCTTTAAAACCGGGCCCCGGAGCTGGAAGCGGGGTTCTGCGCTAAGGTGAGATGGTACGCATCTTCGGCTACGCCGAGTAGGGGCCTCCCCTAGTATTAGCCAGTTCCGCCTTTTGGTTGTTTGTCTTTTTGCCGTTGTATCTAACTTGTATATTCTGTAAATATTTGTATATAAATCTTCAGTTATTGCCTTTTTTATCCCTGCATCTCAACTGATCACAAGACCGTCTCTGACGGGGCACCTCTGGTGCAGAGATCAAGCTTCAGTCTTCAAGTCAGATAAACCGTCTCTGGCGGGGCACCTCTGGTGCAAGGAAAGAGAACCTGTGAAATTTACTGGCGCAGTCGACGAGGATCCTGCGGCCATCGGAAGACGGCGCAGGAAGAAGACTGAAGGCAGGGAGAAAGGCGACGACAAGGCAACAGGGCAGCGTTCGAGAACGGACCTGCGGAGAGACGGCGGCAAGTATGCAAGGACCACGGCAGTAGTCCAGCGACGCGGGACTGCGTCCGGTCAAGGAAGCAGCGCGTCGAGAACTCGACGGTCACCGGCGGGTCGCAGCAAGTGACGACAGCGGGCACAGGACCAGCGGCGTGCGACAGCTCATCGCAGCGTGCGGTGAAAGTGGCGGTGGACTCCGACGCCAGGAAGGTGGCAATGGGGATCGACGCATCGAAACCGTGAGTTTCCTTAGTCGCATTGCTCACGTCCCTGTGTGTCTGTTCGAGCCGGTAGGACAGTTGAGGGGTACATACGGCGGTATGGAGGGTTATCCATGCCGGCCCTCACTCGATGTGAGGTATCGAGTGGAATTGGCGAAGGCGCGCTTAGCTTATTATCAGGCTGAGCTTGCAAAAGTGAATGGAGGAAAGGCGCCGCTATGCGAGGAAAAACCTCCGGATTTGCAGGCGTTAGAAGCAAGGCGCCAGCAGCTAGGGCTCGAGCTGCCTAAGCTCAAAGAGTCTCGGAGAGCTAGTCAACTAGCCAGGGAGAACTGCTCCGAGTCCCGAGCAGAGAGGCCACCTGTGCTGGAAGACAAAGGATTATGCCTGTCAAGTAAAGGTCAAGAAAACAGCCAGGCAGAAGTAAGAAGTGAGCCAGATCGCAGTTGTAGAAAGTATAGTGACGAAACGGAGCGGTGCGGTATTAGAGGCGGTGAACGCGCACTCCGAGGATCCGGCCGCCCAGGTTAGCTCTACCCCAAATGACACCAGGGACGCGGACGCGAGTTCAGGATTGTTGGAAATCACTCTAATTCCAAAAACGCGGTCTCAAGCGGGCTGCGAAAAAGAGCATTTCGTTCAGCAGGGGGCGGTCGGTAAGGACAGACGTCAGATCGAAGAGCGAGTGAAAGGAGGAAGTCTGGCGTTGCTGCAACCGCACACTGTGTCGGGCATAGGGTATGAAGTGCCCCATAGCGTTGGTGGTGGCAGGAGCATCCCATCCGAGGCAGAGAGCGGAGGTAGGCCTGTTGGGCCGATCAGACCGAGCGCCGCGCGGCTGCCAAACGCATCCAACGGGTGCCCGACCAGTTCATTCGAGGACGGGGAGATGCACGGTGACTTGCCACGGGGCAAATGTGGGTCGGGCGACTGCGAGGGAGCTCATGCAGCCTCAGACTATGCCACGGGGCCAGCGGGCGCTGATCAAGCATGGAGCGGCGGTTTCAAAGTTTGCTCGTGCAGTAAAGGTGCAGATGGCCCCGGGCGAGGTGGAGTGGCAGGAGGCAGGTGCGTGGCTTTCACCTTGAAAGTCGGCGCGTGGAACAGTTCGTTCCGTACTGCAGTACGCCAGATCAAGTGTAGTAACACCGGCCTCACTGGTACGGTTAGACTGAGAAGGGGATATGCCCCTTGCGCAGGGCGCGGCCCGTGCTGGCGCGCCGGAGAGAGCGTGCCCTCGGGGGCGTCGTGTGGTCAGGTATTTCGACCCATCGAGGGCCGGGATGTGTTTGACCCTGGAGGGCACCAGCTGTTGAGTTCTTGCCCCGCTGTGGCACCAGCCTAATGAGCCGAGTGGCAGTTGGGCGTTAATTGTGTTGAGACGCGTAGTGGCTCGAACGCACACAAGGACGCTCGGTGCGACTAAGGAGGCTCACGTGGCCACTTACGGACGTCGTGCGAGTGCTACTGAACGCTCAAGTTGCGAGTGTCTGTGTGTGTGTGTGTTTGCTCGTTCGCGAGCAGGATGAGGGTGTCTACTTGGAGGTGGTGAACTGGGTGCAACCCACCAATTTGGACGCTGTGTTACGGCGCACGGCAGGCATGCCACCGTGTGTATTTGTGGAATTTGCTTATGTTGTATGTGCATTTTGCATTTTGCTTTTGGTTTTGTTGGTGCCAGCGCTGGTGTAGCAGCGGCATGTCACCCACAGGGTGGTTTTGTGACCCGTCCCGATCCATTTGTTTTAATTCTGAAAGTGGCATTTGAGCCCTTTGTAGAATCTTGGGAAGGGCGTGTAAGGAATCGTTAGTGTACACGGGGTCGTCGGAACGCGACTGGGGGTGCTCAAAGCGATGCCTCTCCTTTCTTGGAACGCGGCCGCTCGCGAACGCGCCGGCAAGTACGGGTGTCCCCCCACCACGCGGTACCTATTCGCACACGTGCTGGCACGGATGTGTATTTGTGTTTGTTTTATTTTTATTTTGTGGTGGAGCGAATGTTCTCTGCACGTACTGGCACGTGCGACCGTGCGTTTGTGTTTGTGGAAAGGGCGTTTTGCCCTACAGAAGCTGGAGGGCTGGCTAGGCTCTTGATAAACCAATCATGTGAACATTGTAACATGACTGGAAGCTACGAAATGTGGGCCGGGCCTTTAGGGCTTTAAAACCGGGCCCAGGAGCAGGAAGCGGGGTTCTGCGCTAAGGTGAGATGGTACGCATCTTCGGCTACGCCGAGTAGGGGCCTCCCCTAGTATTAGCCAGTTCCGCCTTTTGGTTGTTTGTCTTTTTGCCGTTGTATCTAACTTGTATATTCTGTAAATATTTGTATATAAATCTTCAGTTATTGCCTTTTTTATCCCTGCATCTCAACTGATCACAAGACCGTCACTGAAGCTTGATCTCTGCACCTCTGGTGCAGAGATCAAGCTTCAGTCTTCAAGTTAGATAAACCGTCTCTGGCGGGGCACCTCTGGTGCAAGGAAAGTGAACCTGTGAAAATTTACTGGCAAAAACAATATCCTTATAAACGAGGCACTCAAAATCCTCGGCCTAACAGTTCGCAGTTTTCTCAAGCGTATCACCCCTTAGAGCAAATGATGGCAAGTTTGCTGTCATACACTTTCGCAACAATCTGTGCTGAGCTCTCAGCATAAAAAAGCGACCTGAATTGCATTTTTTTTTTGGAAAAAGAAGTGCCCAACCATGCAAAACATACGCCCGGTGCTTCGCAACCGCAATTTGTTGTTAGCTCATTGTATTTGTGAAAACGCTGGTCTTAACTGCTACAGTTGGGAGCTGCGCAGTTGGCCTGATGAAAAAAAAACAAGCTCGTTACTTACTTCGGTTTTACTTCCTGCGGAGAGCAGCTACGGCAAGCCGATGGTTACGCAGCGTTACTTACACCCGTGAAAACACGGCAACAAAATGAAATTACTTATACTTGCTTACTTACTTATACTTACTTACGTATAGCTGATCTTAAAACTCACATTCAATGCGTATTGAAGTGGGTAGTGCATGCCTATGCACTTTCTCTACTAATGGTCACTGTGGTTCCACGAAACTTTTTGTTCTCACGCAGAGGTGTCTATTCACCCCGGCACTGCCAACAGCGGTCCTTTCACTGCCCATACACAATATACTAACCTTTAAAAAATCAAGTAGTGAATCATTCGAGCTCATCTCGCACGGTTTTCGTGCGCTGCTTGGCTGCGGTTCCTCCCCCCCCCCCCCCCCACTGTTAGCCTCTCAGCAATTAGTCCATTGAGCTTCCGGCGGAAAGGATTTGTTGAGGATTATCGAGTGCTAACTTAGGGACTAACAACGGGTTTTGAATACTGAAGTTGTTTTCTTTGGTTTGGTTTATGGAGTTTAACTTCCAAAAGCATCTCAGGCTATATGTGACGCCGTTGTGCAGGGCTCCGGAAACATTCACCACCTGGGATTTTTTAACGTGCACTGACATTGCACAGTACACGGGCCTCTAGAAATTCGCCTCCACCGAAATTCAACCGCCGCGGTCAAGATCGAACACTCGTCTTTCGGGTCAGCAATCGAGAACCATAACCACTCAGCCACCGCGGCAGCTAATAATAAAGTGGTGCTTGCTCCCCTCCTAAGCTGATTTTTCTATTGGAGTAAAGGTAGCTCAAGATTTTCATTTAAAAATTAACGTTTTTTGATCGCACCATGGTTTTTTGGGGCCAACTTTTAAGCGCCCGTTATTGAGCATGATTAGGCGAGCGCCTGCCGCATTATTGATACCGCGTTAAACTCACGGCGGTATTATTCCATGGACAGCGAGGCTTTCTGTTTCACAGTAATTTTGTTTCACAAGGAACCAAGAAATGAGTGAAGAATTTCACAAACGAGAACGGTTCCTAGAATTATCAGCAACGTGCGTTGAAAACATGATCCCTTACATATTTTGCATGTCATGTTTTGCATATCAAGTCAGGCTTAGCTGCCCCGATTAGTTTATTCTCCTTTGGCATAAAAACACGGCAAAGGATGAAAGCATTGCGGAGGTTTAAAATGATTACATTGCCAGCATCGGCAAGAGCGTTGAATTCTGAATACAACTTTTTTTTTTTGCATTCATACAGTGCCACAACGAAAACGAACCGAACACAGGGAGGCAACCAAGAGCACTGCTTTGGGGTATCTATGATACAATTTTTGTTTTTTTCATTTTCAGGAGGTCATGAAAATTCGGAACAGTGCAAATCAGGGCTACCTCAATTCTTCAAAAATAGCTTATTTTTGCGTCGGCGACCGATAAGAAGCAATCATGGTTAAGTCGGAACGTCTATTCAACAAGATGGCGATTTGGGAACTTTCTACACTCTTGACCTTAAGGAGGAAGTTGGGAAAAGAATAAACACAAAAGCAAGTTTGAGTACCTTCCAACGTATGTTCTGTAACTTCTAGCGGGTGTTTCTTGTTTTTGGCTCATTTGGAGGAACGAATGTACCAGTTCTCGTTCCATGGCGTTCTGCGTTCTTCCTTTAGTCTTGGTATCTTTAGAAAGGAAGTAACCATTCAGATAATCTATTGGATTCGTACGCTGATGGCGCCGACAACAAACATTACCATTTTTAGTCTCCTGTCTTTCTGACTTGTAGTTTCCCAATATATCGACGGGCCCTCTAAACCATTTGGGGTCGACTACTGTGTCAGTGCCATGGGGTGAACGCAACGGCTTTCACACAGCATTTTGGTACGAACATCCAAATGGAATTTTTTTCTTCTAAACCACTCTAGAGAATCTCAGAAATGAGACTCCTAGGACAAATCTACGAGTTAATGATTAATCTTGATAAAAATATCTGAAGCATAAGCAGGACTAAACGTTCTTCCAGTACCTGTTCTCTTACATAGAAGTCGCTGGTAACACCACAGCTAATCTGCTGCGAAAAACCTGGCGTAATTTATGAATCAGTGCGGGTTACAGAGTACAATAATTCTGGGAACCAGATGATAGCATGCTTCTTAGGAGAGCCGATTCCGCCAGGAAGACACTCATTATACCTATCTCGGCAGCAACATTGCCTACACCCAGTCCTGTGCGTGTAAATATGTGCTTCGCTGAGCCCTAGTACTGCTTAAATTGTGCTGTCCTTGGTGACTTAAAACATGTCTACCTTTAAAAAAAAATTATTTTACAATCGGCGCGACGATGCTACGCATATTTCAGAAAAATTCTAGCAGAAAGGTGGCAATTTCGTGCAAGTAGTGTTCCGTTTAAGGCCCGGGATGTAAATTGTGCAAAGCAGAGAGGTAGGAAAACTCTTTCGTGAGACTGCGGTCGCAAGACAGTGTCACTCGAACATGGTTCTTAGGATGTCGAGAAACTAAGACTCGCAGAGCATCAATTCGATGAAACTGCAAGGTCACAAGGCGCTTCTGTGCGAACGGAAGAATGCTTGCAGAATACAGGCAAGCAGCCAACTCTATACTTTATCCCGATGGCTTGCATTCCGCACTATAAAGCATGGCCTTGTTAATAAAGACATACTCTCGGGGCTTATGCAGACAACTTTAGAAGTTTCAGAATACTTAAGCGGGCAGATCTGGCTGCTGCACTCGTACATAAATTCGAAGAACCGTCAGACAGGCATTCCATAACACGCGAGGAAAGATCGATCGGTGAAGCGTGCTTCGTAATGTTCTGGCCGCGCCAGTACATCCACAGCAATTTCAGAGATGCACCCCGTTTGACAGCGAAGCTCTTGCGAAATATGACCTTCTGCTGCCCGCAGACAGAGCAGGGTTTAGCTAGTTTCGTTTTCAACAAGTGCTATTTGCTCAACAGTTGCGATCATTGGCTTTGTTCTTCTGCAAGGTTCTTCTACACCCAGTTACCGCAAAACCTGCGTGGCTGCTGAGGTTTCGACGCAGTAAAATCCTTTCTCGCAACTTAAGAAGGCTCTGTTTAGGGGTTAGAAGGCTATATTTGAAGCCTGCCTAATTATTTGGTTTTTCGATGTGTGAAGTTGTCTTGATTGGATTAGCAATTACGTTAGTAATTACAATATAGACAACGGACATTAACCTGACCGGTCTGTAATTTTTCAGGCACATCACGTATTCTTTCTTTGCATTAACATGATGTTAGTGTTCTTCTAAGCTGCTGGCAGGATCGAGGTCATAAGGCATTGCGCATAGAGGGAAGCTAATGTTTGTAGCACAATGCGCCCTCCGTTATCAACGGACCAGCTCTTTTCTGGTCCTCACAACCTGATTTCCCCATTTGCATTACTCCTAAGGCTTTCATTACCTCCTCTTTCGTTCCTTTCTGGGTGTGCGATTTCATGCTTTACTGCCTTGCTCATTTACGCCCCGATTACATTAATACTTCATAGGCGTGATTACAACGCTGACTACAGTAACCAACTAACCTCTACTGTATTTTATTATTAACTGGCTCGTCTTTTAACGCATACGTGTGATTTTCCTCTAGGCCTAGTTTCCATCTCACCGGCCTTAACCTACCTCCGTTTTGTACAGAATGCTCAGTTCCCTCTATATGAAACTCCCTTATGTCGGTTACCTTGCATCTATTGATTAACTTTAAGAGCTCTGTCAGTGATATTACGTCTATGGGGTAAGGTGCTGCACACGAAGTTCGTTACATTGGCTCCTTAGCTAATGAAGACGATCGGTCACCCCGTACACATAGCCGTCCAGGTGGAACGCCTGATGCTTTAGTGTATGCAGCACAAAATCAGAATGCCAAGCAGGGCCTGTTGTTCTCTATTCAGTCTGTGCTTTTATTTATAACCCTCTCATTAATTCGTCCGGAAAAGTTTCAAGAAATTTGTTTTTAGGTTCCATAGTAATTGGGTACGTAAAGCTAGATCCATTCTTAAGATATTACAGTCTTGTAACACATGCATTACAATACAGTATTTTACATTAGAACGATCAAAATATTTTAGAAACCAGCAGGCTCGTTGGATGCGATGCGCGAGAGCATTCCACATCCCGCTTGTCAGCATGAATACAACTTGACAATTTGTTCATATTTGAATGTTTTTTATTCATCTATACTGTACTCCATTTCCTGACTGCTCTTTTGTTAACGCTCTAAGCCGCCCGCATGCGGCGTTTTCATTTCGTATGCGACGGGAAATGCCACGGGACTTGTGTCGGCCGATCGCCGCTAAGCGCAGCTGCATTCACATTGTTCCAGATTGCTGTTGTTGCTTCTGGTTCCTTAGTCAACGGTTCTTTCCCAGCTTTGAATTGAGCGCAGCCAAGAGCAGGCGGAATTTTTTACCACCGCCGAGCATGCTTGTTGCTATCGCCGCCGCCTAGTTATTCGGTTCTCTAAGGGCACAAGCCAGCTCAATAAAATGCTTCTTTTAGAAGCCCTTTTCGCTGTCTTCCTCACTGCCGTACTGCCACCACGATTTTCTTACACTATACATAGCGAAGTTTATGTTGAGGAAATCGTTTATCTCGTTCTTTGTTTCATCAGGGCTTGAAAACACTGCTAAGAGAACTAAATTTGATAACAAGAATAGAGAAAAAGCGTGTAAATCAGCGTGCGCAAATGAAAACTGCATAAATCTTACATGCGCGGCATTTTGCGATCCTTCAGCAAATTCACTGGCCGTGGATATTATCGTAATATGTTTAGGGACTTCCTGCATCTGAGCCGTGCGGCGCTTGTGGCTTACTGTAATTATGCAACCTCGCAAATGCAGGAGCGGTTTGATATCTCGATTTCAGCGCGCGCTCACTTACTAGGAATGACGGCGTCAAAAAGATCATTTTGACGCCTCTTTTACATGACACGTATTTTAGCAAAGCTCCTTCACGGTACCAGCAGGAACTCTCACACTGATTCGCCGCAACACCACCAACACTGGAATCAGCGCCAACCGCACTGCAAGGGGATTCAAGGCGCAATTTTACCTGACTTGTCGCAGGGTGTCAGTTTTAAAGAAGACGTACTACCCGGTCCTGACAAAATGAGTCTCCCCACTGAGCCTTCAGAAACTGTTGTCTGCTGAAGGACCTCGACGGCCCCCCGCTTTAAGAAGGTGCATGTGCTGATGGTGCTTCGCAGACGCGGTGTTCCCCGCTAGAGCTCCTTCCACCTATCGGTTGGGTGTAAGTAATCGGTGCTCGTACCAGCGCATCCGCGACAACACATTCACTCTCATCTTTCGAACGGCATTTGCGCGCACTTGAAGTGATCCACCATATGCCAGCGAACAGCGAACTTACCCATTTCATATGCGACGCCTCTACATTTGCAGCTAGGTTTGGAGAACTCGCGGCCAGTTGGTGGCAGGTAGTATTTATGGGCCACGGAAATTTAAGGGTGGTCTGGGCAAGCTTTGGCAGGATTTTCGTCCCGCATCCTCTGCCCTACACCTAACGCGATTATAAGCTAACTTGCAAACAGCACTTAGTGCATCAGCGGGCGCTGGCGGAGCTGGACCGCATGTCATTATTCCGTAAGCTGGACCAATTGGACTGCTGCTTGAGCGGACAGGGAAGGGTGGCTGTCTCCAAATGCCGGCAGCGGCTTGTCAAGTAGCTCGGGATCTCCTCAACAGAGATTCCTGCGTACCACACCTGCGGTCGCATTGGAGACGCACCGGAATGACGATGTCCGGAAACGTCTGACACCTGGCATGGCTCCGCATACTGGCCAGGATCCCCCAGCGCAGTAGTTCGGTCGCTAGGTACACTTTCGACTTTATTCACGGACCTAGCAGTACCATATTCTCGCTTGGTCGTCACGCTCTTCTTCGTGAGATAGCCGGCCCTACCGGATATCCAGCGGGAACCCACGTTGGCGCGCCATTTTGTGGGATCTGTAGTGCGGACTGAGACAGGACTACTGCGCTACTCGGAATACAGCTGTGGCCGGGAAGAATAACACACCGAGGAATAGCCAGCCGGCGAAAGTGTTTATTGGAAAATTCCCCGCTGGTGGCCTCCTTGGTATAGCAGTGGCGGCTCGCGGGCGAGATAACGCAAACGGAGTGCGGACAACTTGACAGCTGGTGCTTCCAGCGTAGTGCGTACCCGTCCGCCTGGATCGCCATCGCTCCGTTGTCTCGCTCTACAAATCTCGCTAGGCACCAAATTCCTCTCGAGGGAAGCCGGGGAGAAACGGACTCCCGTGCTCTTTCCGAGCGTCGACGTCCTATAATTGCCGAGCAGCAGGTCGCGAGCGAACTTGTACTAACACTGCCGGCAGGCACCCGGCAACATCGAAATGCCCGCCAAGGCCATCCATCGTTGAACAGAGAAGCTCGACCACTCCCCTAGCAGACAGTGCCACAGGTGCCCCTGCAAGACAGAGCCTCCTAAATATACGATCCTCCGGTCGGAGGACATCTGCACTATTTATTGGCCGTTTGTTCCGGCCGAGCTCAACCAAAGTGGACTCCAGCAGACGTGGCCGGTTGGTCAAAGACTTGCGGCACTCCGTAGCTATAGGCTTGAGAAGCTTTAAAACATTGCAGCTCTACACGACGGGCTGCGTGCCAGGCTGGTTGTTTTGCTCGTGCCTATTTTACAGGTAGGTACCCGGCAGCAGCCATGGCAGGTTGCTCCCATGGCGCCGCGGCGGACGCTCCACGCCTATGCCATCCACAGTAGTTGGAGAGCCCCGTATCGTATTTTGAAACGATGCTCAGTATCTCTGTACGTCTCCTTTTGTTATGTGACTCCGTTAGAAAGCTGACCACTAAGCCTGGCATCGTCTCTAACTATTAGAAATACCGGCGGTTTCCCTGCAGCTCTGAGTAACGAACACAGCACTTTCTGAATTTGAGGCTGACTCTCTGCTGCAAGACAAATGTTTCGGTGGCAAAAAGTACACGGTCTGCCTAGCCGTACACGGAGTAGGCCAGGACCATACCCGTCATCATGAGTGAGTCCCATACATGGGCGGATCACCCTACCAGATAGTGCATTTGTGCCTGTTTAAATCAGGTAACCATGGTTCCTGAAAGCCCTCCCAGCGAGAGTGGCGTGCTGGTCCACTACTACCACCTGGTTGCTGATGTGTGGATCCAACTCACAGGACGTGGTGTACCTGCATGCTGCGCACCCGTGCCAGGCGGCGCAGAGTACACGACATCGGGTACTCTTTTCGTGCGGCGCTTCAAGCAAGAATATTTCCCAGTTATTTATTTAACGGGCTCTAACACGAATTTTGTGTTTGTCTTTTTCTCGTGGGAACTCGATCTGCACGTTATGAGCACACTTGGATGTTCCGCATTATTGTTCTATGTGGCGAATTTGCCTAAAAAGTTTGGATATATTCCCCTGCTCCCGCCTTTTTGAGCTCAGGGCGCTAAGTAAGAGGAGTTTACTAAGGCGTGGTCGGACAGTGACCGTAGCGGTTTGCTGCACTGCCTTCGCTGCTGTCGCTGAGTAATATAAGTAGTGATACGCGAAGTGATCTTCGTAAATATGGGCAATGCTCGTCAGACTGCGGTCAATCATGTCATTTTGTCTGCTACGTGATATGGATCTGGAAAACATAAGTGCTATCGAACTAGGAACACTTCGAGAGAAAGATAACGTTGGTGCAACATATGGGACTTGGCCAAGAATTAAATACGTTGGCCTCGATTTCAAAAATAGAGAGGGCATTAATTAGCTGCTAGACTTTGTGTACAATGCAAACGCGTTCAGTACGGTTGGTGTGTTTCAAAATCAAAATCTGGCAAACCTGTCATTCGAAGACTCGATTGTTGATTGTGCTTTATCGCAGTTTTAAAGAAAATGCGACGATTACCGAAGTGAGTTACGCTTCGATTGAGCGCACCTATTCACATGGCACGATCACCGCTGGAAGTTGGCGTGTTTCGCCGCTAGCCACCTTCCCGCGGCAGCCACCGTTCAGGTGGCTTTCGCCCTGATACTCTGACAACCGGATACGCCGACAGCGCTGACGACAGTGCGGAATGCAGGAACGGGAGGCCTAAGAGCTTCGCTCGAAAAAGAATCTTCCCCTGTCCTCTGGAGGGCTCCTCTTCCTGGAACTGCTTCGGTAGTGGAAGTGGGCATAAATTTTCGGGCAACAGCTGTTCGCCCTTGCTCCTCAGGGGTCGCCCCTCCCAAGAAGGAGAGAATAATTGTTTCTCAAACGATTTGGCATCAATGATTTTTTTATTATTACCCTCACTGGTACTTCCTCCTCGGAGTGAAAAATTTGTTTAAATCCTGCCAGCGCTTCGCCCCGACGAAGACATGTCCTCGTGTCGAAACGTCAGCAAGCACCCTGAGGCTCTACCCTCCCTTATTCACTTTGTGATTATTAAGAACTATCTGTCCAGTCTCTCTCTACCATGGACTCATGGAGCAGACAAGTAATCCATACGGCATGGAGTTGAGCAATATGTGGATCCAAGCAACAACAGGAATGGATAAAAGTTGTTGACTAGACTTTCCTTTCATCGCAGGTAGTTCTACGCCACAAAGCTGTACAACTTGGCATTTTACCTATCGGACGTGGGAAGTGCAGAAACTACGAAACAGGCGTCACCACCTATTTGGTCTTTGAACACGACTTCCCTGATATCTTCGCGTGCCCAAGCTTACGTAAAACCCGCGCCGAAGAGCACCTGCGAGTAACAGCCCAGCTGCAGGGTGAAACGTTCACCGGTTGCATCGAAGATGCCATCAACATCTACGGCCGCGGCGGACAGAACTAAGCCCATTCTGAAAATCATCGAAGCTGAAGCATTTCAGATGCTTATCGTCCGGAACCCTATCACCGTGGTGAACACATTCGCCCTGTTCCAGAGCTATGGTCAGCTCCGCAAGCAGCACATTTCGGTGTGATCACCTTCCATTCAGCCTGGCTCGCTTTCCATCTTCGCCGCGCCAACCTGTAACAGCTCGTTGCTTGCCCAGATCAAAGACTGTGAGTGAGGAAGTGGCTGGACAGCTATCACTTCTTCACGGCCTTCGTGGACCTTCCTCCAACCTGGCTTAGACCGTTCAAACTGTGATTCGCGAGCTAATGTCCCAAGCGCTACCACATATTCGTCCGCAGGCTCACGTATGCCGATGCCGTCAAAAGACCAAGGGACGGCGCGTTTGTCCCCTTCTATCCCCCAACGCGGCCACCTGCCTTTCCAACCCGGCCACCGCCTGCTCGTGTTAACCATTAGCGCACTCGTGACAGCCTTCTGATTGTTATGGGATGTCTCAACAGAGGTGCGCATATCTGTAGTCGCCAGGTGCGGCCACCCGCGGATGGAGTACGAACCAATGTCTGAGCGGCACTACAACCCCCGCCACGTCCGTCGCCTTCGGAACAGCTTGATGTACCCGATTGCCACCCGCATGCTCGATGGCTTTCGCTATCCCCACAGCGGCGCTCGGTATAGCCGCTTCGTCGTCATTCCCATACGCCGAGGTAAACTAGCGGCCGCAGATCCCGAGACAAGAACTGCGTTCCTAGCTTAGTTCAAGCTTAGTTCCTAGGTTGTCAAGTACGATTGTGCTCGACGTTTATGTGGAGAGCCTCACCGCCTTGGCCCTTGTCATTAATGGCGGCACTGTGTTTGTGATGAGTGAGAAACTAGGCCACAAACTTGGCAAAGCGACGAGGCCTGTTGTCTGGGTTCTCACTTCATACAGCTACTGCGCAGTGAATCTCGCCTTTGGCTGCGTACACAGCGAAGGTCGTCTTTCATGGTATTTTTTATACTGTCGAGTTCGTCACTCTCTCATTGTGATCTTAAAATTTAGGTTGGGTCTTTCTTTCCCACCCGCAAGGCCTCGTCCACTGCGCTCGTGCCGAGCCCGAACTTCTCCCGTGGAGCACTGCCTCCCCTGATACATGTTCTTCGTCGAACAAACCTTGTGTGGCTGACCACACCGAGATTCCTCCGTGCTCAACTGTCCCCATCCTTTTCTGCTGCTTCACTGGACCTTACGCTATCTTCTTCTTTCCACCACCCGCTGTCCCCATTCTCGGTCTGCCTGTGTCTTTCGCTGTGCTCACTGTCCAACGCTGCTGCAGCATGGTCCTGTTCTCCAACCCTTTTCTTAGCTCTGCGTATTTGTACGTGGAGAATTCCTCGGTAAATTCAGCTCATCGACCTCTCGATCGAACTTGACTGTTTCACCGAGTCACGTTCTCTTTCTACCCATTCTCTTATTTTACACGCATATCCGCTCCGGCCACAGCCGACGACAGTCTTGCCACGCCGCAACGCGCCGAGCTTCTTCAGTTACTGTACAAAATTCCGTCCTTTTTCGCCGTAGCTAGAAGCCGGTGGGTTCACACGTCTACCTTGACTCATTAGAGCGACACCGCAGCCCACATGCCGTTGCATCAACGTCCGTGCTGTGTTTCGGCGGCCGATCACTAGATTATTGACAAAAAAATGGACGACCTGTTTCATAGATGTGTAATTCAACCTTCCAGTATTCTGTGGGCCTCTTCAATTGTCGTAGTGAAGAAACAAGTTGGTCCAATAGGATTTCTTGTCGATTATAGGCGATTATAGGATTATCGATTCTTGTCGATTATAGGATTGGGACACTGACATCTCCCTGTGGCAGAGGCTGACTGTTCCAAGACGGTTCATGTGAGATCGGATCGCCTGTACGAATTTAATGTCATGACTTATGTAATGCCCCGACGACTTTCGAGAGCACGATATACTGCAGACGACGTTGTCGTCTGCTCTCCTCATTTTAAGACGTACCTTCTCCTCTTGGAACACGTGTGGACGCGTTTAACTGAAGCGGTCCTTCAACTAAATGTAAAGAAATGTCGCTTTCGCACCGGCCAAATGACATTTTGAGGTCACGCCGTCTCTAAGGAGAGCGTGCTTCCTGACGCAGCGAAACTTCTTGCCGTCGCTCAGTTCCCCAAGCCATCAACAATGAAAGAATTTTGCAGCTTTCTCGGTCTGTGTTCTTAATTCCGAAGTTTCGTCCAAAATTTCGGCTCCACCAATGCGCCACTGAAGAAACTTGTTTAGGGCGCCACCGACTTGTCCGGTTGGTCACCTGACTGCGACCACTCTTGCATCAGCTTGCGCCGGGTGCTCACAGCACCTACCATTTTACTACACTTCGTCCCCTCTGCTCCCACCGAAATTCACACCGAATCCAGTGGCATTTGCTTCGGTGCTGTACTTGCTCAACGTAAACCAGGGTATGACGAGGGTGTCGCTGCTCACGCCAGCCGGCCCTTCTAAACCCGGAATCCAGCTACTCCGTCATTGAGAATGCTTGGCCATTGTTTGGGCAATCGAGAAGTTTTGCGCCTACGTTTACGGCCGCCCTTTTGGCACCGTCATGGGTCATCATTCCCTCTTATGGCTGGCCATCATGACAGAACCTACAGACCGCCTCACTCGCTCGGCCTTTACCCTACAAGAATACGGTATCAATGTCATTTATCGCTCCGGCCGAAAACAACGACATTGACGCTTTGTCCCGCTCTCCATTGGCACCTGACGATGTCGGCCAGTCGCAAGTCAGCTGCGCTTCGCTGTCGGTCTCGATGGATAACACGGGCAGCGAGCAACAAAAGCACCCCTAGATACATTCTCTTGCGCACTTTCTCATCAATCCCTCAGCATCGCCTGTGGCTCCTGCCCTACGCGACTAGGCTGGTCACTTCTCAATTCGTGATGGTCTCCTGCACCGCCGCAACTACGTCTCTACCAGTCGGAAGCGGTTGTTTGTCATCCATGCCAATTCACCCTTAGCGAAAAAGAGGATGGGCTTAAAATGCATTTCCAACACATTGTATTTTTTCATATGTATTTCGCATTTTTTTGACCCAATGCTTAAAATGGCATACGAATGCTTTCTATGCATAGTAGGAATAATATATTGAACGTTCTTGAAAATACGTGAAAAGTACATTTTTGCCCGCTTAGCATATTTTTAATGCATTAAAAACATACTAAAATATACATTAAATACATTAGATTACATTAGAAATACACTAAAAATATACATTCAACACATTAAATATATATTCATGTCGCCTTAAAACAGGTATAATCGTCGGCTTCATAGATTGAGATAGGTTAATGCATTAACTGCAGAACAAATTGTACAAGCGCAGTTATCATCAATAACGTTGTACATGAGATTTTAAGGTCACGTGATGGAATGGGAACAGCGAAGATATGTACACAACAAATCATGACGAAAGTGCCGCGGCCAACAAGTAGCGCTCCGACAAGCGCTATACTTGGCTTCCCTTATCTATACCCACCGCCAGCGACGCACTAACTTCCCCAGTGAGGCGTTTTAAGCCGAAAGCCTTCAGTGGCTCATGCTCGCGGTGTCCGCCTATGCTCGCGGTTTCCGCCCATGCTCGCGGTGTCCGTTCATGCTCGCGGTGTCCGCCCATGCTCGCGGCGTCCGTTCATGCTCGCGGTGTGCGTCCTTGCGCTGGAATCGTTTTCGCTAAGGGCAAGGTCGACAATACGTGGCCTATTTCACAATCACCCGCAGCCTGCTCATGCCGGTGCCTTCAAAACACGCACGAATACCGTCTCCGCTGTTATTGGCGCGGTATGTTCACCTACGTCCGCAAGTACGTGCGCTCGCGCCCTTGCTGTCAGACTAGGAAGCCCGCTCCTCAGCACTCAGTCGGCCTGATGTAGCCTCTCTCTTCCCTTCCAGGCCTTTTGACCGCGTTGGAATTGACCTGTACGAACCCCTTCTGTACACTGCTGCTGGGAGCTACTTAGTTAATGTAGCCGTCGACCAACCACACGTTATGCAGCAACCCCGGTTCTCCCTACTGGTGCGGCCCCACACGTTGCATCTTTATCTTGTATCACTTCATTCTTCGCCATGGAGAACCCCGGGAACTGCTGGCAGACCGCGGGGGCGTCTTTCTGTCCGAAATCGTGTGATCTATCCTCAAACAATGGAAAATCACCCACTACACCGCAACGGCCTGCAATCCGCAGATTAACTGCTTGACGGAATGGTTAAACCGCACCTTTGCGATATGCTGTACATGTACGTGTCTTCTAACAATTCCGACCGAGACATCATCATGCCCTTCATCACCCACGCCTAAAACACCACCATGTAAACCAACGCTAGCTTCTCAGCGTTCTTTCATCTCTAAGGGTGAGAAGCTTCCTCACCGCTAGACACTGCACTTAATACCGGCCTGGCGGGTCAGAATGCACCACCTTTTCTGAAGCTTCCAAGCATGCCGAGGAGTGACGTCGGCTCGTTCGGCCGTTAACGTCTGGCGAGCAAGAGCGTCGAACATTCTGTTTCAACACCACCCAGACTGCTGACAGTTTTCTGTTCGGCCCTCTCGTCTGGGTTCGCGTGCAATCTACCACCCCTGGCCTCTCTTCAAAACATCGCCACAAGTATCGCGAACTATACCACGTCGCAGAGCCCATTTCTCCGGTCGACTACATTACACATCCAGTGACACCCGCGAGTGCTCAACGCCGACATAAACGCGAGACTCCTCATGGGTGCGCCTGAAGCCGTGCTATGAGCCATGTAATATGTTGCAGTCTCCCTGACTCGCCACAATGGTTTGGCCTTCAGTCGGTCCTGATTATAAAAAGGTAGAAACCACTACCGCACGGCACGAGGCTGCTGTCTTCATGGTCGGAGCTCGAGTCGCCATTTTGGTTAGTTGTGCTTAGACTATTTCTCTGTAAATTCCGTTACAGAACCTATATTAGAAACCTTTTTAAAATTACATAAGCATAGCTCTTGATTAAATATTCGATGACGAGTCATCACTATGTAGAAATCGTAATGCAGTCTTACAGTTTCTATTCCTAGCCACTGCGAGCGCAGCGCCTCTGTACTGGAATACAAGGCGTGATTTGCGCATAAATTTTTCAAATCGATATTCTCTATCATGAGCAGCAGCTGAAGCCCAACAACGACCATTACCGGACAAAAGCATCTCATATATTCCAGTTAACCTTGTCCTGTGGCAGCTGTTGCCACTATATCGCAGGTGACATCTTAAAGACGTCTCCCCAGCATAATTTATGCTAACCACTACTACGCTTGCTTTTTCTTCGAATACATTCGTTTCCCCTGGCATCCCTGTAAGGCCGCTGCTAAATTCTAGCTGCAACTACTGTATAGGGCGCTGCCCTCGCGGCGGTGGCTGTCCATTGTGAACGACAGCACCACCGCTACCTACAGGGCGCCCCCACCCCTATCCCCCCTTATGCACACGCTAACGCCGGAAAGGCGCCTGATGGCCCACAGCGGCCTTGAAGGGTCAACGCTCATTTCCAGCTACCACGGTGCAGGGCGCTGCCCCCGCGGAAGGGGCTGTCCATTATGAACGAAAGCCCCTCCAAGCACAGTGCAGTAGGGAGTTGGTCTTTTGGCGCACTCCTATCTTCACGGTGTCTCTATCAATTTGCGGGGGAAAATAGGAACCCTTCCGTAGCTGGTATGCCGAGCCGACAGAGAGAGCCCAGGAAAGGACGATTCGAGCATTTTTTGGCGATGTGGGGAACGACATGCATTCCTCACTTTTATCCGCCCGCTCATCGATCACCCTTGTCCGAGCGCCCCACCGTCTGTGCCGTACCGGCTTCTCTCTCATCTATTGTTTAAGCACTGAGGACAGGGGGTACGCATCTGTACCAAGATCTTGACTAGCAGTGCGAGTGGAGAGGGGGGGGGGCGGTGGTCTGCTTGGGACAGGTCAGAAGGAGAGCCCCAACGGGAGAGGATGTACATGCTCTTTCCGACGAGAGTTTTCTTAGCGAGACCCTGGGTTTGAGGATGAGCTCAACCCACGGGGTAGGTCAATGATTGGAGAATTGATGCTTGGGGCGGGCCACTTAAAATGACCGCCCCATTTCTTTGTTTGTTACGGTTATAAAAACCGAGGTAAACGGATGGAGACCAGCCTGAGCTGGGGCTCCATGCTTAGCATGAAACATTCTGCTATTAGGCTCTAACCTGCGGGGTCGAAGAGTAAAGTAGCGCAGTTTGTTTTTCCCTTTGTAAATTCATGTCTGCTGTTTTCCAGTTTTGCTCCTTGTATATGTTGTAAATATATGCTTCTCTTATATTTGTCATCATCTGCGAGAAACAACGCCTCCTGTTCTTCCTTCACGCCGAATTAACTAGAGGAAGGGTTTGCGAACCTTCCTTCGAAGAATCTTTACTATCCCTTCAGTAGTCTTGCCTTCAAATTACAAGCCCTGCTCACGACATTTTCTGCTTCATTGGAAGGAAGTATCGCGCTCATTCTAAGGAATTTACTGGTGGCCTGCTGCCCAGACCATGTGTGGCACACTGGGAGGTAGCAAACCGGATGCATACTACCGGAAGGTGGCCTGGGAGTCGGCGACGGCGTGTTCTGTGCTCGCGTCATCTGGGGGTGTGGTGTCCCTTGTAGCATGATGAGGGCAATGACTCTCCCTTCCGCCGAACTCTTCGAAGTCAAGGAGATCGATGCGGCAGCTTTTGTGTGCCGATTAATAGTATGTGTAAGCAAACAAACTGCTTTCGCTTAGCTTACCAGAAGCAGGAGGTAGGATGATTCGACAAGATACCGGCAAGCTGCATCAGGTGACTAAAAATCTGATTAAGAAACGCCAAAGCATGAGAACGTATAACTATCGAAGTTAATAAAGAAGCGCAAAGTAGCCGACATAAGGATGTTTAACATGGAGAAAATCGAGCATGCTCTAAAGAATGGAGGTAGACTAAAAGCCGACAAGAGAAAACCAAGGATAGGTAAAAACGAGATGTATGCGTTATTCGAAATATGAATAAGATAGTGAAAGCAGCCGAAGAGTTTTGCTCAAATCTATACAGTAGCGGTTTCCATCTTGGTTCGGTCGAGCTCGTCGAGCTGGTGCATCGTTTGCTATGCGTACTTTCTTCTTGCGAGTGGAATTTCAACAGGCAAGCTTCAGCTGCTGCGTTGTTTTCACAGCTGATCTTTGACCACATGTAGGTGCTTTCAATAAGCGCCAGCTTACTCCTACCGCGTCCTCAGCTTCGCTTGAAGTCTGGCGCTGACGTCTGGCCCCGACGCCAGGAACTTCATGCATTGCAGTATAATCACACAAGACCCTCGACCAGCTGCGTAATTCGATTCCTCTACTGTAATGTGCAATGCGCATCCGCGGTTTTCAACGTCACCGTTTCCGAGCCCGGCATCGGTTGATGTTCGCCACAATTCGTTGAAACCGCGTCCTGCTTAAGACGCAGTCAGTCAGTCGGCATTAACAAGAGGAAAGTAGGCATGAGCATATAATTCAAAATATTGTTAGCAAAGACGCAGATTTTTTTTTTTCGGATAAGCACTGAGCCATCCCGGCGGCTTGATAAGGTAAAGATGCTACAACTGTAGGTGCATGCACGGACTCGGTACGCTGCTCAAGCTGTGTGTGCAGGGGCGACATTAGCATGTTCGGTTGTTTCCGAAACTTAATTAGCTTACTCCCAAACTTGGACAAGCGGCTTTGTTGCGAAGCAAGCTGTTGCAGCTTGCCACAACGATAAAATCTGATGGCCTGAAGCGTGTTCAGAACATTGTTGCCCGTACTTTCTAGCTTCGAAATGCGTCCCTCCTTCATAATAAAGTAGCTATATTATTCGCTTCTTTCTTTTTTATATTTTCGTCGCCGTAGATATCGAAGGTATAAGAATCCTCAAGAAATAAAGCATTCGCACCTCAGTTTTTATACGTAGGGTGTATTGCTTTTACAAAGACTCTTTAACGCGTATATCATATGCGTATGGTCCAGAGAGTTTGCTTGCCCTTCTAAAACTAATTGAACACGGAAAAAACTTAACTGAACACGTAGCAAACTAAGCAGTAATCGGCATATGGTTCTTCGAGTGAACTTAATTCGCCACGGCATGAGCGATTGGGCCGCTAAAAAAAAATACCTTCTTTATTACGTTGTTCAAGTATGCGTCTATTTATATTCCCGCCCGACCGGAGAGTTGATAAATGCACGAAATCGGCTTCTAATTTTGATCAGAGACAACAAAGGCTGTGGTCCCTATCTTAATTTAAACGCCAATCACCTCGAGAGATTTGTCAAAAATCAGCGCAGAAAGCGAGAGCTGCGCACTGATCCGCGTGCTGACACATGATACCTCGCATGGCGTTTTGTGTTACTAAAACGTTGGGACGGAGTAAAAAAATAGAAAAGCGAAAAGCTGGAAAGCACCTTGTTCTGGCACGCATCGTAGTGTCTTTTCACAGTGGAGAGGGTAGCGCAACACTGCATCGGCATTTTACTTTTCAAACGAAGCACAGCCGTTTTAACCCAACGCTGGGCAGCAGTTTCGTTTTCTGTACCGAACCAACATGGAGGACTTAGTTCTCGGAGCGCCGAGAGATGGCGCTGCGCATTTCGCATATCGTCTATTCTTCGATAAAATAAGTTATTTGTGCCTCGGCGTCTGATAAGCAGCAATAAAAGTTATACCTGAACGTCTATCCAACAAGATGGCGATTTGGGCATGTTATACTCTTTTGACATTTAGGAGGAACTGTAGAAATGAACAAGCCCAACAGGAAGTTTTAGTACCTTACAACCTATGTTCTGTAACTTCTCGCAGATTTTTCTTGTTTTTGGCTTTCTTTATTGTTTTTGGCATTCTTCTAATCAGATCTCGTTCATGGTGTTCTGCATTCTTCCTTTATTATTGGTATGTCTAGAATGGAAGTTTCCTTAGACAAGATGCGTAGTGCTGTATAACCTCAGCATTCATTCAGTTGATCCCTTAATTTTGTACACTGATGGTGACGACAACAAACATTAGCATTTTTTTGTCCTGCGTTTCTAACTTGTAGCTTTGCAATATATCGACCCGGCAATTATCACATTTGTGGTTGTCTGCTGTGTCAGTGCCATGCGGTGGAGCAACGGCTTTCACACAGCATTTTGGTACGAACATCAAATTTTTTCCCCCTCTAAACCACTCTAGAGAATCTCAGAAATGAGACACCTAAGACAAATCTACGCGTTAATGATTAATCTTGATAAATTTATCTTAAGCATAAGCAAGGCACAATGTTCTTCCAGTAGCTGTTATCTTACATAGAAGTCGCTGATAACATAGCAGCTAATTTCCTGCGAAATGCCATGCCTAATATATGAATCAGTGCGGGTTACAGAGTACAATAATTCTGGGAACCAGATTATAGCATGCACGTTAGGAGAGCCTATTCCGCCAGAAAGAAACTCGTTATGCCATCCCGGCAACAACTTTTCCTACATGCAGTACTGTGCGTGTAAATATGTGCTGCGCTGAGCCCTAGTACTGCTGAAGTTGTGCTGTCCTTGGTGACGTAAAACATGTCTACCTTTTGAACAAATAATTTTATAATCGGCGCGACGATGCTACGTAGCCTTTAAAGACATTCTAGAAGAAAGGCGGTAATACGCAAGTATTGTTCTGTGAAGGTCCGGAATGTGTGCAAAGCATAGATGTAGGGAAAATCCTATATGGCACTGTGGTTTCACGACAGTGTCACTCGCACATTGTTCCCAGGTGGTCGAGAAACTAACACTCGCAGAGCTTCAATTCGCTTAACCTGCAAGGTCACACCGCGCATCGTTGCGAACGGAAGAATGGATGCAGCGGTGGCTCAGCGGTTATGGTGCTCGGCTGCTGACCCGAAAGACGCGGGTTCGATCCCGGCCGCGGCGGTTGAATTTCTTTGGAGGAGACATTCTAGAGGCCCGTGTTCTGTGCGATGTCAGTGCACGTTAAAGATCCCCAGGTGGTCGAAATTTCCGGAGCCCTCCACTACGGCGTCTCTCATAGCCTTAGTCGTTTTGGGACGTTAAACCCCATAAACCAAACCAAACCTTTCATTCCGCAATATAAAGCGTCGCCGGGTGGATAAGGAGCACGCTTCGAAAACCGAAATCTTTTCGCGGATTCTGTAGCCAAGGTTAGGAGTTTCAGAATACTTAAGCGGGCAAAACTGGCGGCTGCACTTGTGTATAAATTCTAAGAACCGTCAGGCAGGCAGGGATAACAAGTGAGGAATGATCGAGCGGTGAAGTGTGCTTGGTAGTGTTCGGTTCGCGCCAGTACATCCACAGCTTTTTCAGAGGTGCACCTCATTTGTCAGCGAAGCTCTTGCGAATTATGACCTTCTGCTGTCCGCAGACAGAGCAGTGTTCAGCTTGTTTGGTTTTCAAGAAATGATATTTGTTAAACAGTAGCGCTCATCGGCGGGCTCCGTCGATTGGCGTCGTTGTTCTGCAAAGCTCTTCTACACCGCGTTTCCGCAATACCTGCGGGCGGTTGCGGTTTCAACTGAGTAAAATGCTTTCTCCTAACTAAAGAAGGCTATATTCAGGCGTTAGAAGGCTATATTAGAAGCCTGCCTAATCATTTGGGTCATCGAAGTCTGGGGTTTTCCTGATTCTGTTAGCGATTACGTTAGTAAGTATAGTATACTCAACGGACAGTAAGCTGATCGGTCTGTAATTTTTCACGCACTTCAGGTGTGCTTTCTTTGCATTAACATGATGCTAGCGTTTTTCTATGAAGCTGGCACGCTCGAGGTCATAAGGCATTGCGCATAAAGGGAACCTGGTTTTTCTAGCTGAATCTCCCCTCTGCTCTTCAACGGATCTGCTGTTTCTTATCCTCACAACCAGATTTCCCAATTTGCGCTACTTCTAATGCTTTCATTACCTCCTCGTTCGTTCCTGTCGGGGTGTACAATTTCGTGCTTTACTGTCTTGCTCATTTACGCCCTGACTATATTAGCTACTTTATAGGTGTGTGTAGAACTCCTTGACTATATTTGCCATCTTATCTATACTATAATGTTATTAACCTGCTCGTCTTTTAAAGCATACGTCTGATTTTTGCTTTTGCCTAGTTTCTCTCAAACCGCCCTTAGCATTCCTCCGTTATGTACAGAATGCTCATTTCTCCCTATATGAAACTTCCTTTTGTCGGTTGCCTTGTGCCTATTAACTAACTTTAAGAGCTCTGTCAGTGACATTTCCTCTGTGAGGTTAGATGTTGCACAAGAAGTCCGTTACATGGGCTCCTAATGAACACGTGATGCTTTAGTGAATGCAGCACATAATCACAAGAAAGACGAGCAGGGCCTGTTGTTCTATATTCAGTGTGTGGTTATATTTGTGGCCCTTTCGTTAATTCGTCCGGAAAAGTTTAAAGAAATTTTCTTTTAGGTTTCACCAGTATGTACAGTAGGTTAGTAAAGCTAAAGAACAGAAAATTGGGAGAGTTGGGGCATATTGAAGAAGCAAAAAACAGCGCAGCGACGGCGGAGAACACAGAAGGAAAGAGAAGGACAAGGGCTGTAAAGCTGAGATTCAACATATTTACTAGTATACAATATTTTGCATTGCAACGATAAAAAATGTTTAAGAAATTAGCAGGCTCGTTGTCTGCGATGTGCGAGAGCATTCCGCATGACACTGATGTCGCCCGTCAGCATGAATACAACTTAGCAATTTATTTTTTTCATTCATTCATACTGTACTCCATCTCCGTAGGGCTCTTTTGTTAACGACCTAAGTCGCCTGCACCCGGCGTTTTCACTTCGTTTGTGACGCGAAATGCTACGGGACTTATGTCGATCGATCGCCGCCAACCCCAACTGTATTCACATTGTTCCAGATTGCTGTAGTTGGTTCTGGTTCCTTATGTCGGCGGTTCGTCACCAACATTGAAATGAGCGCAGCCAAGAGCTGATGGAATCTTTTTTACGACCGCCGAGAATCCTTGTTGCTATTGCAGCCTCTCGGTTCCCTAAGGGCACAAGCCAGCTCAATAAAGTGCTTCCTTTAGAAGCCCTTTTGGCTGTCTTCCTGACTGCCGGACTGCCGCCACGACTTTTTTTATATTATACATAACGAAGTCTATGTTGTCAAATTCGTTTATCTCGTTTATTGTTGCATCAGGGCTTAAAAACACTGCTAAGGGAACTAACTTTTGTTACAATAAAAGCAGTAAAAGCGTGTAAATCAGCATACGCAAATGAAAAGCACATAAATCTCACATGCGCGGCATTTTGCGATCCTTCAGCAAATTCGCTGGCCGTGGGTGTTATAGTAATGTGTTTAGGGGCTTCCTGCATCTGAGCCATCCGGCGCTTGTGGCTTACTGTAATTATGCGGTCTCGCAAATGCAGGAGCTGTTTGATATTTCGATTTCAGCGCTCGCTCACTTGCTAGAAATGACGGCTTTGAAGCGCTCATTTGGCGCCTCTTTTGCATGCCACGTATTTTAGCAAAGCTCCTTCACGTTACCAGCAGGAACTCTCACACTGATTCGCCGCCACACCAGCAACACTGGAGTCAGCGCCAAACACACTACCATTAGACCTGACTTGTCGCAGAGTCGATCTTTTCGAGATGTGCTGCCCGTTCCCGACAAAATGAGTCTCTCCACTGAGCCTTGAGAAACTCTTGTCTGCTGAACGACCTCGAGGGGGATCGCGCTCTAAGAAGGCGCACCTGCTCAAGGTGCTTCGTAGAAGGGGTGTTCCCCGCAAGAGCTCCTTCTGCCTATGGGTTGGGTGTCAGCAATCGGTGCTCCTGCCTGCACATCCGCGACAACACATTCGCACTAATCTTTCGAACGTAATCTGCGCGCTCTGGACCATACTAGTGAACGCTCCCATTACCGATGCTACGATGCTACATTTGCACCTAGGCATCGAGAACTCCCGACCGGTTGGTGGTGGCAAGTATTTATGGGCCACTGAAATTTAAGCGTGGTCTGGGTGCGTTTTGGCGGGGATTTCGTCCCGCTTCCTCCGCCCTATTCCTAGCGCGATTATAAGCTAACTGGCAAAGCGCACTTAGTGCATCAGAGAGCGCTGGCAGAGCTGGACAACATGTCATTATTTCGTAAACTGGACCACGTGGCCGGCTGTTTGAGCGGAGTGCGTAGGGCGGCTGTCTCCAACTGGCGGTAGCGGCTTTTCGTGTAGCTCAGGATCTTCTCAAGATAGATTCCTGTGTACCACACCTGCGGTCGCACTGAAGACGGATCGGAGTGACAATGTCCGGAAGCCTCTGCCACGTGTCATGGCTTCGCATATTGGGCAGGATCCCCCAGCGCAAGAGTTCGGTCGCCAGGCGCACTTTTGACTTTGTTCATGGTCCTCGCAGTACCGTATCTGCGGTTAGTCGTCACGCTATTCTTCATGAGCTAGCCTGCCCTACTGGATCTCCAGCGGGAACCCACGTTGGCGCGCCATCTTGTGGGGTCTGCAGTGCGGTCTGAGACAGGAGCGCTTCGCTAGCTCGGACTAGAGCTGTGGCCGCGAAGAATAACACACCGAGGCCAGCCGGCGAAAGTGTTTATCGGAGACCTCTTCAACTTGTGGCCTCCTCGGTACAGCACAGGCGGCTATTGGGTGAGAAAACGCAAACGAAGTTGCGTCACCTTGACAGCTGCTGCTCCCAGCGTAGTCCAGACCCGTCCGCCTACATCGCCGTCGCTCTGTTGTCTGTATCTCCAACTCTCCTTCTGGCACGCAGTGCCTCCCGGAAGGAAGCCGGAGGGAAACGAACCCCCGCAATCTTTTCGACCGTTGACGTCCTATAACTGCCGAGCATCAGGTCGTGGGCGCGCTCGTACTTACACTGCAGGTAGACCCCCGGCAACACGGAAATGCTTACAGAGGCCAGCCATCGTTAAACAGACGAGCTCGACGACTCCCCTAGCAGACGGTGCCACAGGTGCCCCAGCAGGCTTCGGAGCTGCTTTGTCGTGGTAGTCGGCGCTAGGTCCTGAATAGCGGCTAGCTTCTCGGGGTCCGGCCTGTGGGTACCACTGCTCACTATGTGACCTAAGTACCTAATCTGCGCCCGTGCGACTTGGCACTTCTCAGGGCTCCCCTTAAGCTTTGCTTCCCGGAGTAAGGCAAACACAATGTTCAAATGGTTCAGGTGTTCCTGCCACGAAGCCGACAAAATGGCGATGTTATCGAGATACGCCGCAGCATAGGCCTGATGCCTGGAGAGCAGCTTTTTCATCATTCGCTGGAAGGTGGCAGCCGCATTTTTCAGCCCAAATGGCATGACGCGCCAAGCGTACTGCCCGTCGTGGGTTACGAAGGCGGTCAAATGTTGGCTTTCGGGAGCCACCGGTACTTGCCAATAAATTCGTCGTAGGTCTACTAGTGTAATAAACTTGGCGTGGCCTACTCTTATAATTAGCTCCTGTGGGGGCGTCATCGGGAATACATCAGTGCGTGTAGCTGCGTTCAGCGGGCGGTAATCGATACGCACGCGCACTGATCCGTCCTTCTTCCCCACACAGACCACGGGATGAGCGCAGTCGCTCTCAACAGGGTATATGAGACCCAGTTCTAACAACTCGTCCACTTGGCAGCCAACGCCCTCCCTAAGGAGCTCGGGCACTCGATATGGGAAGGCGCGCTTTGGCTGGTACCTATCTTGTAACTCGATTTTGTACACTCCACTTCCGCTGCTCTCGGTGTTTCATTGAACAGGTCCGCGTAACCAGTGAACAATTTTGCTACTTCGGTGCGCTGCTGACAGTCCAAATGTGCCAGTTTCTCCTGTTCGATGGAAAAGGTACCCGACTGTGCGGGTGCAGGGTGAGGTGTGCGCTCAATCTCTCTAAAATCCGTGTCTTCGTGGAAGACGACCCCAATGTCGCTAACTCGCGCGTAATAAGGCCGAAGCTTGTTTGCATGCACAAGTAGCGCGGCTCGCCCTCCGGTATCGATCCTGTAGGAGTTCTGTCTTTCCTGCGCGATTATGCCATATGAACCGAGCCACTCAGGAGCTAGTTTACTGTTGCGGTCGGCATCAAACACGAGAACTTGATCTCCGACGTTGAAAACTTTTTTCCGCGCCTGTCTATTGTACGCCTGCGCGTAGCTGCCTTGCCGTGCGCTTGCAGTTAACACCGCTATTGCCGCTGCGATTCCTAGCTGTTCGCGCAGCTGCCTCAAGTATTTCGTAGGCTCTTCCTTTAGTGTGTTTGGGAGCGGCTGCTCACCCATCCACGTGCTCTGCAAAATGGCCAGTGGCCCCGTAGGGTTCCTGCCGTAAAGGACCCGGAATGGGGCAACCCCTGTGGTGTCATTGGGTACCTCCCTGTACGCCCCCAGCACGAATGGGATCAGTCTGTCCCAGTTACTTGGGTCTTTCTCATTTACGTGGAATAGCACGTTTTTCAGGACACGGTTCCACCGTTCTGCCGTCCCGTTGCTCTCGGGGTGTTTTGGACTCGAAAAACGGGATGCACATCCCAACCTTACCAACATTTCCCTCGTCAGCTGTGCAGTGAAGTTAGTTTCCTGGTCTGTACATACAACATCCGGGATGCCAGTGCGGTTAAATATTGTGAGCAGGGCGTCACATGTTGCTCTCGGGGTTAGTGAACGCAGACAAACCACTTCGGGTCATCGCGTGCACAAATCAACCAGACAAAGAGCGTACCTATGGCCTCGGCCTGAGGGTACGTCAATCGGCCCGATGATGTCGACGTTTACTACTTGAAACGGGTGGTCGGGTCTGGTGAGCGGCGTGATAGGCACTCTTTCTTTAAGCCGCCTATCTGACCTTATCTGGCAAGCGTGACACCTTTTGCACCGTTGTGCCACATCTGCCTCTAAACCGAGCCAAAACAGCAATTCTTAATTCTCGCCCTCGTCTTTCTTGGGCCCGAATGTCCTCCCCAGAGAGAATCGTGAGCCAGAGAAAGCACTTCTTCCCTTCTGCTGAGGGGTAGGACGAGCTGCATGACTTTTGTGCCTGTCACGGAGTCCCGGTGGTATAAAAGACCGTTCGAGACGAACATGCCCCCTTTTCGCGTTTTTCCGTCCACCTAAGCTTTCCTAAGGCTTTGATCTGACAGCTGGGCTGAAGGGAACTTCTCTCGCTGCTTTGAGCACTCGTCCTCCTTGTCATGCATTGAGCACTGGTCTTCGGTTGGATATTCGTCGCTGCCTGTTTTGTGCTGCTCGCCCGACGTCGCGATCGGCTCATCGTCTGACTGTTCGTTTGCCTGCGATTGGTTCCCGTCAGGCTCGCTCGTCGTTGGGGTCGGCTCGTGGGCCTTCTCGGCCGCGGAGAAGGACACGCTAACAGTGTCAGCCGGAACGTGGTTCTTGCTCGGGGCATGCGTTTCGCTGTGGCGGTCGGTCTGCGTTAGCAGCTCCTAGCCCTCCCGCGACAACCAGCAGTCTACTCCCTCTGCGAGCTTGCCCGTGAGCGCGCAGACGATATGTAGAGCCTCTAGTCGCGCTACAAGTGTGAGGCGCCGCTTCAGACTGGCCGTGAGTAAACCAGCTTTGTCTCTATAGTTTCGTCAAAAGCTGACACAAGCTCAATCTTGCCGAAAGGCACCTGGGATACGCTGGGCACGAGGCTTTCTCTGCCTACAGTAATCTCACTGCCGGCGTCTATGATTTCCGTTGCCGGCACTCTGGCGCATTCGATTTCTACCTGCTGTAGCTTTGATTGCCGTACGTCTTCAGACGACCTTGGAACATTGATTTCTGCCACCAACATCCTGTGCGGGCGGGCTGACACTAGGGTTTCAGCTGTTCCTATGCTTGCCACTGCTACCCTCTGCGACCGAACGCGTTTATCGGTTTTCTGCGCATTCTGAAAGGCTCTTGGGTAGTCTTTGCGCGGTGACCAACTGCGCGGCACATATAACACTGCATGTGTCGTTTGTTGTCGGTGCTCGCAGGTTGTGGAGGGGTCTTTTCTTTCTCTGATTGTGTGACTGTTTGTCGCACTGCACGCCCATTTTCCTTAGCCTGCTCGAATGTCTGCAGTATCCGTGACATCTCGTCAGGTTTCACCCATTTCTCTCCATCGCGGAGGCGCACGTATTCTAAACCCTCGGAGCTTAGGCTAGCTTTCATCCGATCGTCAACGACGAGAGCCACCACGTCTTCCTTACTGTCTGCATCCCTCGACCGCAGGTAGCAATGGAAGTAGTCTTCACGCGAGACAAAAACTGCGCCCATGTTTCCTCCTTGCGCTTTGTGGCGCGCTCGAACCGGTCTAGGTAGTCGGCGGGGGTGAGTTTTAGCTCATTTAGTACGGCTTTCTACACGGAGTCGTAGTCACCGCACTTATCGTCCCTAAGGCCACGAAGCAAGTACCGCACGCGTTCGGTCAGCGCTGGCATAATCAAATGCACGCGGCTGGTTTCTGACACATCGTACGTTGTGAATACTCTTTCCACCTCGTCGAACCACTGCGGTACATCGGCGTAGCACGGTAACTTGAGCCCCTTTAGGACCTTGGCACATTGGGATACTGGGTCGAGGCCCGTTCGCCGTTGCTCGTCAGGTTCCGGTATTAAGGGAGTCTGCCTGTCACCTGTCTTCGCTATCCCAAGTTTCTGCAATTCGATGCGCTCTCGAGATTCGACTTCGAATTTATGCTTTGCGAGCGCAAGCTCGAAATTTAGTTCCATGCGGCGGATCTCTACGGCGTCAGACCTTGTCACTGCAGATGCCTTTCGTCGCTTTCCTGCTACCGGCTCTTTCGTCGCCGTTTCTGCCGCTAACCCTGCTAACGTCGTGTCCTGCTGTGACTATCCTCTGCCTCTCTGTCGGCTGAGCTCGCCATCATGCTTCGCGTCCACACCATACACCCGTTTACACTTGAGCCATAACCACCTCAAAGAGACGTAAGGAACCCCGCTCACCCGTGCTGGGGTCGGTAGTAGGTGCCGTTGCTGCTACAAGCCCGTCTATAGATGAAGGGTCAGCGCCGCCTTAGTGTCTGTGAGCCGGGGTACCTTGTTCCCTTGGCTGGCTGGTCCCGAAGGTCGATTTTTTGTGGTCCTCCTGGCTGGCTGGTACGAGTTCGGCGTTGCCCGACGCCTGAATACTGCGAGCCTGCAGGTGGTATCAGCTCGGGGCCGACGGTCGCCCAATCCTGTCGGCTGCGCCTGTAATTTCTTGATGGTCCGTTCAGTTCTACAGAAGGGCTCAGACCCTTCCAATCGTTGACGATTCGGCGATCAATAAGCAAGATGGCCAGGTGTAGAGGATCAAAGGAACGAATATATTTACAAGTATGTACAGAGGTAAACTGGGTTACAGAAACAAAGTCGCAAAAGCATTGCAACCTAATGGGGAATCCTCACACGGAGAAAAATCTCTACGTGACCTTACTTATCGACCCGAGGGTTCCAGTTAAAGCCTATGTCCTTGTAGAAGCACGTGCCAAGCACGGAGTCCTTCCCGAGACTGCTGTCCAGTGCTGTTGCTTGCATATTTATATGCTTCAAACATAAAGAAGTTAGGGCGGTCGTTTTTCAAGGCCCGCCCTAGACTTCGTTAGCCAATTACATTTTAATATACAGCAACCACAGCACTGGAAGGATGGGCACAACCCTGAACCCTGGGATTGGCAAAACAAAAAAAGAAACGTATAAAAAGAACATTCAGGAGACCCTTTCGACGCGAGACTCCTCACCCTATCCGCACTCTCTCCCCTTTCTACTCTCGCCGCCGCACCCCTGTGTCGCTTCTCCAAGGATGAGGAGTTCTAGGTGATCGACGGGGCGAGTGACTTACTGAATCACCTTGGGAGTGCCTCGTGGCAAAGGCAGAAAACGAGCTCCGCGATGGTTTTCTGCTGGCAGTAATGCCAGCCCACAAAAGGGTCCTTCGCGGAACTCAAGAGGTTAGCAGGTTTCCGCGGGATGGTACAGAAATCTGCTGGCACGCTTTCTTGGTGCCCCCTGTGCTACCGGTGGACGCCCGCGGTCGACAATACTAGCAGTCGGCATTCGTGGCGATGCTGCTAAGCGGGCAGTCATTTCCGGGCTTTTGTGTGTGTTTGCGGGGGACACGTGGGTCCGGAGCCCGTGGCTTTGCAGAGAAATCTCAGCGTAGACCGGAGGCGCGCAGCGGCCTCAAGCTAAAGAAAGATGGGGGTGTCAATGAAGTGCGGCCTTACACGAAGGTACAATATGCGCAGCTTTCTTTACGTGCTCTAAACGAACCATACCACTCAGTCTGTGCTGGCGCAAACCTGTCGGCAGGGCAAATGTAGTACCACGCCAGGGAGAGCGCTCGGGAACCAAGGCGATTTTCTTGTCTCAGGTGTGTCTTTGGGCACTAAAGCAACACCGGTGTCAAGTGGAGGTATTTTATTTTGTGAGGTCCTCTTCAAACCCAAGAAAAAAAGCTACTTTTCATATACCATATTTTATCCAATCATTTCTGCTGTCTCCTTTTGAAGGTGATTTAGAAGTTCCGAATGGAGATTCTATTTCTGAAATCAATATTTAAAATTTAGGTCACTTGTCTTTACTAATTATTTAACTCAGTAGACCGAAACATAACTTTCCCCAGCCCTCAGTCGTATTTTCAATGCCTGGGTTACGTTTAGACGAGAAACCTGGTGTGTACGAAATAAAGCTTAGAGGCAGTACATGTCAATATTTGAGCTATCTGCTCCAGAACTTCCCAGGTCTCGCTACAGATTTTGCGCTCGTATTCAATGCAGCGCCTGTACCTCATGAAAACGCTTGTGGACGTCGCGTACCATGAAAAAGTGTCCAATTAGGCTACAGTTTTTGTTTACGTCAGTTTCCTCTGAGAGGAAACAGATAGGTCAGTAGGGAGATAGGAAGATAAAGAATTTTAGTTGCAGCGCACACCCTCGTGGTCTCGGCAGGAAGTAAAAGCAGTCACAAAACTTGAGACGCCTGAAGTGCGTGCCCTTTAGTGTGTGTAAGAGTTGCGAGGATGCGTAAACGTGGGATAGGTCTCCTCTCTATCCACCACTTCGTTGCAAAAGCCCCGCTTCTTCGTACGCTGCGTCTGATCTATTTCACCTGCAGCAAATATTAAGGCGGAAGCCTTTAATGCCTCATCGTTGTAAGCAGGAGCTGTCAACAGAAATGTCACGCTTTTCAATTGGTCGAAACGGTCGTGACGTCACAGTGCGCTAATTTCAAAAGGGGCCAATTGTACTTTGGCTACTAACCATGCAACCAATTAAATGGATAGTATAGTGATGCTCCAAGTAAGTTTGACTGAGTTTAGTTAATTGCTTACTTAACCATTAGTCTAATTAACCTTTCTAGTCAGACCAGATAAATAAATAAAACCGAGTAGGAAATCGGCCGAGCTTGGGAATCGAACCCCGGTCGCCGGAGTGCGAGTCGAGCACGCTACCAGTCCGCCATGCCAGCTCGAACGTTTGGAATGAACAAAGGTGCTTCTAGGTATCCGCGGCGTTACCTGGAACAGAACACAACATACACTGGGCAGTGATCATTACATTATAGAAATCACTCTCCCGTACAAACCACCCCGTCACGCAAATACAACACACAAACTCATTAACTGGGATGCCTTTCGCTCTGTACGCACCGCCCTCCCAGACACTCCCATCGCGGACATCGACGCATGGGTGCAATCACTCAGGCATGACGTTCACCACAACACGCGACACATTGAAACTACAACCGAAACCCTTACACTCGACACACGCCTAGCCCACCTCTGGGAAGCTTATCACAGCCTCCTGGAACGCTGGAAAGGCAACAAACTTAACAGGACACTTAAAAAGCGGCTGGCCGCGCTGCAGACACAAATCCAACAACACTCTGGGGAGCTCTGCCGGTCCAACTGGGGACAGATATGTGACGGCATCGCAGGCAACCGTTCCAGCAAACGCGCATGGCACCTCCTCCGACACCTCATTGACCCCACACGCACCAAATCAGCAACACAGCACCACGTTACACGCCTCACACACGAACACATTGACGATCCCGACACCCTCCTAGACACTCTTCAAACCATGTACACCTCTACAGGCGCCCCTACATCTCTACCCCACTACAGAGGACAAGCAAATCCCACACTCGACACCGACATCACGGAGACGGAAGTCAGAGCAGCCCTCTTGATTCTCCGCGCCAACTCCGCGCCTGGTGCAGACCAAATCACAAACTCCATGCTCCGTAGTCTGGATGACCGATCGATCACCCAGATTACGAAATACTTCAACCAGTGCTGGAGGGAGGGCAGCCTCCCGCAGTCGTGGCGCCACGCGAAGGTAATATTCATACCCAAACCCAACAAACAACTTACCATTCAAAACCTTCGCCCGATTTCGCTAACCTCATGCCTCGGGAAGCTCCTCGAGCATGTTGTGTTAGCGAGACTCACAAGTCACATGGCGGACAACAATCTTTACCCGCATAGCATGGTGGGATTCCGCCCCCATCTATCCGCACAGGACGCCATGCTGCAACTCACACACGACCTTTTTGACCCGCTTCTTCCAGGTCACACCAAGGCAGTCTTAGCTTTCGATCTTTCCAAAGCTTTTGATCGCATTGAACATCAGGCGATCATGACTGCTCTATCCCCCTTGAATGTGGGTGTGCGCAAGTACGCCTACATTCAAGCATACCTCACTGACCGCACGGCTGAGATACACTTCTGTCTTCCCCCTCCTACACGCTTCAGAGTATCGGCACCCCTCAAGGGTCCGTCATTTCCCCCTTTCTCTTTAACATTACCGTCATCCCCCTCGCCCGAAAATTGGCAACTATTCCCCACCTGAAGCACACTCTTTATGCCGACGATATCACCCTGTGGACCACCCACGGCAGTGACGGCGACATAAAGAACACCTTACAGGAAGCAGCCACCCTCACCCAAAATTACGCACGGACCATCGGACTGTCTTGCTCCCCAGAGAAGTCCGAACTTCTCCTCATCCGTCCTAAGAACCACCGCTGTCCCCGCTCCCCCATTGCCATTGAACTGAATAGTGACCCGGTACCTGAGGTTGGCACCCTCCGTGTATTGGGCCTGCACATCCAGAACGATGGCAAAAACACCACCACTCTGAAGAAACTCAAGCAGGTTGTAGGCGCGATATCGCACCTCATCCGCAAGGTTTCAGGACATCATAGAGGCATGAAGGAGCGTGACCTATGTCGCCTCATTCATGCCTTTGTCCTCAGCCGTGTGCTGTACACTGCACCATACTTACAACTATCCAAGCATGACATAAACGCTTTGGATGATTTCACTCGCAAGGCATTCAAAGTAGCACTTCATCTTCCCCTCAACACACCCACAGACAGATTACTAGGCCTGGGCCTCCACAACACGATCGGGGAACTGGTGGAGGCCCACCGACAGGCCCAATACATCAGGCTCACAAAAATCTCCACAGGTCTGTATATCCTGGACTCCCTCGGAATCAGAATACCGGCCAACGACCCAACCCTCCTCGCCATCCCACGATCCCTTCACCGGGAGCTTCTCATCAGGCCGCTCCCGAGGAATATGCACCCGTCTCACCATGAGCAGCGCCGCAGAGCCCGTGCGAAGGCACTCCATCGAGCGTACGGCTCCCAGCCGGACGCCGTATGGGTGGACGCTGCCTGCACGGGTGATGAAGCGACAGCAGCTGTGGTGGACTCCTCTTTATCTGCCCTCATCACACTACCTCTACCTCCCGACACCTCCCCAGAGGCTGCAGAGAAAGCCGCCATTGCACTCGCAATCACCCGCACGGAAGCCCGGTACATTTTCAGTGATTCAAAAACTGCGATTCTAAATTTTGCTCGAGGCCGCGTCCATGTCCCAGCTTTTGGCGTACTGGACTCGCCCGATGCACCCCCGCCCCGCCAAGTGGAGCTGATATGGGTGCCTTCGCACTCCGGGAATCCCGGAAACGAGGACGCCAACCTTTTAGCCCGAGGTTCTTTAAACCGGGCTCAGGTGGCCTCGGATGCGGGATTCACGAAGGAGCGCATGCACTCATTCAGTGAGCTGACCCAGGTATACAGAGCCTCACGCCAGCTCTACCCTCCGCCCCACCCCTCCCTAGATAACAGACACGCAACACTCTGGCGCAGATTACAGACACACACTCTCCACTCGCCCCTTACCCTAGCCCACTATCATCCCTCCTTCCCTACTCCGGCATGCGCCCTATGCCCAGAACCCTTCGCTTCTTCCCTCCACATCCTTTCCCTCTGCCCGGCGGACCCTCCCCCGCGGGACCTAGAGAACCTCAAGACCTGGGAGGATTGGGAGACCCTGCTGCGCTCGGAGGACCCGGCCGTGCAGACCATCGCCGCCGGCCGGGCTGCCAGTGTTATGGACCTTAGGAACATAAACACTTGAGTGGAATGGGTCGTGCGGGGACCCTGGGGCGTGCCCCGAATTCCTGTTGTAATAAAGTTTTCTCTCTCTCTCTCTAGTGAATACGGTGTCTTCGTTCACTCGCATCTTCCTCCCTTCCCGTTACAGGGACGTTTAGGTGTCCACCGAGATATGAGAGACAGATACATTTCCTTTCCTCAAAAACCAATTTACCGACGAGCAAGGCGTATTTGTCCGCGTTTCAGATTGGTTGGTCCAGATTTTCGTGACATCACCGCGCGCGAATATTGACGGGTGTCCACCGAAATATGTAACGGAGTTACTGCGCAACTTCCTTTCCTCAAAATACAATTTTCGGCTAGTGTCTACTGAGATAGGTGAGACAGTTACTGCGTAATTTCCTTTCCTCAAATACAATTTTCATTTTCTTCATTAGAGCCCCTCTTTATTCTTTCGCTCCCACTTCCTCCCTTCCGGTGCGGCTCAGGTGGCCACCGAGATGACAGAGAATTACAGCCCCATTTCCTTTCCTCAAAAAATGTTGTGTTCAAAGGGAAACGCATCGCGCCGAACGGGTGGTGGCGTTCCTTGGACTCCGTGGTAGCGCTACAACACGCCGTCACGTTCCACTCCTAAAGGCGAAGCTTAAGAGTCATTAATTGGCAGTTAATTAACGCACCAACAAAATGTACAGTGAACAATCGCGTAGCAGAATGCAGTACTCAGGCTTTCGCCTTTCACCACTTTAGCCGCTAAAGTTCCTCGTAATCTTTTTCTCAGTGAACTGTATTTTCCGGCAGAAGAGACAAGCATCTAGTAAATGTAACAAAGTACAAGCGGCATAGTTGCGAGATTAGTGTCGGCGCGTTCAAGAGGGCGGGTCACCTAGAATACTTTGTTTTATTGTGCTAAAGAAAGGTCGATGTACAACATGCCTCCGAGACAGCACCCTTGCTGTGATATGTCGCGTCTTAATGTGTTGTTAAATTATTCGATGCGCTGCTTATTTTGGCACACTTCTTCTCCACAGCTAACATGGCACAAACACACGCGGGGGATTGGCCAAGGAACGGTGGTGAATGCCAACGAGGTATAAGTGCGAAAAAAAAAAACAAAGTAGAATAGTAGAATGACTGAAATTGGAAATATATTAATTGTTGAATTTTTTAAGTAAGTTAAACAAATTAGATATACCAGGATTCAAATAAATACGCTTTTTGGACATGCGGTGAAATTTTATATAGAGTTAACAGGGTGAGCGACCAGTTGCAATAATGTTATCATGAATGTAGCCGCAAATTGTTCTTAACGATAATACCGTGGCGCTCGCACCAAACGAAAGCAGAACTGGTAGATACAAAGGGAGTCGTAACCTCCAAAGACGGACCTCCAATTACTGTTTTCTCTGAAATGCGAACCACCGGCAAGAGACGAAAAATTGGTCTATTGTTTCAACTTCTCCGCATGAGGTACGAAGTTTTCTCGTAGCCAACCCGCATCTGCATAGGCACAAGTTGAGGTGGGCTATTGGGCACCGCAAAAGCGTCATGGACACTTCACACAGCCTTGACGTACACGATCAGACGTTCGAGCGGAACTTTAAATGTTGAAAATCCATGGTATTCAGCAACGGACCACGCAAGCTGGCTGATATATGTTGGAACCACTTGAAAAGGGAGGTCTCCAACAGAATAAGATGAGGTACGGGATAGATTACAAGGGCAGCGAGAGCTGACCTTGCCAATAAATCAGACACCTCTTTGAAATAGAGGCAAGCATGACCAGGCACCCAGACAAAGCGGACCTCCCTTACATTTCACGGAACAAATAAGCTAAGGGAACGCTTCAATAGAGAAGTACCGGAAGTTTGGAGAGACTAAAACTGACAGGCAGTCTGCAAGGATAAGTACCCATGCTACATGCCTCGGAATTTTGAGAAGAGCCCAACCAAGAGCCAAAAACTCTGCAAGCAATACAGGAGTATAATCAGGCATACGAACGGAATAGATGATGCGGACATGCGTTTTGCATGGGACGGAAAGGTATGGTCGTAATAGAAGACGGAATCAGCGTGCGTGTCAGCAACTCGTTGGAAGGCGGTCAGATCGACCTGAAGCGGGGCTAACAGGTTCTGCGTGAACGTAACTTGCGGAAGCTGATAACATGGCCTATGATTATTGAAAAATAGGTGTGGGTGGGATAGAAAAATTGAAGTATTAAGGCGGAAGCCTTTAAAGCCTCATCGTTGTAAGCAGGAGTTGTCGACAGAAATGTCACGCTTTTGAATTGGTCGAAACGGTCATAACGTCACAGTGCGCGAATTTCAAACGGGGCCAACACTTTCTTCTCTACCATCAATCAGTCCATACGCACATTCCACTCAGTAACACACTTACTGCGCCGCGTAGTTTGAAAACATGCCGGCCTCTCCGAGACACACGCCAGCCGCCTTGCTCAAGCGCTGGCTCTGAACAAATTCCTGTACTACATACCTTACTGTCCACTTACAAGTACACAACAAGAGAAACTAACCCGGACCCTCAATACACTGTATAAAGCAACACTAGGACTTCCCCCTCAGGCTTCTACAGACACCCTGTACAGAACAGGCCTCTTCCACCCTCTTCAAGCCCTCCTTAACCTGCACCGGGAGAGACAAATCATCCGCCTGTCCAGTACACCAGCTGGACGGTGGATACTTTCCCAGACTCCCTACGCACCCATCTCTTTCCCAGACTGACCACAGTCTCCGATCTATCCACTTAACCTCCGCCTCGCACCCATTCCACGCAACATGTCCACACACACACACACGCAGGCCGCCGCCAAGCATACGCAATAACCACAAGCCCATTTGGACGCTGCGGCGGTGGCCTACACAGACGCCTGTCTCACGAAAACCGCGGGCTCCACAGCAGCCTTCTTCCTCCAACCTTCCCTCTCTACAACCAGCACTCACACAACCGGTCCATACACCTCCCCACCCTCCACGCTCGCCCTAGAAATACACGGGATCGCCGATGCCATCACACACTTTGCCACCCTACCCCCCGCCCCCCAATACGTTGTCTACACAGACTGAAAGAGCCCTCCCTTTCCGTACCCGATCGGCCTTAGATGCCGCCCTCTTAGCATTAAGCCCACGACCGGTGACCCTTCGGTGGATCCCTGGTCACATGGGCATCCCCGGCAATGAGCTGGCTCACCAGCTTGCCTGCGAAATTATACACCGGGTGCCGGGGATCCCATGGACGAGCCCACCCACGGAGCAGGCGGTCAGGGCTTACAAACGAACTGTCGACGAATACTACGCGCAGCAAAAATTGGATTTAGCTGATTTACCACCACCGCACCCATCCTTATCGATCCGTGAAGCTCGCATTCTTCGCCGAATACAGTTTAATCTCCTACATACACCAGCCAAACTTTACCTTTACCGGTACACTTCCACACCTCAGTGCCCAAACTGTCCACACACATATGCAGACATAGAACACTGCCTTACACAGTGCCACGCAGCCCCGCCTATTCTTTCCCCTCACCCCCACCGTGGCCCATCTGGCTCGCCTCCCTGGATCTGAGACTGCAACGTGCCCTCGTCACCTTGGCCCAGGATGTACTGAACGCCTAATAGAAAGGATTTTCGAATAAAAATGTCACACCACCGCCACCACCACCACCCTGGCAGCGTTGCAAGACGCTGTCGTTTGTTGCAAGACGCTCTTCGCGGCGAAGCCGAACATCTTAACAACGCATCAGTGACACAAGCTGCAACACTGCGCTTAAGGCTTTCGCCTCACCGCACTTTAGGTTAACAAAGTGCCCCCCTGAATTTTTTAACACCGGGGCAGAGCCAAAGGACCTGAGGAAAGTACGTACCGTGAGTAGTTGGAAGCGGGAATATCGAATACGGGTTCCAGATTAAGTGGAGCATTTTAAGCTGATTTTAGGAACCCGAGGCATAGCCGTAGGGCACGCTTTTCCAGTAAGGCTAGGGGATGAAGCTTGTAGTTTGCGCTACCACAGAACAAGACGCCACAGAATTCCAGAATTGGTCTCATATAAGCCTTATAGAGAAACAGTAAGGTGTCGCGACTCATGACCAAAATGTTTATTGCCTACCCATGTCAGCCTGCCCAGAGCCCATTAGCCTTTAATAACATTATTCTTATTATGCTGGCGCCAGTACAAACTTTGGTCGTAAGAAACACCGTGGTATTTAACCGACGCCACCTGCGGAATTGGGTTGGGACGGTAGACTAGTGAGATGTACAGAGGGGTGTCTGGAAGAAATACCAGCACATTTGACCGTCCGTGCATCGCGCCACCGCTCGCGGTCACCTTTCCATCGCTCTTCATAGCCCCTTCGCACCCTCTCTTATCTTCCGGTCTCTCCCCCTTCCCCCGCCCCCTCCTTACTCCCTGAAAACAGACTTAGGCAGTTTCGTAACGTAGAATTGGACCACTACCTCATCCTACCAACCCTCCTGTGGCCCCGCCCAGTATGTTGTTCGTTGAGCCCTTCGATCCCCTTCTTATTTTCCGGGCTCTCCCCCCCTCCCCCTCCTTACTCCCTGAAAACAGACTTCGGTAGTTTCGTAAGGTAACATTGCACCACTACCTCATCCTACCAACCCTCCTGTGGCCCCGTCCAGTATGTTGTTCGTTGGGATGGAAGCACCGCTTGTCGAAGCATTAAGTGACAACAGCGCCACTCTCTCAGTAACTCGTTCGTGTTTACATTCGAAAAATCCGTACTCCCTACTTCGGTCCGCGTCTACCAGCTGTTTATGAGGCTTCGATACACCTTTCTGGATAGTTCAAGCTCGCATCTCTATCAGCTACATCCGCGATTACATCGAACTAGTTGTCCTCGCTTCCTGTGCTCGTCAACTCATTCTCGGCTGGGATTTCCTTGCATCACCGTCCGCTGTCATTACGTGCCGCCAGCCAACCCTCGAAGTTACTAAAACCCACATGCATGACCTCTCTGAACGGAGACCTCATCACTTGGTTACAGCTGCTGAAAATATTTCCTCTATCCTGGCTGCGGCGATATGATTCCAGTGATCTCTGGCCACAATGCAGATTGGGGCGTATTGATCGTACCGATCATGTGCCTTCTGTCCCGAGAATTTTTTTTACGCCGGCTTTTATTTCCTCACGCCGCTTATTTCTATTGGCCGCCTGTAACATTACGCCTAGGCCTATTCTGCTCCTCAAATTGTTTCATCATCATCATCAGCCTAACTACGCCCACTGCAGGGTGTAGTGAGGCTTTACTGTTACTTCAATCGTGGAAAGCGGCAGCGCGAAGCAACAAGGACGAAAGAGAGACACGAGAATACAAGAGAAGCGCTGCTGCTTTCCACGATGATTAAACAAGCAGCCCGCACCAAAATATTAATCACTTCTGTAGCCAGCGTTGAGCCTGTGGCGCTTCTCTCGCTTTAACAAGTCGCGCCACCCTCTTCCTCAACTACTTGCTCTGGTCGGACGCTTTCCTCTACCGTCAGCCCCACTCTCACCTGAGAACAGGCGCAGGCCTTGGTGGCCGTCTTTAAGAAGCACGCCTGTTCCTTCGACATACATTTTGCAGCTCTGAGCCAAACGTGGGCAACCACCTCTTGCATCGGAGATGACGGTTCTGGGATCGTTCTTCGCTGCCCGCACCGAGTGTATAGTTCAGTACACCGGATTATCCAGGCCAATGTCGCTGACATGCTGCATCGTCACACCATACGTCGTCCGTCTATTCCTTTGTCCTCACTTGTCGTCTTAGTGCAAGAGAAAGATGGTTCGGTAGATTTTTCCGCCGATTATTCACATCTGAACAATTTAACATGGAAGAATGTACAAGCACTTCCTCGCACGGACAACGTCCTTGACTGCTTACAAGGAGCCGAATTTTCCTCCAGCCTCGCCATTCGATTCGGCGAATGGCAAACATCAATGCATAAAGATGACAAAGAAAAGCTTGAACCACCGAATATGTTATACGAATTCAATTTTATGCCTTTTGCTTGGTGCAACGCCCCCTCTTCCCTCGAGCGCACGATTGATCAAGTTCTGCTGTCTTTGTAGCTGTAGGCAGAATAATAAATAACAGAATTGCAAACAGCATAATCTCCAGGGATGCTGTTAGCCGCCTCAAAGCACTACATAACAAAATTCAGTTGATTCCTTAGTAGCAAGCATGATATGCAACAAAAAAAGTCGCAATACAGGGATATACGATAACATTCAACTGGGTTTGGAGCCATGTTGGAACAGACGGAAATATATAGCCAACTTATCTCCTGCATAAGCTAGCAATATTGAGCTAAAGAAAGTCACTACCAGCCATAGGGACGGCAAAAAATTCATTCACAATGCTTTGAGGGCAAAATGGGGACAACATGGGATAACTAATTAAACAACAAGCTGCAGTTTGTAAAAAACGTCCTGCGTGAATGGAAGACCAGTAAGCAGCAGGACTGTTTTATACAAGAAATTTTATGTCGTTCTGCATTCGGCGCATATACTTTACACCGAACCTCCTGCAAAAGAAACAAGACAAAACTCGTTGTAAAAAATGTGGAGATCAACTTACAGTTTTATTGTCATGCACTAAGCTAAGAAAAATAACACAGTACTTTGGTATATTTCATAATGAACACGTTCATTTGCACCAGATGTTGATTTTGGGTGCATATGCACCTGCTGGCATACCTCATGTTTTTAGGTTTTTAAGAAAAGCAAGTTTTTTTGAGAGATTGTGAATAGTGACCCTGTGCCCCACTTGACTTTGTAATGCACCTCACGGTCATTCTCATTGCTGAGAAGAAGGTTGAGGACTTTATCTGGTTTGTTGAGAACCTCGAGAACGGTGGCGATCAAAGGATGGTCCTTATGGTTACCTTAGTCTGTAAAGCTTCTACTAGTAGTTCTTTGAAAATTTCTTTTTCTTTTCTTCAGTACGTAGTTTGAGGAAACTGTTAGGCCCTATAAGCCACCGTTGTTTTAAACATTTGGGTAAAATTCACAGGTACACAATTTTTCCTTACTTCAAGCATGGTGCACGACAGCCCAAGATCTTAATGCTCCAATAAACCTTACAAAACACCATACTGACTACATATTTAACCTCTCCTTAGTTATTCTTGACTGGTAGTTACATCTGAGTAACTGGCAGTTACATCTGAAGTTCTTCTAAACTATCTGAGTAATATCTGAGGCATGTTTGTTTTACAGCAGCTTGCAATTTCTAAATTAGTGGGCTGCAATATAATCACGGAAGAAGCCCCAAAAATGCAATAGATTGTTTTTCAATCACATGGCCGAGCGTATTAAGTTGCTAAGCCGGCGGAACTAGGCTTGCCGGAAATGAACGCGCAAATGTTGTACGTTGTACGTTTTATACGATCCTTTCCACCCGCATTAAATTTCGCACATTAACCTTAGAACGAGGTGAGATGTGCCATCTTCGTAATGCAAAAGAACTACTAAAAAAGCAATCCTGAAAAAGGCGATGTCCCTCTGAAGCCACTGAGACGACTGAATAAATAGAGAGCGAGAGAGAACACTTTACTTACACCGACATGTACCTCGGCGCAGGGGCTCAGCCAGAAGGTGGGTCTTCTCCTCGCCGGCTCTCCTGCGCCGTGACCGCAGAGAAGGTCGTGGAGTAAGCCTCCTCCGCCGTGCCTAGGACGCGCTTTTGTACATCCACCTTTGGGCTGCGGATGTAGAACCACCAGGCAACGTGATCAAGGGAATCAGCCTGTTTAGCTCCCGGAGATTCGGGGCAATGCCAGTTTAGATGATTTTGACTCAGAGGTGCATTGCAGAGATTGAAAGCCTCTGGGTCGCTTGTAAGCTCATTATGCACAATAACATACCTGAAGAAGCGATTGGGTTAAATTGTTTGCCTGGTCCTGCATTACTAGGGTGGTAGGGACCTATCTGATGGTGGATAGATTATTCTGCCTAGTCTGGGAGTCCTAGAGAGCTGTTGTAAGTTATGAGGGGTCTTTGTCTCCGGGTAGCGGGGTCTCTATGGCCGCCCGGTTGCATATATTTCGAGGGAGGCGATGGGCAGCCTCATTGCCTGGTAGACCCTCATGAGCTGGACACCAGATGACTGAAACCTCCCGATTTAGCGAGAGCGTCTTCAGTAGACTGGGCGCCTGCTTGGAAATTAGGCTTTTGCCAAAGTTCCTAAAGGCCGCTTTATTTTCTGATAGAATAGTTATGGCTCTAGTACCTGTACATGCTGTACCTGTACAGATTTTAAAACCTTACACGTATTAATGGGTCCAATGAGCTTCTGGGAGTGGTCCTTATCTACAACTGCTATATGACCGCGGCCACTTCTAGCCTGCGGCCAGCATTGCAATAGGCTAATTTCCCAGGAGGGTCTTTCATTAGTTTGCTTTGAATAAATTTTTCTTTCTGCCCTGTTCGTTCCTTGGCATGGATCGGGTGCATATTCAAAGGAATCGGTGCAATTTTGAATAGTTTCCGCACCTCAAGTTCAAGCCCTTATTCACCCTTATTCTCGCTCTTATTAAAAAAAAGCACTTAAGGTCGCCGGCTGCGAACCACTTCTAATCTGGGGGACATTAATGATAAACACCAAGAATGGGGATATTATACACAATAGCGGAAGGGGAAGACCCTGTTTGAATGCATATTATCCAATGGGCTATCTCTAATAACGGATGCAGAGACATCGATGCACATAAGGAACAGCGTCTGCAAACAACACGCCGGATCTTCCAATAATTCGCAGATACGGTCCAGTTGAATGGTAGACCACGAGAAAAAACTACGGCAGCGACTTTATGGTTATAGTCATTCGGCTGATATTAATCTTCGAGACTCCGTGTTACGAGTCAGAATAATAGACTGGGATAGATTCAGTTAAAATAAGGGGCTGCCTGCAGAAATAAATATCGCCGCGACTGGGTTTTGAACCAACGGCGGCGCGAGCAGATCGCCTTCGCTGGCCACTGCACGAGAGCACGCAGTATGCTATCTCCGCAGCCGACCGCGCCTCGTGTTGATGATGATGATGTCCTCAGGCTTAATGGCGCATACCCACGGCGGGAGATTGGCCTCGTGTTACACTGCCGCACTCTCGCGCTGTACATTGCACATCGTCTTCATCAACTTCCGCCAGTGCGCAAATGTCAAGAAACGGAAAGAAACACACAACTAGCTACCAGGCTAAGTGGCCACACGAATCATGCTTTGATCAACGTGGCGATAGTGACAAATAGACTAGCATGTTTTGGCAGAAACGCTGCGCTGCGCTGTCGCCGGCGTCGTGTGGGTTCGTTGGCGTTGACGACATTGTAAACGGCGTTGATTTCGAGGAAATGCACATAACTGGCAGCCTGGGTCAGCTGACACTCATTCGCGCTTTGAGGTACGTGACGATTCCGTCCACCTACAAAAAAAAAACTGCTTTTTCGCAGAATAATTCGTGCCTAAAATTGCTAAACCGAAAACAAATTGCTAGCTGTCGTCTTGAGTATTAAAGTAAACTCCCTATATTAGAGAGCATTTATATCGAAGGAAAAAGTATAAGTAGTCACCATGGCCCAAGTGATGAGTTTCGAGAACAAGAAGCTGACAAACTAGAAGGCGCCTCTGCGAGAGCAGAGCATATCGCGTAGAGCTATACGTGAGTAGAGTACCATTTTAGTGCGAAAGCACTAATTACCACGGTTTCAATAAACACTCTTCTGTGAAGCTTCGGAGCAAGTCGGGTAAGCTCGGGTTACTTCGGAGGAGCGTCGCGTCAGCTGTACCCAATGAGAGGGTGACCTTAGCCTAACCTAACATAGTAGCAGCCGATGCGGGAAGAAAATAATTATGGCCGCGACTAAGTTATAAACTCGCGGCTTCGCTGGCCACTTCACAAAAGCACTATGCTATCCCCGCTTTTTTTTTCTTCAACATGGTATTTATTACAGTGATGTAATGTTCTATGTACATGAACTATATACAAGCCATTATGAAAACAGTGTTAAACAATACATTTTGAAAAGACCATGCACTAGAAAAGGGGCAATGCAGAGCACATCACTAATAGTGAGTGCCACTCCGGTTCGTACTCAGTCTGGGCATACACGTCTCATAGATGAACAACCATTCGACTGAAGTGATCCTTTGTAGACACAACAGGTTCACAGTGTCTGTCCATCATGCGGGTTTTCCAGAGGCTGTGCAGTCCAATCAGAACGAACATGTCCAGGGGTTCATCAACAAATGGCAGCGCAGTGAGATAGCGAACAGAATGTGGAGTCAGATGAATTCTTTTTTTAAATGTGCGTTGCAGGATATCCCAGAAGAGTACTGCATCTTTGCAACTGATGAAACAATGCTCAATTGTTTCTGGTTCATCACAAAGGCAGCAATTAACGGTAGACACTAAAATGCCCTTTTCTCTAACCATGTTCTTACGGGCAACGTACCGGTGTGTAACTTAAAGAAAAAGGTCTTTGTACACGGCGAGACTGGCATCTTACGTACTCTTGAGTGCGTCATGCCCCGGTAAACCAAAATACAGAGAGCGGTACATGGACGGAGGGAAGAGCATACAAATCAAATCCTTATACAACTTTTTCCTCGACACTAAAAAAAGGAACTGAGGAGAAAAACGAACAAGTAGGAAACGGACAGCGAAATACACCTCTTGCATTATGCCCCACAAACACGGACGGTCACAAACATTGGAAGACACAATGGGGTTGAGTAAAACATGAACTAAATTTGTTTGCAGGAATGAACGTACTATTGGGTGTGTAGTGTCAAGGAAAAACATAAAACGTGAGACTATCTGTCGGACATACAGGTGAACTAGACCAAGGCTGCCAGCGGTTACAGGCCGAAAAAGGTTATCACGCCCCATGGATTCAAAAGACGAATCCCACACAAAAGTAGCGAAAACCCTGTGAAAACGCTGGATAGGAAGTCTTGCGCAATGAATAATTTGCAGTACATAATATATTTTAGCGCCGAGAAAAAGATTACAGGCGGTCGCCCTGCCAAAAACTGAGAGGCCATGGGGGACAAACGTTTGAGCATAGAGCTGAAGAGTTGACACGCGGTCTTTCCAATAATGTGCGCTATGCTTATAGGCACTCAAAGGGACGCCAAGGTACTTTGGTGGCCTGCATGTCCATGTTATACCAGCATACTCAGCAGGTGTCGTACCCCAGCTACCAAACCAGAGACCGCAACTCTTAGAGCGATTAATCCGACTTCCTGAGACCGAAGCAAAGTCCTCCGTTAAACGAATAACCTCATCGATGCTTGGCTTATCAGTACAAAAAAACGCAAGGTCATCTGCATAAGCGAATACCTTCAGTTCGTGGCCCATTATTCGGAAACCATTGACAACTCTACTGTTTATAACACTTATGCAAAGTGGCTCCAAGTATAATGCGAACAGGAGCGGAGACAGTGGGCACCCTTGTTTCACCGAAGACTGAATTGGGACTGGTTGCGAGAGACAGCCATTAACAATCAAGCGCGTGGTACAGGATTTGTAACAAAGGCGTATGCCAGTAGAAAGTATTGAACCGAGATTGACGTGATTTAAAAGTGCAAAAAGAAATGAATGGCACACTCGACAAAATGCCTTTGCCAGGTCATTTTGCAGCATTGCTAATTGTTCTTGAGCGTCACTGCAATACTGCAACACCGTACGCGCTACATGTAGGTTAGATTGTATTGATCGTCCCCGCAAGCCGCATGTTTGGTGAGGCCCAATCAAATTAGACATTGCAAGCTGCAGCCGATTTGACAGTACTTTAGCAAAAATCTTATAATCTACATTAGAAAGCGTGATTGGTCTGTAGCCATCCACAAATCGAAGTTTTTCCTTATCCTCGGTCTTTGGTATAAAGACAATATGACTTTTCGTAAATGACTGAGGCAGAAATTCAACATCAATACTTGTCTCAAAAATTTGGAGCATTACAGGGGCTAGAACGGATTTAAATGCCTTGTAAAATTGTCCTCAGAGGCCGTCAGGCCCCGGGGTTGCATCTTGCAATTCACCCAAGCTTAAAGAGCCACTTATTGCCTTGCACTCATCCTCATTGAGTGGGTTAATTATGGACACCAATCGCGCTATAGGATCATCATCAGCAGTGCTAGACGTGGCAGCAAACAGAGAGCTATAGTGGTTTTCAAACTCGGTAACTATGACATCTGTACTTGTGACCAGGGCACCACCCCAGTAGAGCTCAGAAATTCGCTTGGCAGCCACATGACGACGCTCATCTAGCAAGGCCTGTCTAGTAGGCTCCTCAGAGTGCAGAGCACGGTTGCTGCGGGATCGTACACGGGCCGCACGATAGCGTTCTGCATCAAACTTCTGAAGGTTGCACTTAACAGCACCAATTTCCTCTGTGTACAAGCCAGGAGCCTCACATTCAAGCGCATGCAGATTATAAAAACTCTGAAGTAACCGTTTCTCCTCACCATGCTTAAGATAAGACTTCACGGAGCCGCTCTCAATAGCTGTGCTACGAACTTCTAGCTTAAACATCTCCGAAGGTGCAAAAAATGGGACATCCATGACCAAGCAAGACTACAAAGCTGTCATCACTCGCTGCTGAAAATGCTCATCATTTAGAAGCTCGGAATTAAGCTTCCACAGTTCCAACTGCGGCTGAAATTTGGGAGGGGCGCATTCTCCAATCCGCGCAATGACCATAGCATGATATCAGAAAGGAACAGGCTTGACATCACATGAAATGTGCCGTTTAAGGAGATCTACGGAAACGTAAATGCGATCAAGGCGTGAATGTGAGGCTCCTCTGATGTATGTGAAGGCGGATGACAATCCGGCATCAATTAAACCTGCGTTTTCGGTAATAGACAATAATATACCAGAGCTCTTATCGGTGTTTTGGTTAGGACCTGTGCGATCGCGTGGGTCGCACACACAGTTGAAGTCACCCATGAAAACGATATAACGATCACATACTAGGAGAGTTGCAATTGCATGAAAAAAAAACTGCTCGTTGCACCGGATTATTTGAAGCATACACATTGATAACCCTCCACGACTCGCCATGCAGTCGAAAGTCACAACATATCAGACGCCCTTCTATGTCAACCTGGTACTTAAAGTCAGAAATAGGTAGACTCTTCTTTAAGAAAAGAAAGCAACCTGCCGAAAAACCCACTGAGTGCGACACACAGACGTTGTAATCTGTTAGGAAAGGTCGCAGGGCTATCTCTGTATCCACTTCACTTTCTATCTTAGTTTCTTGAATAGCGACACTGTCTAGCCGATTGCCCCAAAGCAATCGGCGTAACTGTACCTGTTTCTGCCTTGAACGTAGTCCACATATGTTGAGTGTTGCGACAGTCAACTGTTGGTTAGACGCCATGGTGGCTAACTTGAGCTTCAATCAGGCATCCACGATGTCTGGGGGCATCACTCCGGAAGGTGAGACCTCCCTAGAGTTGACGCCCTTTCTCCTTGATCTAGAGCGCCGAGGAGGTTTCTTATTCTTTGACTTTCGACGGCGGGACTTGTGCTTGGCGGGGACATTGTCCTCCTCAGAGGAGGCAGAATTCGGAGACACACCGCGCTTCGAGGCCACATTTAAAATTTGCTCATCGGCATCACAGTTGCCGTCGGCGAGTGAAGTGCCAGGTTGGCACTCTGTTACCTGTGTGGCACATCCGGCAGGAGCCTCAGAAGATGTAGCAGTGCAAGCACTCGGCGCCGGAGCCACACCGTCGTCCTTGTCTTCCTCTGGCCCACGCACAGCACAGGCACATGCGCCAAGAGTGCCATCACTGACACTGCATATAGCTGGAGCCTGCTCCGCCAGGCATCGACGCTCATCATCTGCAGACAGCTGCTCCATCTGTAAAGGCTGGGTAGGCTCATGCTGCACAGCAGGAACGGGGCCAGACAGCGGGTCAATAGTCGCTGATTCAATGGGGGCAACGACTGGCGTGCCACCAGCAGTATCCAAAACTTCTGTTGCGTCCATCAAGTGCCCCTGCAATGCGTCGTCCATGCCACGGGTGCCACCGCGTAGCTTATCAGCATACGACAATACGCACTCCTCTGTAGTATGGCCGAAACGCCGACAATCATCACACCGAGGAGTGCAGCAATGACGGCGTATATGGCCAACCTTCTGGCAACGGAGACACAGTGGTGGCCTTCCTGGCACTAAAACCAGAAATTGTACACCGGAAATTGTCAAAATGTGAGGCACGTCGTTGACAGTGACACCATCAGCAAGAGTCAAGGCGACGTCTCGATTCAAGGTGCGCATGCCCTCCATTTCTGGAACCCTCCAGTGCTCCACTGTGATGGACGTAATCTTTCCGCAAGCGCGAAGGGCGTCCCGAATGTAAAAATCTTCAAGATGCTGTGCGAGCCAAAGTATCTTGAGCTTTACTGTCTTCGGTTCCGGTTCAACCACTAGACAACGGCGGTTTTTCACTCGTAACTCCTAAGTGCTCACGAGCTTAGCTTTCGCTAACGCTCTCTTGCATGTTATCATCCATACGTGAGACATCTGAAACTGTCCGATAGAGCTGATGTCACAGAGGTCAATGACACCCCGTAAGGCATCTAAGTCCTGGGCACGATAGGGACGGCCAGCAAGGTCCGCGTGCAGAAATACGGAGTTAAAAACCAGCTTACCAGCAGGCAGACGGGGAAGAACAGTACGGTAAGTATTACTGGCAGGAGAAGCCGCGAAAGTACCTCGGCCTAGGGCCGATTTATCCATTTCTGCGGAGAGCATCAAAAACGCGACCGTTCAGAGCGCCGTCTTCGTCTTTCTCCACTATGCTATCCCCGCAACCGACCGCGCCTAGAGTTAAACTGCAACACACACTCGCGATATGCATTGCACGTTGTCTTCATCAGCTTCGATCTGCTGGAAGCAGATCAGATGAGCTTAATTTCCATCGGAGCTGATCCTTAGTCTCGCGCCCGCCGTTGCGCAAAGCAAGCCCAGACTCGCCGACATGTCGCGGCTTGCAACGTGTGCAATCGTGGCTTGCCGGCACAGACCCTTCATCCTCCTCCTCCTCAATAGCGTCGGCTGGAGACTTATACGACGCTTCGCCGGCAGCCCTTTGCGGGCTGCAAACCTTCAACGGCGTAGCTCCTGTAGACCATTCTTCCAATTCGAACGATGGCCTGTGGCGTGATATGATTGGAGCATTCGAACGGCTGGCTGCTTCAACGGTAACCGGCGGTTATAAAAGCAAAGCCGCGCTGAGCCGCAGCAGCAGACGGGTAGCAAACGAGCCATCACGGCAGAGAGACGCTCTCCGTAGGGCATTGCCCTACTTTGTGCTAGGCTGTTGGGCTCTCGGCCCTTGTGCCTATTATGTAAAAGCCCTTGTACATACTGTACATAAATTTGCTTTGAATAACCGTCGCCTCGACCGTTTCTTCGCTCAACTCTGTGCAACAGTGGTAGCAGGCTGAGATGCTCCAGTCCCAACAGTGGTGAGCACACTTGGAGGCCCAGTCGAAACAGTAGACGGCCGCTGCAGGATCGATCGGCACCAGCTACCTTGGCGCGGTGAGCGCCTGACGTTTTCCCCTCAATTCGCCAGACTGCTCTAGTACACGCCACCATAGTCTAGAGTAGGGCTGTGTAGGGCTGTGTAGGGTAGGGCACTGGAGAGAGCTTTGCTGTTTCGAGCGTAGTAGGAGTTCTTTGAAACGAAAGCTGGTGCAGAGGGAGTAAACAAGGCATTGTTGGAAAGAATTTATTCGCGTGTCATAATAGTAGGTCTGTAGTAGTGAACGGCAAGGGAATTCTAAGAAAAGGGCAAACTGCAAGAGGCTATTGTGCGCGGTGGATAACTTCAAATTGAAGAAACTAATCAAAGTTTGTGAAGAGTGGGGCATTGATTTGGGCGCCGTAAAACAAAAACATGCGATTCTTGAGATCATTAGCACAGAGGAAGTACGGCTGACGAAGCCAAAGAGGCCTGTGATGAGATCAAAGAACACCTTGGGCGCAAGGCCAAAGAAAGCTGTTGGCGCGAAGAGGCAGAAAAACGGAAGCAGCTTGAGATGAAACGGCGTGCTCGCGTAAGGAAACTGATGCACCTGGAGCTTCAAGCACATCGGATTAGTTTCGAGAGAAATAGAGCATTATCCGTTCTGTGTGAGACTAATGGTCGGCAGCCGAGAGACAGGCCGCCTGCGTTCGTGATCGCCGAGGATATGGCGAAGTATTTGGCAGAGTTCGAGATCACCTGTCTGGAAAGTCGCATCGCGCGGGATCATTGGGCACATGTGTTAGTAGCCCTTCTTTCCAGCGATGCGTATGACGGTGTGAAGCGTTTGTTCGACGGCGGCTTGGCGAACTACGATGAGTTAGTTGAAAGGCTTTTTACTAATGAGATATAACTTGTCACCAGCGGACCTTCGCCAAAGTTACCAGAGCGCGAAGAATAGCACCAAATCGTTTTACGATATTTCCTACCATTTTAAAGCCGACATTTTAGAATGACTAGAAAGCGCGGAAGTTCGGACGATCGTGACACAGAGGTAGAGTGCGTAGATGCGGAGCAGCCTTTCCAGTGCGGCACAAAGGAAGGTAGACAGTACGTGGCAGATGTGACTGCTGTTGCAACAGCGGAATTTTCCCCGCATTCGTCAGCTGAGAAAACCTCTCTACCCTGCGTATAAGGTATCCACAGCATCGGACGATGCAATTACAGAAGTCTCGCCCATTGAGAGTGGGGCGTAGATGAAAGAAAGTGGATATCCTAGCGTGTCAAAAGCAGGAGGGGTTGCTGAGCAAATCAGAGAAGATGTCCGGCTGGACATCTTCTCCAAAAAAGCCAGTGCTAATGAAAAAAAAAGTCAAAGAGAATAATCCGCATGAATCTCAATCATCGTTCATGGAAACATCAGAGATTTTGGGTCAACACGATGGGGACGCATATAGAGTTTGCGGGCGCTGAGTTGTGCGCTAGTATTTGCGGCGAGCGATGCAAAACAAGCCCCTTGCTTTCGCACCGCTGCAAGTTCAGTCACAGCCCCGCTTCGATGGAGGCGAAACACAAGAGGCGCCCGTGTGCTGTTCGATGTCAGTGCACGTTAAAGAAAGATCCCCAGGTGGTCGAAATTATTCCGGAGACCTCCACTACAGCACCTCTTTCTTCTTTCACTCCCACCTTCCTCCGTTCACTTACGGCGCAGTTCAGGTGTCTGCCGAGATATGTGAGACAGATACTGCGCCATTTCCTCTCCTAAAAAAAAACAAATTTACCAGTACAGAAAGCAGCTGCAGTAGCGGCAACATCACAAGAGAGAGAGAGAGAGAAACAACTTTATTGCCATAGATTGGCGGGATTTACGGCAGGTGTGGCCCCCAGGTGGGGGCGACTTCCTGGGCCCACGAAATGAGTGCCAGTTGGATGCTCTTGTCTGGCCTTCTGAGGAGTTGATTCCATCCGTGTTCGGAGGGAGCTGGCAGTAAGGTTCGAGGGGGCGGATTTCCCGCGCAACCCCAGAGGATGTGAGCCTCGGTGGCGATTTCTCCCTGGCAACAATTTTGGCAGACGGGGTCGTATTCCCCGTCTGTGATGAGTGAAAGTCTAGAATGGCTAAGGATGGAGTGTGTCTGCAACCTGCGGAGCAAGGTGGCTTGCGCTCGATTCAAGTCGGGGTGTGGAGGCGGGAACTGGCGTCTCATCTCTCTGTAGAGGTTGGTAATTTCGGCGGCAAAGGTCTGGGGAGCCTCGGCAAGAGCGTCTGGGTCCGTGGGGCCGGCCGCCCGGTTGGTTAATCCTCGGGCTAGTCGGTCGACCCCTTCGTTTCCAGAGTTTCCCGCGTGGGCGGGTACCCAGACCAGGTTGATCTTATGGTCGGGAGTGCAGCCGCGAAGGATGCGTGCAGCGGGGTGGCAGACAAAACCTTCCGAGTAATTTTGTATCGCTCTTTTGGAGTCGCTGAGGACTGTGCGCGTACGTGGGTCAGCGATGGCCAGCGCCATGGCGGTTTCTTCTGCCGCTGTCGAAGAGTGAGCTACTACTGTGGCGGCGGTGACGAGAGTAGATTGTGGCGTGGTTGCACAAGCCACGTATGTGTTTGCACTTTGCCGTGCAGCATCTACGTATATTGCGTGTTCGTCGGCAAGGTATGTGGCATCTAGGCAACATCAGAACTGACTGCAGGGCCGACCGTCATCTGCAATCGGCGGAAACGCGTCAAGAGCATGACGAGAGCTGGGTCCCAGCACTCATGTCAGGAGAAAACAGTGGTTCGTCAGCGCCTGAAGAAGCTAAGGTACCGGACGACATGGGGGCTGTAGACGTCGTTCCATCCGGGAAAGATGAGGACGGATGTGCACTCAGGGACTCTGAGAAGGGCTTTAGGAAAGGCATCAAAGACAGACCTGACCAATGTAGCGCAAGTGAATCGGCTAACAATCACAGTGATATGGTCAGAGAGCAGCAACCTAGGCTAGAGAAGCAGCATGCGCTTCCACAGGAGAAAATTAAAGGAAAGCACAAGAAAGAAAGCTGCGACCGGAAGGAAAGGAACCGCCAGTTCAGGAAAGTGAATTATCACCACAAGGTGATACACAAACAGGGCTGCGGCCGAAAGGAGAGGAAAGAAAAGCACAAGAAAGACAGTTGCCATCGAAAGATGAAAGGTAGGCATAGGAAAGAGGGGCGCCGCTAAAAAGAGAGAAAGGGCAAACGCGCGAAAGGGAGTTGCCACTATCGGAAGCATCAGATTCACCGGCAAAATGACTGCAGCAAAGTCAGGCACGTTGTCAGCCCTGAAACTAGCATCAGAACCGGAGCTAAAGAAATGTGCGAGGCGTCCCTATCGTGCAAAGCGAAGCACATAGGTGTGCCGAGGCAGATGAATTCGTGCAGTAAACTGGAAAAAGAAATTGTACAAGCATTCGCGCGGGAAAGAGTATCAAGGGAGGAAACTGAGATACAAGAGAGCTTTGCCCGGGAGGCGAGAAATTAAGGAGCGGAACAAGGGTGAATCTTGCTGCCAGTACACAGAGAGCATGACGCGCAAAGGCACGCACTCTCATGAAGGCCGTTACTTTCCACTGCAATCACGGAAGAAACCGCGGTCTCACAGAAAGTGGCACGCGCGCGCAGAGAAAACGAATGTATGGCTCATGAACCGCAAGATTGTTCGTTGCCGTAGTGGCAGGGGCACCAAGATAACTGGCAAAGAGAAACTGTATAAGCGCTCGGCCAAGCATAGTTATCGTGATGGAAAGCGGCGAGTCGAGCTAACGCCATTTAGTAGGCGCAAAATCAAAGGGCCGTATAGATGCTAGCGTCACATCGAGCGAAAAGGAAGGGTGCGCGAGAAATCGAAGACCCATGAGTCTCCCTTGCCACCACGAATGAAGAAAAAGAAAGGACAGTCCAACCGGAAGCGTTGCGCACTGGCTGTGGAACATCGCAACTGGCGCGCAAAGCGCAAGAAAACGAACAATTTGCCAGTGAGAGAAAGGCACAGTGAAGAGGCAGAGACATTACCTTTCGCACTAGCGGGTGTCGTTTAGCGTTGGAAGAGAGTTAAACGCTGACGTAGATGCACTAAACCGTGTGTTCGAAGGAAGGCTGCCTTCGACCTCCTCGTGACTTGCATTGTTTCACTTCGCGAACCGCTGTCAAGCTCGCTAGTAAATCGGCGCAAAATTGATGTCCTCATGTGCGGCCTCAACTCAGTGCTTTCCTGCCCGAGGGATCTCGAACGACCAAATTTATTTTGCATTCATTTCATTCGGTGTTTTACATGAGTTTGACACTGTGGTTGAGTTATTACTTTAGAGTTCTTGTATCCCACATGCGTCTCTTGTTGAAGAGGGAAAAAAAGGGGTCAGAAATATAGCCAGCAGAGTTTTGTCGTCTTGAAGTTTTGTGTTTTGACGGCTGACAAAGATCACTTGCTCGTGTTGGGCGTTGCCTGTTGTCGGTCGGTTCTTGGCAACATGCAGAACGATCAAAGACCCTTGCTAAGAAGCAAGCTCTTCAGAAGGACCGAGAGAAGCAGGTCCAGACACCTGGGCGACAAGGCGGTGGAGCAGTGATCCTGGCCACATGAGCGGGGCCTGCTCACGGAAAGGAGCCTGGAGCCACCTGCGGCTGAACACCGGACGGGAACTTGGAGCAGCTCGTCTTCGTGGCGTATTGACTGGTGGCAGGGGGGGGGGGCTGTTAAGCTTGAGCACACATTCCGTTGGCCTCTGGAAACCAGCGCCGTGCGCCCGCCATTGGGCAAAGCAAGCCTGGACTCGCCGACATGTCGCGGCTTGCAACGTGTGCAATCGTGGCTCGCCGGCACAGGCCCTTCCTCCTCCTCTCTAGCATCGGCTGGAGACTCATACGACGCTTCGCCGCCAGCCCTTTGCGGGCTGCAAACCTTCAACGGCGGAGCTACTGTAGAACATTCTTCCAATTCGAACGATGGCCTGTGGCGTGACATGACGAGCGTTCAAACGGCTGGCTGCCGCTATGGTCACCGGTGGCTATAAAAACAGAACCTCGCTGAGCCGCAGCAGCAGACGGCTAGCAAACCAGCCATCACGCCAGACAGACGTCCTCCGCAGGGCATCGCCCTAATTTGTGCTAGCCCGTTGTGCTCTCGGCCCTTGTGCCTGTTATGTAAAAGCCCTTGTACATACTTTACATAAACATCCTTTGACTCAAAGTCGCCTCGACCGTTTCTTCCCTCAGCTCTTCGCAACAATGGAGGCAGGCTGATATGCCCCAGTCCGAACAGTGGTGACAAGGCTCGGAGGCCCAGTCCCAACATGCCCCTCTTCAATAAAGGCCTGTTAGTGCATTAAATGGTTCATTTACTGCTTAATTTGTCAGTATGGGCATGAGCCATCACGAACGGACGGAACTGGTCACGTAGTCGACCTCTTGCTGTGTAACGTGCCTGATGTTCTATGCAATGTATAAGTGTTTGCTGGTTTGAGCGACCACAATATTATTCTAGCAGATTTATTAGTTCACTATGTGAAAGTTGCAAAACCACCTAGGCGAATGATTTATGTTTACAGGATGGCCAATTACGAGGCGATTGGCGCCGCTTTCGATTCGTTCTTTAGAACTTTTGATGAACTCTCGGATAACTTAAATGTCGAACAGCTATGGAATACTTTCAAACAGAAAGTGTTTGAATGACGTGAAGTGTTTATTCCATCAAAACTTATATCGAGTAGGAGAGCCCTAGATAAACCCTGGTTTAACACCGAGTTACGTGCCCTTGTTCGCAGACAGTGACGAATGTATCGAAGATACAAGTCGTCTAATTCGCCAGTGTTTGGCCTTGCTGAAAACAATAAAAAATGAATTCAGACAGAAGTCTCACATCACTAAGGACTTGTATTTTTTGAATATATAAGAAAAACTTGTCAGAGATACCAAATAAATTTGGAGATATGTGAAGCGTAATGGTAAGGACGACAGCTCAGTACTTGCTCTGAAAAATGATGAGATAATCATCCATGATGATAAGTCTAAAGTGGAAATGTTTAGCCGTTATTTTTCATCTGTTTTTTTGCCACCTAGTTTACGTTCTGTCTGTTTTGCATTGCCTCTTGAAATAGGTTGCATGCCGGAAGTTAGTTTTTGTGTTGACGGTGCGCGTAAATTGAAGGATTTGAACCAGGCTAAGGCTTCTGGCCCTGATGAGATTCCTACCGCAATTTTAAGGAATAGTGCGGATACATTATGTGTGTATTTCACCCGGCTGTTCCAGAAGTCCCTTAATGAAACAGACTTGCCTGCTGACTGGAAGGTGGCGCGTGTCGTGCCCATACATAAGAGTGGTATGCGAAACTCCGTTCAGAACTACAGACCCGTATCCTTAACCAGCATAACCTGTAAAATTATGGAGAATGTATTATATAGTTTCGTTATGGCTTATCTCACCAAACACAGTCTCCTATGCACTAGTCAACATGGTTTCAGGCGTGGATTTTCCTGCAGTACGCAGTTGGTAGAATTTGTTCATGATTTAGCATCAGAAATTGATAAGCAACAGGCTGTGGATTGCGTTTTCTTGGATTTCCGTAAAGCATTTGATGTTGTCGCGCACAGTCTTCTTCTCTCCAAATTGAAAGCGTATAACTTGGATTGTAAAGTAATTGCGTGGATTACAGAATATCTGTCGTTACGAAAACGGGCTGTTGTTCTGAACGGTATTTCTTCACAGTATGCACCAGCCATGTCGGGAGTTCCCCAAGGCTCACTATTGGGACCACTTTTGTTTTTGCTGTATATTAATGATATTTCAATTGGCATACAGTCTTCATTCAGGATCTTTGCCGATGATTGTCTTGTTTACAAGCAGACTGGTGTGTGCGTTGGGATATGTCCTTAAATACAAGCAAAACTGTTCACGTCACCTTCACAAGAAAACGTGCTAATCATCCGTATAGGTATAGAATTCATGATTTTGCTGTAAACATAAGCAAGTCATTTAAATATCTAGGCGTCTTTTTTACATCGGACTTACGATGGAATAAGCACATTAATTATATTGCGAATAAGGCAGCATCACGTTTGGGTTTCCTACGGCGGAATTTTAGCCATTTACCAAGTAACTTAAAAACACAGCTGTATTTCAGTCATGCACGCTCCATACTTGAATATGGATGTGTTTGCTGGGACTCACACACATCTGAGCGTGTAGGCAAATTAAAGAAAATTCAGAATAGGCCTGTTAGATTTGTTCTTGGTAATTATAATCGGCAAGTTAGTATGACGGAAAGCAAACGAAAACTTAACTGTCAAGAGTTGAAGGACCATAGAAGCTACATCAGACTGAAATTTTTTCATGAGATTTATTATTCAAAAACTGGCATAAACCGCGAACAATATATCCAGGCACCTCATTATATCTCAAAGCGACTGGACCACTGCTTGAATGTCAGGGAATTTTCTTGCAAGGGTGGCGTCTTGGGTTTTTCTTTTTTTTGTTAGAACTGTTAGGGACTGGAACAGTTTGCCATCGAGCATTGTATGTATCGCATCTAATGATGTATTTTTCTATGCACTCCAATAATTATTTTATACCTTTAATGAAGTTTGTACTCCCCCTGCTGTAATGTCCTACGGGGCGATGCAGGTAACTAACTAATAAATAAATAAATAAATAAATAAATAAATTTGATGGTACCTGCGCGGGAACTAAACGCTTGTAAAAGGTGGTTCACTGGGGCGCATAACGAATGGCAAGCGCTAAGGTGAACAGTTTTCAAAATGTCGACGGAGGTCTCGAAGCATTGAAATTTATTAAATACGCTTTATAACCAGCTTTAAACGTCTACGTTTCCGTAGCGTTTAGGCGTAATGACGTTGCCCACCATCAGTCAGTCTAGAATAATACGGCACCTTTACTGCAGCGACAGCTGTTCGTACGAAATCCCCTGTAAACAGACCCTCGAAGAGCGGTCTGCAAGCGCGCTAGACACCTCGCGCGAGGAGAGGCACTGCCAAAGTTAGCGAGTGGCGTTCGAAAGCGCAGATGAGGACAAGAAGGCAGTGGGTGAATGCTAGGGAAGGAGTCGGAGTTGTGCAATCTCTACTGCAAGGTTTGCTCGTGGCTCTTTGGGTTGGGGGGGGGGGGCAGTACAGCACAGACTAACGGCGGTAGGGTGGGGCTCGCCACATGGTTCGGCGGCAGCTTAAAGGGCGTTCGTGAAAAATAAAAACCCGGTGACGATCCCGACAATGAATCCAATAGTTAGTACATTAGGCTGTACAGCGTAAACGATTTCAAACTTTTCAAACTTGTCGGCTTTGATAGAAATTCTGCTGCGAGTTTATATACACATTAATAATACAGTGAAGGTGCAGAAACAGCCCATCCCCCTCGTATTAAGTAGGGGTATGACTCGTAACTTAGTGCTGCCAATATCTTTACGGGATTTAAAAACTAAATTTCTAGTGTCGATGGTGTTTAATTCAAGTTTAAGTAGAAAATTTTTGCAGGGTCTGCTGTCTGGCCGTAGTCTTCTCAGGGTAAGTGATAATATCAAAACCAGCGCGGATTTAAAGCAGGGAGTCATGATCGCCCCATTAGCGGATTAGTAGTGCCTAACTCGATTTGAGAATCCCAATGAGAAAGTGATGAATATCCCAGTATAAAAAGCCTTTATGCTGAAACGAACATTGGTCTGAAGAGTTTTCTTTGCACGTGCGTCACAACGGGACAGAAATCTAACTGCATTCCATCTCGTGCCATCGCTGGCAGCAGTTGCCGATGTAACACTGCAAACGTTTCCACCTATTGTATTGAAATCCGTGAAATGCGTTTGCAGTCGCATACGCACAGTAGTGCAGCTCATAAAAGGCGCACATATAGCGACGTGCGCTGCAATCTACTCGCACTTCGTTGAAGAACTGCCTCTTCAACACTTCTTTAAGAAGCAATGTGGAGCTCTGCACTCTTCTTCCTTTTGGGACTCACCGCCACAACAAGTCTTGGTTATACTTTGGATGATTTGCGGGCGGTAAGCGATTTATTGGTATTGTAGTAGAGGCGTGGCAGGGAAGTGTATGGTTATAAGGTGACCAGAAGGTATTTTCTCACATTTTTTTAAGCACTGCTTTTTCTGCGCACTACTGCTTGGTTTTCAGCAGCAAATTCAAAATGGCTTCGGCATTACGCCACTGCAGAAACCATTTTTACTATTTTGATACTTTCGTGACACACAGGCAATCGAGGAAGAAGTGGGGCAATACTTTAAAACAATATTGCGTTGTTCATTACATAAAGATATCGTTTTTGAAACACAAAAATTTCACCTTATTAAAAAATTTTTTTCAATGTTGCGAGATACTAATCATTCAGCTAGCAAACCGGCAACATGGATCAAGCGATTGTGAAGTCTCTTGGGCTACGTGTGAAAGAGCCTAGAAGATCCGCATGCTCTAGAAACCCGCACTCGTCCCACAGAACCATTCCTACGGCCTTCAAGAGTATAGAAGCACTTGAAATATATACAGGAACCATGCCCTAAACGGTAGCAAGAAATAACAGAAGAACAGGAATATGGCTCCTTGCATTATTTGGCGGGGTTGCACCTTCTAGATGGCAGGTAAAAATTCTGAGTGTCGCTAAATTTCAAAATACAAAAACACCACCAACTCCACACCTAATGCTGTCATTTGTAGGCAGTCATGGGGCACAAGCCTATATCTAGCCCTCCTTAAGGAAGAAGGCCCATTTGCAATAGGTAGCTTGGGATGATTTATATAAAATCATTATATAAAATTTATATCCAACGCTACATTATTTTCTCACATCTGACCACAACCTCGATCAGCTGTTCAGCAGCCGCTCAGGAGACTGAAGGCCGATGGTTAATTCGCGTATTTATATAAGACGTTATTGCTAAGTACTGCACCAGTGTGGCCAAACACTGTAGAGGTGCGAGAGTGTTTTGTCGATTGTGGTCGCCGAGATCAGGCCACGCTTCAGGGCAGTTTATTTAATTAGACTGACAGTCGGATTTTTTTTACTTATTGTTCCGGTGAAAAATTTCCGCAGGACCAGAATTTTAACCCGGATTCCATTTCCACTTGAGGCGGACTTTAAGCATCTGCGCCATCGCTGCATCAGTAAAAAGGGTTGAACAGACGATTGAATATTGTCCACCAAAGCTCGGAAGTATGGTTTTCAAACATCGCTGTCATGACGAGTTAATTTTGCTTTCATATCGATGATGCAATGAATAGTGTAACAGCTTCATTGCTCTTGCCCCCTGCCCACTCTAGTGCAGTGGGAAATTCAATTCATTATTGTTCCTACAAATGCGTCGCGAGTTTCTTCTCTTACAGTTTGTTTAACAGCCGACAGTGTTTTAGCAAATATCGCTAATGTGTAATACATAGGACTGAATACTTATTTGGTCCTTGCGTTGCCTTTACGTTAGACATGAGTTAATTGATCATTATCATATTCAGGTGAATTTAAAAGCGTTTGTTCATCTTGCTAGGTCTCATATTCTTATGAAAGATTACTAGATGCTGATTTTGCTGCCGTTAGAAAAAGTTTTGGTAGTTTCTCACCAACTGCATGTAAGGTTTTCATACACACGTTACAAGTGACCTAATTTCGGTTCAAAAGCTCTTGTAGGTCACTGATTGGTTTCAACATTCCTGATATGTGTGTCGAAATCTTCACAGGCACTATAGTTTAGCACAAATCTCAAACGTCTGCTAAGAGTAAAAAGGGACTTATCTCAACATTGTTATGGAGCTGAGACCGCTGGACGCTGCGCGTTTTACATCAAAGATGACAATGAATATCAAACCTCAGGCTCACTACCTAAGGAGACAATTTTTAGCACAACACTACCCTCTCTGCTGCAAGATAAAGCTCAGACTTTTTGAAAGATTATCAGTCGAAATGCGCAAATAATCAGGGTTGTGAGGATACTGCCGATGCCGTTCTTAACGAAGATTGCTGGAAAGTATTGAGTGGTGTGTTCAGCTCATTAATTTCACACAATATGACACCAAATGATGCTATTATTCAATCTCTTTTTTGATTCTGGTGCTTTCATTGTGATGGACCCGTTTGGTAATCAAATTGAATTAAAAAATTGAAAATATCCTCCTCTGGAGGATTAAATCGCATAAATACAAAATTCCTAAAAAGTACAGTAGAATACTCATCCCAGTTCTCGCGGTAGTATTTTCGCAATCTCTACTGAACTGCTCATTGCATATCGAGAGGTAGGTAGCGACGATGATTCGTCGCCTCCTCTGGTCCTAGCGCGAAAATACCTTGCATGATTTTCTCGAGTATACAGTGAACCCAAATTATACCTTTATGCCAGGTGTCCGAAACAAAAGAAAAATACAAGTGGCTGAACGAAAACAGGAGGGGCAGGCGCCTTCTCTGGTCCTAGCGCGAAAATACCTATCACGATTTTCTCGAGTATACAGTGAACCCGAATTATACCTTTATGCCAGGTGTCCGAAAAAAAAGAAAAATACAAATGGCTGAACGAAAACAGGAGTGGCAGGCGCCTCCTCTGGTCCTAGCGCGAAAATACCTTTCATGATTTTCTCGACTATACAGTGAACCCAAATTATACCTTTATGCCAGGTGTCCGAAACAAAAGAAAAATACAAGTGGCTGAACGAAAACAGGAGGGGCAGGCGCCTTCTCTGGTCCTAGCGCGAAAATACCTATCACAATTTTCTCGAATATACAGTGAACCCGAATTATACCTTTATGCCAGGTGTCCGAAACAAAAGAAAAATACAAGTGGCTGAACGAAAACAGGAGTGGCAGGCGCCTCCTCTGGTCCTAGCGCGAAAATACCTTTCATGATTTTCTCGAGTATACAGTGAACCCAAATTATACCTTTATGCCAGGTGTCCGAAACAAAAGAAAAATACAAGTGGCTGAACGAAAACAGGAGGGGCAGGCGCCTCCTCTGGTCCTAGCGCGAAAATACCTTTCATGATTTTCTCGAGTATACAGTGAACCCAAATTATACCTTTATGCCAGGTGTCCGAAACAAAAGAAAAATACAAGTGGCTGAACGAAAACAGGAGGGGCAGGCGCCTCCTCTGGTCCTAGCGCGAAAATACCTATCACGATTTTCTCGAGTATACAGTGAACCCAAACTATACCTTTATGCCAGGTGTCCGAAACAAAAGAAAAATACAAGTGGCTGAACGAAAACAGGAGGGGCAGGCGCCTCCTCTCATCCTAGCGCGAAAATACCTTTCCTGATTTTCTCGAGTATACAGTGAACCCAAATTATACCTTTATGCCAGGTGTCCGAAACAAAAGAAAAATACAAGTGGCTGAACGAAAACAGGAGGGGAAGGCGCCTCCTCTGGTCCTAGCGCGAAAATACCTATCACGATTTTCTCGGGTATACAGTGAACCCAAATTATACCTTTATGCCAGGTGTCCGAAACAAAAGAAAAATACAAGTGGCTGAACGAAAACAGGAGGGGCAGGCGCCTCCTCTGGTCCTAGCGCGAAAATACCTTTCATGATTTTCTCGAGTATACAGTGAACCCAAATTATACCTTTATGCCAGGTGTCCGAAACAAAAGAAAAATACAAGTGGCTGAACGAAAACAGGAGGGGCAGGCGCCTTCTCTGGTCCTAGCGCGAACATACCTATCACGATTTTTTTGAGTATACAGTGAACCCAAATTATACCTTTATGCCAGGTGTCCGAAACAAAAGAAAAATACAAGTGGCTGAACGAAAACAGGAGTGGCAGGCGCCTCCTCTGGTCCTAGCGCGAAATACCTTTCATGATTTTCTCGAGTATACAGTGAACCCAAATTATACCTTTATGCCAGGTGTCCGAAACAAAAGAAAAATACAAGTGGCTGAACGAAAACAGGAGGGGCAGGCGCTTTCTCTGGTCCTAGCACGAAAATACCTTTCATCATTTTCTCGAGTATACAGTGAACCCAAATTATACCTTTATGCCAGGTGTCCGAAACAAAAGAAAAATACAAGTGGCTGAACGAAAACAGGAGGGGCAGGCGCCTCCTCTGGTCCTAGCGCGAAAATACCTATCACGATTTTCTCGAGTATACAGTGAACCCAAAATATACCTTTATGCCAGGTGTCCGAAACAAAAGAAAAATACAAGTGGCTGAACGAAAACAGGAGTGGCAGGCGCCTCCTCTGGTCCTAGCGCGAAAATACCTTTCATGATTTTCTCGAGTATACAGTGAACCCAAATTATACCTTTATGCCAGGTGTCCGAAACAAAAGAAAAATACAACTGGCTGAACGAAAACAGGAGGGGCAGGCGCCTCCTCTGGTCCTAGCGCGAAAATACCTATCACGATTTTCTCGAGTATACAGTGAACCCAAATTATACCTTTATGCCAGGTGTCCGAAACAAAAGAAAAATACAACTGGCTGAACGAAAACAGGAGGGGCAGGCGCCTCCTCTGGTCCTAGCGCGAAAATACCTATCACGATTTTCTCGAGTATACCGTGAACCCAATTTATACCTTTATGCCAGGTGTCCGAAACAAAAGAAAAATACAAGTGGCTGAACGAAAACAGGAGGGGCAGGCGCCTCCTCTGGTCCTAGCGCGAAAATACCTATCACGATTTTCTCGAGTATACAGTGAACCCAAATTATACCTTTATGCCAGGTGTCCGAAACAAAAGAAAAATACAAGTGGCTGAACGAAAACAGGAGGGGCAGGCGCCTCCTCTGGTCCTAGCGCGAAAATACCTTTCATGATTTTCTCGAGTATACAGTGAACCCAAATTATACCTTTATGCCAGGTGTCCGAAACAAAAGAAAAATACAAATGCCTGAACGAAAACACGAGGGGCAGGCGCCTCCTCTAGTCCTAGCGCGAAAATACCTATCACGATTTTCTCGAGTATACAGTGAACCCAAATTAAACCTTTATGCCAGGTGCCCGAAACAAAAGAAAAATACAAGTGGCTGAACGAAAACAGGAGTGGCAGGCGCCTCCTCTGGTCCTAGCGCGAAATATCTTTCATGATTTTCTCGAGTATACAGTGAACCCAAATTATACCTTTATGCCAGGTGTCCGAAACAAAAGAAAAACACAAGTGGCTGAACGAAAACAGGAGGGGCAGGCGCCTTCTCTGGTCCTAGCACGAAAATACCTTTCATCATTTTCTCGAGTATACAGTGAACCCAAATTATACCTTTATGCCAGGTGTCCGAAACAAAAGAAAAATACAAGTGGCTGAACGAAAACAGGAGGGGCAGGCGCCTCCTCTGGTCCTAGCGCGAAAATACCTATCACGATTTTCTCGAGTATACAGTGAACCCAAAATATACATTTATGCCAGGTGTCCGAAACAAAAGAAAAATACAAGTGGCTGAACGAAAACAGGAGTGGCAGGCGCCTCCTCTGGTCCTAGCGCGAAAATACCTTTCATGATTTTCTCGAGTATACAGTGAACCCAAATTATACCTTTATGCCAGGTGTCCGAAACAAAAGAAAAATACAAGTGGCTGAACGAAAACAGGAGGGGCAGGCGCCTTCTATGGTCCTAGCACGAAAATACCTTTCATCATTTTCTCGAGTATACAGTGAACCCAAATTATACCTTTATGCCAGGTGTCCGAAACAAAAGAAAAATACAAGTGGCTGAACGAAAACAGGAGGGGCAGGCGCCTCCTCTGGTCCTAGCGCGAAAATACCTTTCATGATTTTCTCGAGTATACAGTGAACCCAAATTATACCTTTATGCAAGTTGTCAGAAACAAAAGAAAAATACAACTGGCTGAACGAAAACAGGAGGGGCAGGCGCCTCCTCTGGTCCTAGCGCGAAAATACCTATCACGATTTTCTCGAGTATACAGTGAACCCAAATTATACCTTTATGCCAGGTGTCCGAAACAAAACAAAAATACAAGTGGCTGAACGAAAACAGGAGGGGCAGGCGCCTCCTCTGGTCCTAGCGCGAAAATACCTTTCATGATTTTCTCGAGTATACAGTGAACCCAAATTATACCTTTATGCCAGGTGTCCGAAACAAACGAAAAATACAAATGCCTGAACGAAAACACGAGGGGCAGGCGCCTCCTCTAGTCCTAGCGCGAAAATACCTATCACGATTTTCTCGAGTATACAGTGAATCCAAATTATACCTTTATGCCAGGTGCCCGAAACAAAAGAAAAATACAAGTGGCTGACCGAAAACAGGAGGGGCAGGCGCCTCCTCTGGTCCTAGCGCGAAAATACCTTTCATGATATTCTCGAGTATACAGTGAACCCAAATTATACCTTTATGCCAGGTGTCCGAAACAAAAGAAAAATACAAGTGGCTGAACGAAAACAGGAGGCGCCTGGTCCTAGCGCGAAAATACCTTTCATGATTTTCTCGAGTATACAGTGAACCCAAATTATACCTTTATGCCTGGTGTCCGAAACAAAAGAAAAATACAAGTGGCTGAACGAAAACAGGAGAGGCAGGCGCCTCCTCTGGTCCTAGCGCGAAAATACCTTTCATGATTTTCTCGAGTATACAGTGAACCCAAATTATACCTTTATGCCAGGTGTCCGAAACAAAAGAAAAATACAAGTGGCTGAACGAAAACAGGAGGGGCAGGCGCCTCCTCTCGTCCTAGCGCGAAAATACCTTTCATGATTTTCTCGAGTATACAGTGAACCCAAATTATACCTTTATGCCAGGTGTCCGAAACAAAAGAAAAATACAAGTGGCTGAACGAAAACAGGAGGGGAAGGCGCCTCCTCTGGTCCTAGCGCGAAAATACCTATCACGATTTTCTCGGGTGTACAGTGAACCCAAATTATACCTTTATGCCAGGTGTCCGAAACAAAAGAAAAATACAAGTGGCTGAACGAAAACAGGAGGGGCAGGCGCCTCCTCTGGTCCTAGCGCGAAAATACCTTTCATGATTTTCTCGAGTATACAGTGAACCCAAATTATACCTTTATGCCAGGTGTCCGAAACAAAAGAAAAATACAAGTGGCTGAACGAAAACAGGAGGGGCAGGCGCCTTCTCTGGTCCTAGCACGAAAATACCTTTCATCATTTTCTCGAGTATACAGTGAACCCAAATTATACCTTTATGCCAGGTGTCCGAAACAAAAGAAAAATACAAGTGGCTGAACGAAAACAGGAGGGGCAGGCGCCTCCTCTGGTCCTAGCGCGAAAATACCTATCACGATCTTCTCGAGTATACAGTGAACCCAAAATATACCTTTATGCCAGGTGTCCGAAACAAAAGAAAAATACAAGTGGCTGAACGAAAACAGGAGTGGCAGGCGCCTCCTCTGGTCCTAGCGCGAAAATACCTTTCATGATTTTCTCGAGTATACAGTGAACCCAAATTATACCTTTATGCCAGGTGTCCGAAACAAAAGAAAAATACAACTGGCTGAACGAAAACAGGAGGGGCAGGCGCCTCCTCTGGTCCTAGCGCGAAAATACCTATCACGATTTTCTCGAGTATACCGTGAACCCAATTTATACCTTTATGCCAGGTGTCCGAAACAAAAGAAAAATACAAGTGGCTGAACGAAAACAGTAGGGGCAGGCGCCTCCTCTGGTCCTAGCGCGAAAATACCTATCACGATTTTCTCGAGTATACAGTGAACCCAAATTATACCTTTATGCCAGGTGTCCGAAACAAAAGAAAAATACAAGTGGCTGAACGAAAACAGGAGGGGCAGGCGCCTCCTCTGGTCCTAGCGCGAAAATACCTATCACGATTTTCTCGAGTATACAGTGAACCCAAAATATACATTTATGCCAGGTGTCCGAAACAAAAGAAAAATACAAGTGGCTGAACGAAAACAGGAGTGGCAGGCGCCTCCTCTGGTCCTAGCGCGAAAATACCTATCACGATTTTCTCGAGTATACAGTGAACCCAAAATATACATTTATGCCAGGTGTCCGAAACAAAAGAAAAATACAAGTGGCTGAACGAAAACAGGAGTGGCAGGCGCCTCCTCTGGTCCTAGCGCGAAAATACCTTTCATGATTTTCTCGAGTATACAGTGAACCCAAATTATACCTTTATGCCAGGTGTCCGAAACAAAAGAAAAATACAAGTGGCTGAACGAAAACAGGAGGGGCAGGCGCCTTCTATGGTCCTAGCACGAAAATACCTTTCATCATTTTCTCGAGTATACAGTGAACCCAAATTATACCTTTATGCCAGGTGTCCGAAACAAAAGAAAAATACAAGTGGCTGAACGAAAACAGGAGGGGCAGGCGCCTCCTCTCATCCTAGCGCGAAAATACCTTTCCTGATTTTCTCGAGTATACAGTGAACCCAAATTATACCTTTATGCCAGGTGTCCGAAACAAAAGAAAAATACAAGTGGCTGAACGAAAACAGGAGGGGAAGGCGCCTCCTCTGGTCCTAGCGCGAAAATACCTATCACGATTTTCTCGGGTATACAGTGAACCCAAATTATACCTTTATGCCAGGTGTCCGAAACAAAAGAAAAATACAAGTGGCTGAACGAAAACAGGAGGGGCAGGCGCCTCCTCTGGTCCTAGCGCGAAAATACCTTTCATGATTTTCTCGAGTATACAGTGAACCCAAATTATACCTTTATGCCAGGTGTCCGAAACAAAAGAAAAATACAAGTGGCTGAACGAAAACAGGAGGGGCAGGCGCCTTCTCTGGTCCTAGCGCGAACATACCTATCACGATTTTTTTGAGTATACAGTGAACCCAAATTATACCTTTATGCCAGGTGTCCGAAACAAAAGAAAAATACAAGTGGCTGAACGAAAACAGGAGTGGCAGGCGCCTCCTCTGGTCCTAGCGCGAAATACCTTTCATGATTTTCTCGAGTATACAGTGAACCCAAATTATACCTTTATGCCAGGTGTCCGAAACAAAAGAAAAATACAAGTGGCTGAACGAAAACAGGAGGGGCAGGCGCTTTCTCTGGTCCTAGCACGAAAATACCTTTCATCATTTTCTCGAGTATACAGTGAACCCAAATTATACCTTTATGCCAGGTGTCCGAAACAAAAGAAAAATACAAGTGGCTGAACGAAAACAGGAGGGGCAGGCGCCTCCTCTGGTCCTAGCGCGAAAATACCTATCACGATTTTCTCGAGTATACAGTGAACCCAAAATATACCTTTATGCCAGGTGTCCGAAACAAAAGAAAAATACAAGTGGCTGAACGAAAACAGGAGTGGCAGGCGCCTCCTCTGGTCCTAGCGCGAAAATACCTTTCATGATATTCTCGAGTATACAGTGAACCCAAATTATACCTTTATGCCAGGTGTCCGAAACAAAAGAAAAATACAACTGGCTGAACGAAAACAGGAGGGGCAGGCGCCTCCTCTGGTCCTAGCGCGAAAATACCTATCACGATTTTCTCGAGTATACAGTGAACCCAAATTATACCTTTATGCCAGGTGTCCGAAACAAAAGAAAAATACAACTGGCTGAACGAAAACAGGAGGGGCAGGCGCCTCCTCTGGTCCTAGCGCGAAAATACCTATCACGATTTTCTCGAGTATACCGTGAACCCAATTTATACCTTTATGCCAGGTGTCCGAAACAAAAGAAAAATACAAGTGGCTGAACGAAAACAGGAGGGGCAGGCGCCTCCTCTGGTCCTAGCGCGAAAATACCTATCACGATTTTCTCGAGTATACAGTGAACCCAAATTATACCTTTATGCCAGGTGTCCGAAACAAAAGAAAAATACAAGTGGCTGAACGAAAACAGGAGGGGCAGGCGCCTCCTCTGGTCCTAGCGCGAAAATACCTTTCATGATTTTCTCGAGTATACAGTGAACCCAAATTATACCTTTATGCCAGGTGTCCGAAACAAAAGAAAAATACAAATGCCTGAACGAAAACACGAGGGGCAGGCGCCTCCTCTAGTCCTAGCGCGAAAATACCTATCACGATTTTCTCGAGTATACAGTGAACCCAAATTATACCTTTATGCCAGGTGCCCGAAACAAAAGAAAAATACAAGTGGCTGAACGAAAACAGGAGTGGCAGGCGCCTCCTCTGGTCCTAGCGCGAAATACCTTTCATGATTTTCTCGAGTATACAGTGAACCCAAATTATACCTTTATGCCAGGTGTCCGAAACAAAAGAAAAACACAAGTGGCTGAACGAAAACAGGAGGGGCAGGCGCCTTCTCTGGTCCTAGCACGAAAATACCTTTCATCATTTTCTCGAGTATACAGTGAACCCAAATTATACCTTTATGCCAGGTGTCCGAAACAAAAGAAAAATACAAGTGGCTGAACGAAAACAGGAGGGGCAGGCGCCTCCTCTGGTCCTAGCGCGAAAATACCTATCACGATTTTCTCGAGTATACAGTGAACCCAAAATATACATTTATGCCAGGTGTCCGAAACAAAAGAAAAATACAAGTGGCTGAACGAAAACAGGAGTGGCAGGCGCCTCCTCTGGTCCTAGCGCGAAAATACCTTTCATGATTTTCTCGAGTATACAGTGAACCCAAATTATACCTTTATGCCAGGTGTCCGAAACAAAAGAAAAATACAAGTGGCTGAACGAAAACAGGAGGGGCAGGCGCCTTCTATGGTCCTAGCACGAAAATACCTTTCATCATTTTCTCGAGTATACAGTGAACCCAAATTATACCTTTATGCCAGGTGTCCGAAACAAAAGAAAAATACAAGTGGCTGAACGAAAACAGGAGGGGCAGGCGCCTCCTCTGGTCCTAGCGCGAAAATACCTTTCATGATTTTCTCGAGTATACAGTGAACCCAAATTATACCTTTATGCCAGGTGTCAGAAACAAAAGAAAAATACAACTGGCTGAACGAAAACAGGAGGGGCAGGCGCCTCCTCTGGTCCTAGCGCGAAAATACCTATCACGATTTTCTCGAGTATACAGTGAACCCAAATTATACCTTTATGCCAGGTGTCCGAAACAAAACAAAAATACAAGTGGCTGAACGAAAACAGGAGGGGCAGGCGCCTCCTCTGGTCCTAGCGCGAAAATACCTTTCATGATTTTCTCGAGTATACAGTGAACCCAAATTATACCTTTATGCCAGGTGTCCGAAACAAACGAAAAATACAAATGCCTGAACGAAAACACGAGGGGCAGGCGCCTCCTCTAGTCCTAGCGCGAAAATACCTATCACGATTTTCTCGAGTATACAGTGAACCCAAATTATACCTTTATGCCAGGTGCCCGAAACAAAAGAAAAATACAAGTGGCTGACCGAAAACAGGAGTGGCAGGCGCCTCCTCTGGTCCTAGCGCGAAAATACCTTTCATGATATTCTCGAGTATACAGTGAACCCAAATTATACCTTTATGCCAGGTGTCCGAAACAAAAGAAAAATACAACTGGCTGAACGAAAACAGGAGGGGCAGGCGCCTCCTCTGGTCCTAGCGCGAAAATACCTATCACGATTTTCTCGAGTATACAGTGAACCCAAATTATACCTTTATGCCAGGTGTCCGAAACAAAAGAAAAATACAACTGGCTGAACGAAAACAGGAGGGGCAGGCGCCTCCTCTGGTCCTAGCGCGAAAATACCTATCACGATTTTCTCGAGTATACCGTGAACCCAATTTATACCTTTATGCCAGGTGTCCGAAACAAAAGAAAAATACAAGTGGCTGAACGAAAACAGGAGGGGCAGGCGCCTCCTCTGGTCCTAGCGCGAAAATACCTATCACGATTTTCTCGAGTATACAGTGAACCCAAATTATACCTTTATGCCAGGTGTCCGAAACAAAAGAAAAATACAAGTGGCTGAACGAAAACAGGAGGGGCAGGCGCCTCCTCTGGTCCTAGCGCGAAAATACCTTTCATGATTTTCTCGAGTATACAGTGAACCCAAATTATACCTTTATGCCAGGTGTCCGAAACAAAAGAAAAATACAAATGCCTGAACGAAAACACGAGGGGCAGGCGCCTCCTCTAGTCCTAGCGCGAAAATACCTATCACGATTTTCTCGAGTATACAGTGAACCCAAATTATACCTTTATGCCAGGTGCCCGAAACAAAAGAAAAATACAAGTGGCTGAACGAAAACAGGAGTGGCAGGCGCCTCCTCTGGTCCTAGCGCGAAATACCTTTCATGATTTTCTCGAGTATACAGTGAACCCAAATTATACCTTTATGCCAGGTGTCCGAAACAAAAGAAAAACACAAGTGGCTGAACGAAAACAGGAGGGGCAGGCGCCTTCTCTGGTCCTAGCACGAAAATACCTTTCATCATTTTCTCGAGTATACAGTGAACCCAAATTATACCTTTATGCCAGGTGTCCGAAACAAAAGAAAAATACAAGTGGCTGAACGAAAACAGGAGGGGCAGGCGCCTCCTCTGGTCCTAGCGCGAAAATACCTATCACGATTTTCTCGAGTATACAGTGAACCCAAAATATACATTTATGCCAGGTGTCCGAAACAAAAGAAAAATACAAGTGGCTGAACGAAAACAGGAGTGGCAGGCGCCTCCTCTGGTCCTAGCGCGAAAATACCTTTCATGATTTTCTCGAGTATACAGTGAACCCAAATTATACCTTTATGCCAGGTGTCCGAAACAAAAGAAAAATACAAGTGGCTGAACGAAAACAGGAGGGGCAGGCGCCTTCTATGGTCCTAGCACGAAAATACCTTTCATCATTTTCTCGAGTATACAGTGAACCCAAATTATACCTTTATGCCAGGTGTCCGAAACAAAAGAAAAATACAAGTGGCTGAACGAAAACAGGAGGGGCAGGCGCCTCCTCTGGTCCTAGCGCGAAAATACCTTTCATGATTTTCTCGAGTATACAGTGAACCCAAATTATACCTTTATGCCAGGTGTCAGAAACAAAAGAAAAATACAACTGGCTGAACGAAAACAGGAGGGGCAGGCGCCTCCTCTGGTCCTAGCGCGAAAATACCTATCACGATTTTCTCGAGTATACAGTGAACCCAAATTATACCTTTATGCCAGGTGTCCGAAACAAAACAAAAATACAAGTGGCTGAACGAAAACAGGAGGGGCAGGCGCCTCCTCTGGTCCTAGCGCGAAAATACCTTTCATGATTTTCTCGAGTATACAGTGAACCCAAATTATACCTTTATGCCAGGTGTCCGAAACAAACGAAAAATACAAATGCCTGAACGAAAACACGAGGGGCAGGCGCCTCCTCTAGTCCTAGCGCGAAAATACCTATCACGATTTTCTCGAGTATACAGTGAACCCAAATTATACCTTTATGCCAGGTGCCCGAAACAAAAGAAAAATACAAGTGGCTGACCGAAAACAGGAGGGGCAGGCGCCTCCTCTGGTCCTAGCGCGAAAATACCTTTCATGATATTCTCGAGTATACAGTGAACCCAAATTATACCTTTATGCCAGGTGTCCGAAACAAAAGAAAAATACAAGTGGCTGAACGAAAACAGGAGGCGCCTGGTCCTAGCGCGAAAATACCTTTCATGATTTTCTCGAGTATACAGTGAACCCAAATTATACCTTTATGCCTGGTGTCCGAAACAAAAGAAAAATACAAGTGGCTGAACGAAAACAGGAGGGGCAGGCGCCTCCTCTGGTCCTAGCGCGAAAATACCTTTCATGATTTTCTCGAGTATACAGTGAACCCAAATTATACCTTTATGCCAGGTGTCCGAAACAAAAGAAAAATACAAGTGGCTGAACGAAAACAGGAGGGGCAGGCGCCTCCTCTCGTCCTAGCGCGAAAATACCTTTCATGATTTTCTCGAGTATACAGTGAACCCAAATTATACCTTTATGCCAGGTGTCCGAAACAAAAGAAAAATACAAGTGGCTGAACGAAAACAGGAGGGGAAGGCGCCTCCTCTGGTCCTAGCGCGAAAATACCTATCACGATTTTCTCGGGTATACAGTGAACCCAAATTATACCTTTATGCCAGGTGTCCGAAACAAAAGAAAAATACAAGTGGCTGAACGAAAACAGGAGGGGCAGGCGCCTCCTCTGGTCCTAGCGCGAAAATACCTTTCATGATTTTCTCGAGTATACAGTGAACCCAAATTATACCTTTATGCCAGGTGTCCGAAACAAAAGAAAAATACAAGTGGCTGAACGAAAACAGGAGGGGCAGGCGCCTTCTCTGGTCCTAGCACGAAAATACCTTTCATCATTTTCTCGAGTATACAGTGAACCCAAATTATACCTTTATGCCAGGTGTCCGAAACAAAAGAAAAATACAAGTGGCTGAACGAAAACAGGAGGGGCAGGCGCCTCCTCTGGTCCTAGCGCGAAAATACCTATCACGATCTTCTCGAGTATACAGTGAACCCAAAATATACCTTTATGCCAGGTGTCCGAAACAAAAGAAAAATACAAGTGGCTGAACGAAAACAGGAGTGGCAGGCGCCTCCTCTGGTCCTAGCGCGAAAATACCTTTCATGATTTTCTCGAGTATACAGTGAACCCAAATTATACCTTTATGCCAGGTGTCCGAAACAAAAGAAAAATACAACTGGCTGAACGAAAACAGGAGGGGCAGGCGCCTCCTCTGGTCCTAGCGCGAAAATACCTATCACGATTTTCTCGAGTATACCGTGAACCCAATTTATACCTTTATGCCAGGTGTCCGAAACAAAAGAAAAATACAAGTGGCTGAACGAAAACAGGAGGGGCAGGCGCCTCCTCTGGTCCTAGCGCGAAAATACCTATCACGATTTTCTCGAGTATACAGTGAACCCAAAATATACATTTATGCCAGGTGTCCGAAACAAAAGAAAAATACAAGTGGCTGAACGAAAACAGGAGTGGCAGGCGCCTCCTCTGGTCCTAGCGCGAAAATACCTATCACGATTTTCTCGAGTATACAGTGAACCCAAAATATACATTTATGCCAGGTGTCCGAAACAAAAGAAAAATACAAGTGGCTGAACGAAAACAGGAGTGGCAGGCGCCTCCTCTGGTCCTAGCGCGAAAATACCTTTCATGATTTTCTCGAGTATACAGTGAACCCAAATTATACCTTTATGCCAGGTGTCCGAAACAAAAGAAAAATACAAGTGGCTGAACGAAAACAGGAGGGGCAGGCGCCTTCTATGGTCCTAGCACGAAAATACCTTTCATCATTTTCTCGAGTATACAGTGAACCCAAATTATACCTTTATGCCAGGTGTCCGAAACAAAAGAAAAATACAAGTGGCTGAACGAAAACAGGAGGGGCAGGCGCCTCCTCTGGTCCTAGCGCGAAAATACCTTTCATGATTTTCTCGAGTATACAGTGAACCCAAATTATACCTTTATGCCAGGTGTCAGAAACAAAAGAAAAATACAACTGGCTGAACGAAAACAGGAGGGGCAGGCGCCTCCTCTGGTCCCAGCGCGAAAATACCTATCACGATTTTCTCGAGTATACAGTGAACCCAAATTATACCTTTATGCCAGGTGTCCGAAACAAAACAAAAATACAAGTGGCTGAACGAAAACAGGAGGGGCAGGCGCCTCCTCTGGTCCTAGCGCGAAAATACCTTTCATGATTTTCTCGAGTATACAGTGAACCCAAATTATACCTTTATGCCAGGTGTCCGAAACAAACGAAAAATACAAATGCCTGAACGAAAACACGAGGGGCAGGCGCCTCCTCTAGTCCTAGCGCGAAAATACCTATCACGATTTTCTCGAGTATACAGTGAACCCAAATTATACCTTTATGCCAGGTGCCCGAAACAAAAGAAAAATACAAGTGGCTGACCGAAAACAGGAGGGGCAGGCGCCTCCTCTGGTCCTAGCGCGAAAATACCTTTCATGATATTCTCGAGTATACAGTGAACCCAAATTATACCTTTATGCCAGGTGTCCGAAACAAAAGAAAAATACAAGTGGCTGAACGAAAACAGGAGGGGCAGGCGCCTCCTCTCGTCCTAGCGCGAAAATACCTTTCATGATTTTCTCGAGTATACAGTGAACCCAAATTATACCTTTATGCCTGGTGTCCGAAACAAAAGAAAAATACAAGTGGCTGAACGAAAACAGGAGGGGCAGGCGCCTCCTCTGGTCCTAGCGCGAAAATACCTTTCATGATTTTCTCGAGTATACAGTGAACCCAAATTATACCTTTATGCCAGGTGTCCGAAACAAAAGAAAAATACAAGTGGCTGAACGAAAACAGGAGGGGCAGGCGCCTCCTCTGGTCCTAGCGCGAAAATACCTTTCATGATTTTCTCGAGTATACAGTGAACCCAAATTATACCTTTATGCCAGGTGTCAGAAACAAAAGAAAAATACAACTGGCTGAACGAAAACAGGAGGGGCAGGCGCCTCCTCTGGTCCTAGCGCGAAAATACCTATCACGATTTTCTCGAGTATACAGTGAACCCAAATTATACCTTTATGCCAGGTGTCCGAAACAAAACAAAAATACAAGTGGCTGAACGAAAACAGGAGGGGCAGGCGCCTCCTCTGGTCCTAGCGCGAAAATACCTTTCATGATTTTCTCGAGTATACAGTGAACCCAAATTATACCTTTATGCCAGGTGTCCGAAACAAACGAAAAATACAAGTGGCTGAACGAAAACAGGAGGGGCAGGCGCCTTCTATGGTCCTAGCACGAAAATACCTTTCATCATTTTCTCGAGTATACAGTGAACCCAAATTATACCTTTATGCCAGGTGTCCGAAACAAAAGAAAAATACAAGTGGCTGAACGAAAACAGGAGGGGCAGGCGCCTCCTCTGGTCCTAGCGCGAAAATACCTTTCATGATTTTCTCGAGTATACAGTGAACCCAAATTATACCTTTATGCCAGGTGTCAGAAACAAAAGAAAAATACAACTGGCTGAACGAAAACAGGAGGGGCAGGCGCCTCCTCTGGTCCTAGCGCGAAAATACCTATCACGATTTTCTCGAGTATACAGTGAACCCAAATTATACCTTTATGCCAGGTGTCCGAAACAAAACAAAAATACAAGTGGCTGAACGAAAACAGGAGGGGCAGGCGCCTCCTCTGGTCCTAGCGCGAAAATACCTTTCATGATTTTCTCGAGTATACAGTGAACCCAAATTATACCTTTATGCCAGGTGTCCGAAACAAACGAAAAATACAAATGCCTGAACGAAAACACGAGGGGCAGGCGCCTCCTCTAGTCCTAGCGCGAAAATACCTATCACGATTTTCTCGAGTATACAGTGAACCCAAATTATACCTTTATGCCAGGTGCCCGAAACAAAAGAAAAATACAAGTGGCTGACCGAAAACAGGAGGGGCAGGCGCCTCCTCTGGTCCTAGCGCGAAAATACCTTTCATGATATTCTCGAGTATACAGTGAACCCAAATTATACCTTTATGCCAGGTGTCCGAAACAAAAGAAAAATACAAGTGGCTGAACGAAAACAGGAGGCGCCTGGTCCTAGCGCGAAAATACCTTTCATGATTTTCTCGAGTATACAGTGAACCCAAATTATACCTTTATGCCTGGTGTCCGAAACAAAAGAAAAATACAAGTGGCTGAACGAAAACAGGAGGGGCAGGCGCCTCCTCTGGTCCTAGCGCGAAAATACCTTTCATGATTTTCTCGAGTATACAGTGAACCCAAATTATACCTTTATGCCAGGTGTCCGAAACAAAAGAAAAATACAAGTGGCTGAACGAAAACAGGAGGGGCAGGCGCCTCCTCTCGTCCTAGCGCGAAAATACCTTTCATGATTTTCTCGAGTATACAGTGAACCCAAATTATACCTTTATGCCAGGTGTCCGAAACAAAAGAAAAATACAAGTGGCTGAACGAAAACAGGAGGGGAAGGCGCCTCCTCTGGTCCTAGCGCGAAAATACCTATCACGATTTTCTCGGGTATACAGTGAACCCAAATTATACCTTTATGCCAGGTGTCCGAAACAAAAGAAAAATACAAGTGGCTGAACGAAAACAGGAGGGGCAGGCGCCTCCTCTGGTCCTAGCGCGAAAATACCTTTCATGATTTTCTCGAGTATACAGTGAACCCAAATTATACCTTTATGCCAGGTGTCCGAAACAAAAGAAAAATACAAGTGGCTGAACGAAAACAGGAGGGGCAGGCGCCTTCTCTGGTCCTAGCACGAAAATACCTTTCATCATTTTCTCGAGTATACAGTGAACCCAAATTATACCTTTATGCCAGGTGTCCGAAACAAAAGAAAAATACAAGTGGCTGAACGAAAACAGGAGGGGCAGGCGCCTCCTCTGGTCCTAGCGCGAAAATACCTATCACGATCTTCTCGAGTATACAGTGAACCCAAAATATACCTTTATGCCAGGTGTCCGAAACAAAAGAAAAATACAAGTGGCTGAACGAAAACAGGAGTGGCAGGCGCCTCCTCTGGTCCTAGCGCGAAAATACCTTTCATGATTTTCTCGAGTATACAGTGAACCCAAATTATACCTTTATGCCAGGTGTCCGAAACAAAAGAAAAATACAACTGGCTGAACGAAAACAGGAGGGGCAGGCGCCTCCTCTGGTCCTAGCGCGAAAATACCTATCACGATTTTCTCGAGTATACCGTGAACCCAATTTATACCTTTATGCCAGGTGTCCGAAACAAAAGAAAAATACAAGTGGCTGAACGAAAACAGGAGGGGCAGGCGCCTCCTCTGGTCCTAGCGCGAAAATACCTATCACGATTTTCTCGAGTATACAGTGAACCCAAAATATACATTTATGCCAGGTGTCCGAAACAAAAGAAAAATACAAGTGGCTGAACGAAAACAGGAGTGGCAGGCGCCTCCTCTGGTCCTAGCGCGAAAATACCTATCACGATTTTCTCGAGTATACAGTGAACCCAAAATATACATTTATGCCAGGTGTCCGAAACAAAAGAAAAATACAAGTGGCTGAACGAAAACAGGAGTGGCAGGCGCCTCCTCTGGTCCTAGCGCGAAAATACCTTTCATGATTTTCTCGAGTATACAGTGAACCCAAATTATACCTTTATGCCAGGTGTCCGAAACAAAAGAAAAATACAAGTGGCTGAACGAAAACAGGAGGGGCAGGCGCCTTCTATGGTCCTAGCACGAAAATACCTTTCATCATTTTCTCGAGTATACAGTGAACCCAAATTATACCTTTATGCCAGGTGTCCGAAACAAAAGAAAAATACAAGTGGCTGAACGAAAACAGGAGGGGCAGGCGCCTCCTCTGGTCCTAGCGCGAAAATACCTTTCATGATTTTCTCGAGTATACAGTGAACCCAAATTATACCTTTATGCCAGGTGTCAGAAACAAAAGAAAAATACAACTGGCTGAACGAAAACAGGAGGGGCAGGCGCCTCCTCTGGTCCCAGCGCGAAAATACCTATCACGATTTTCTCGAGTATACAGTGAACCCAAATTATACCTTTATGCCAGGTGTCCGAAACAAAACAAAAATACAAGTGGCTGAACGAAAACAGGAGGGGCAGGCGCCTCCTCTGGTCCTAGCGCGAAAATACCTTTCATGATTTTCTCGAGTATACAGTGAACCCAAATTATACCTTTATGCCAGGTGTCCGAAACAAACGAAAAATACAAATGCCTGAACGAAAACACGAGGGGCAGGCGCCTCCTCTAGTCCTAGCGCGAAAATACCTATCACGATTTTCTCGAGTATACAGTGAACCCAAATTATACCTTTATGCCAGGTGCCCGAAACAAAAGAAAAATACAAGTGGCTGACCGAAAACAGGAGGGGCAGGCGCCTCCTCTGGTCCTAGCGCGAAAATACCTTTCATGATATTCTCGAGTATACAGTGAACCCAAATTATACCTTTATGCCAGGTGTCCGAAACAAAAGAAAAATACAAGTGGCTGAACGAAAACAGGAGGGGCAGGCGCCTCCTCTCGTCCTAGCGCGAAAATACCTTTCATGATTTTCTCGAGTATACAGTGAACCCAAATTATACCTTTATGCCTGGTGTCCGAAACAAAAGAAAAATACAAGTGGCTGAACGAAAACAGGAGGGGCAGGCGCCTCCTCTGGTCCTAGCGCGAAAATACCTTTCATGATTTTCTCGAGTATACAGTGAACCCAAATTATACCTTTATGCCAGGTGTCCGAAACAAAAGAAAAATACAAGTGGCTGAACGAAAACAGGAGGGGCAGGCGCCTCCTCTGGTCCTAGCGCGAAAATACCTTTCATGATTTTCTCGAGTATACAGTGAACCCAAATTATACCTTTATGCCAGGTGTCAGAAACAAAAGAAAAATACAACTGGCTGAACGAAAACAGGAGGGGCAGGCGCCTCCTCTGGTCCTAGCGCGAAAATACCTATCACGATTTTCTCGAGTATACAGTGAACCCAAATTATACCTTTATGCCAGGTGTCCGAAACAAAACAAAAATACAAGTGGCTGAACGAAAACAGGAGGGGCAGGCGCCTCCTCTGGTCCTAGCGCGAAAATACCTTTCATGATTTTCTCGAGTATACAGTGAACCCAAATTATACCTTTATGCCAGGTGTCCGAAACAAACGAAAAATACAAATGCCTGAACGAAAACACGAGGGGCAGGCGCCTCCTCTAGTCCTAGCGCGAAAATACCTATCACGATTTTCTCGAGTATACAGTGAACCCAAATTATACCTTTATGCCAGGTGTCCGAAACAAAAGAAAAATACAAGTGGCTGAACGAAAACAGGAGGGGCAGGCGCCTCCTCTGGTCCTAGCGCGAAAATACCTATCACGATTTTCTCGAGTATACAGTGAACCCAAAATATACATTTATGCCAGGTGTCCGAAACAAAAGAAAAATACAAGTGGCTGAACGAAAACAGGAGTGGCAGGCGCCTCCTCTGGTCCTAGCGCGAAAATACCTATCACGATTTTCTCGAGTATACAGTGAACCCAAAATATACATTTATGCCAGGTGTCCGAAACAAAAGAAAAATACAAGTGGCTGAACGAAAACAGGAGTGGCAGGCGCCTCCTCTGGTCCTAGTGCGAAAATACCTTTCATGATTTTCTCGAGTATACAGTGAACCCAAATTATACCTTTATGCCAGGTGTCCGAAACAAAAGAAAAATACAAGTGGCTGAACGAAAACAGGAGGGGCAGGCGCCTTCTATGGTCCTAGCACGAAAATACCTTTCATCATTTTCTCGAGTATACAGTGAACCCAAATTATACCTTTATGCCAGGTGTCCGAAACAAAAGAAAAATACAAGTGGCTGAACGAAAACAGGAGGGGCAGGCGCCTGCTCTGGTCCTAGCGCGAAAATACCTTTCATGATTTTCTCGAGTATACAGTGAACCCAAATTATACCTTTATGCCAGGTGTCAGAAACAAAAGAAAAATACAACTGGCTGAACGAAAACAGGAGGGGCAGGCGCCTCCTCTGGTCCCAGCGCGAAAATACCTATCACGATTTTCTCGAGTATACAGTGAACCCAAATTATACCTTTATGCCAGGTGTCCGAAACAAAACAAAAATACAAGTGGCTGAACGAAAACAGGAGGGGCAGGCGCCTCCTCTGGTCCTAGCGCGAAAATACCTTTCATGATTTTCTCGAGTATACAGTGAACCCAAATTATACCTTTATGCCAGGTGTCCGAAACAAACGAAAAATACAAATGCCTGAACGAAAACACGAGGGGCAGGCGCCTCCTCTAGTCCTAGCGCGAAAATACCTATCACGATTTTCTCGAGTATACAGTGAACCCAAATTATACCTTTATGCCAGGTGCCCGAAACAAAAGAAAAATACAAGTGGCTGACCGAAAACAGGAGGGGCAGGCGCCTCCTCTGGTCCTAGCGCGAAAATACCTTTCATGATATTCTCGAGTATACAGTGAACCCAAATTATACCTTTATGCCAGGTGTCCGAAACAAAAGAAAAATACAAGTGGCTGAACGAAAACAGGAGGGGCAGGCGCCTCCTCTCGTCCTAGCGCGAAAATACCTTTCATGATTTTCTCGAGTATACAGTGAACCCAAATTATACCTTTATGCCTGGTGTCCGAAAGAAAAGAAAAATACAAGTGGCTGAACGAAAACAGTAGGGGCAGGCGCCTCCTCTGGTCCTAGCGCGAAAATACCTTTCATGATTTTCTCGAGTATACAGTGAACCCAAATTATACCTTTATGCCAGGTGTCCGAAACAAAAGAAAAATACAAGTGGCTGAACGAAAACAGGAGGGGCAGGCGCCTCCTCTGGTCCTAGCGCGAAAATACCTTTCATGATTTTCTCGAGTATACAGTGAACCCAAATTATACCTTTATGCCAGGTGTCCGAAACAAAAGAAAAATACAAGTGGCTGAACGAAAACAGGAGGGGCAGGCGCCTCCTCTCGTCCTAGCGCGAAAATACCTTTCATGATTTTCTCGAGTATACAGTGAACCCAAATTATACCTTTATGCCTGGTGTCCGAAACAAAAGAAAAATACAAGTGGCTGAACGAAAACAGGAGGGGCAGGCGCCTCCTCTGGTCCTAGCGCGAAAATACCTTTCATGATTTTCTCGAGTATACAGTGAACCCAAATTATACCTTTATGCCAGGTGTCCGAAACAAAAGAAAAATACAAGTGGCTGAACGAAAACAGGAGGGGCAGGCGCCTCCTCTGGTCCTAGCGCGAAAATACCTTTCATGATTTTCTCGAGTATACAGTGAACCCAAATTATACCTTTATGCCAGGTGTCAGAAACAAAAGAAAAATACAACTGGCTGAACGAAAACAGGAGGGGCAGGCGCCTCCTCTGGTCCTAGCGCGAAAATACCTATCACGATTTTCTCGAGTATACAGTGAACCCAAATTATACCTTTATGCCAGGTGTCCGAAACAAAACAAAAATACAAGTGGCTGAACGAAAACAGGAGGGGCAGGCGCCTCCTCTGGTCCTAGCGCGAAAATACCTTTCATGATTTTCTCGAGTATACAGTGAACCCAAATTATACCTTTATGCCAGGTGTCCGAAACAAACGAAAAATACAAATGCCTGAACGAAAACACGAGGGGCAGGCGCCTCCTCTAGTCCTAGCGCGAAAATACCTATCACGATTTTCTCGAGTATACAGTGAACCCAAATTATACCTTTATGCCAGGTGTCCGAAACAAAAGAAAAATACAAGTGGCTGAACGAAAACAGGAGGGGCAGGCGCCTCCTCTGGTCCTAGCGCGAAAATACCTATCACGATTTTCTCGAGTATACAGTGAACCCAAAATATACATTTATGCCAGGTGTCCGAAACAAAAGAAAAATACAAGTGGCTGAACGAAAACAGGAGTGGCAGGCGCCTCCTCTGGTCCTAGCGCGAAAATACCTATCACGATTTTCTCGAGTATACAGTGAACCCAAAATATACATTTATGCCAGGTGTCCGAAACAAAAGAAAAATACAAGTGGCTGAACGAAAACAGGAGTGGCAGGCGCCTCCTCTGGTCCTAGCGCGAAAATACCTTTCATGATTTTCTCGAGTATACAGTGAACCCAAATTATACCTTTATGCCAGGTGTCCGAAACAAAAGAAAAATACAAGTGGCTGAACGAAAACAGGAGGGGCAGGCGCCTTCTATGGTCCTAGCACGAAAATACCTTTCATCATTTTCTCGAGTATACAGTGAACCCAAATTATACCTTTATGCCAGGTGTCCGAAACAAAAGAAAAATACAAGTGGCTGAACGAAAACAGGAGGGGCAGGCGCCTCCTCTGGTCCTAGCGCGAAAATACCTTTCATGATTTTCTCGAGTATACAGTGAACCCAAATTATACCTTTATGCCAGGTGTCAGAAACAAAAGAAAAATACAACTGGCTGAACGAAAACAGGAGGGGCAGGCGCCTCCTCTGGTCCCAGCGCGAAAATACCTATCACGATTTTCTCGAGTATACAGTGAACCCAAATTATACCTTTATGCCAGGTGTCCGAAACAAAACAAAAATACAAGTGGCTGAACGAAAACAGGAGGGGCAGGCGCCTCCTCTGGTCCTAGCGCGAAAATACCTTTCATGATTTTCTCGAGTATACAGTGAACCCAAATTATACCTTTATGCCAGGTGTCCGAAACAAACGAAAAATACAAATGCCTGAACGAAAACACGAGGGGCAGGCGCCTCCTCTAGTCCTAGCGCGAAAATACCTATCACGATTTTCTCGAGTATACAGTGAACCCAAATTATACCTTTATGCCAGGTGCCCGAAACAAAAGAAAAATACAAGTGGCTGACCGAAAACAGGAGGGGCAGGCGCCTCCTCTGGTCCTAGCGCGAAAATACCTTTCATGATATTCTCGAGTATACAGTGAACCCAAATTATACCTTTATGCCAGGTGTCCGAAACAAAAGAAAAATACAAGTGGCTGAACGAAAACAGGAGGGGCAGGCGCCTCCTCTCGTCCTAGCGCGAAAATACCTTTCATGATTTTCTCGAGTATACAGTGAACCCAAATTATACCTTTATGCCTGGTGTCCGAAACAAAAAAAAATACAAGTGGCTGAACGAAAACAGTAGGGGCAGGCGCCTCCTCTGGTCCTAGCGCGAAAATACCTTTCATGATTTTCTCGAGTATACAGTGAACCCAAATTATACCTTTATGCCAGGTGTCCGAAACAAAAGAAAAATACAAGTGGCTGAACGAAAACAGGAGGGGCAGGCGCCTCCTCTGGTCCTAGCGCGAAAATACCTTTCATGATTTTCTCGAGTATACAGTGAACCCAAATTATACCTTTATGCCAGGTGTCAGAAACAAAAGAAAAATACAACTGGCTGAACGAAAACAGGAGGGGCAGGCGCCTCCTCTGGTCCTAGCGCGAAAATACCTATCACGATTTTCTCGAGTATACAGTGAACCCAAATTATACCTTTATGCCAGGTGTCCGAAACAAAACAAAAATACAAGTGGCTGAACGAAAACAGGAGGGGCAGGCGCCTCCTCTGGTCCTAGCGCGAAAATACCTTTCATGATTTTCTCGAGTATACAGTGAACCCAAATTATACCTTTATGCCAGGTGTCCGAAACAAACGAAAAATACAAATGCCTGAACGAAAACACGAGGGGCAGGCGCCTCCTCTAGTCCTAGCGCGAAAATACCTATCACGATTTTCTCGAGTATACAGTGAACCCAAATTATACCTTTATGCCAGGTGCCCGAAACAAAAGAAAAATACAAGTGGCTGACCGAAAACAGGAGGGGCAGGCGCCTCCTCTGGTCCTAGCGCGAAAATACCTTTCATGATATTCTCGAGTATACAGTGAACCCAAATTATACCTTTATGCCAGGTGTCCGAAACAAAAGAAAAATACAAGTGGCTGAACGAAAACAGGAGGGGCAGGCACCTCCTCTCGTCCTAGCGCGAAAATACCTTTCATGATTTTCTCGAGTATACAGTGAACCCAAATTATACCTTTATGCCTGGTGTCCGAAACAAAAGAAAAATACAAGTGGCTGAACGAAAACAGGAGGGGCAGGCGCCTCCTCTGGTCCTAGCGCGAAAATACCTTTCATGATTTTCTCGAGTATACAGTGAACCCAAATTATACCTTTATGCCAGGTGTCCGAAACAAAAGAAAAATACAAGTGGCTGAACGAAAACAGGAGGGGCAGGCGCCTCCTCTCGTCCTAGCGCGAAAATACCTTTCATGATTTTCTCGAGTATACAGTGAACCCAAATTATACCTTTATGCCAGGTGTCCGAAACAAAAGAAAAATACAAGTGGCTGAACGAAAACAGGAGGGGAAGGCGCCTCCTCTGGTCCTAGCGCGAAAATACCTATCACGATTTTCTCGGGTATACAGTGAACCCAAATTATACCTTTATGCCAGGTGTCCGAAACAAAAGAAAAATACAAGTGGCTGAACGAAAACAGGAGGGGCAGGCGCCTCCTCTGGTCCTAGCGCGAAAATACCTTTCATGATTTTCTCGAGTATACAGTGAACCCAAATTATACCTTTATGCCAGGTGTCCGAAACAAACGAAAAATACAAATGCCTGAACGAAAACACAAGGGGCAGGCGCCTCCTCTAGTCCTAGCGCGAAAATACCTATCACGATTTTCTCGAGTATACAGTGAACCCAAATTATACCTTTATGCCAGGTGCCCGAAACAAAAGAAAAATACAAGTGGCTGACCGAAAACAGGAGGGGCAGGCGCCTCCTCTGGTCCTAGCGCGAAAATACCTTTCATGATATTCTCGAGTATACAGTGAACCCAAATTATACCTTTATGCCAGGTGTCCGAAACAAAAGAAAAATACAAGTGGCTGAACGAAAACAGGAGGGGCAGGCGCCTCCTCTCGTCCTAGCGCGAAAATACCTTTCATGATTTTCTCGAGTATACAGTGAACCCAAATTATACCTTTATGCCTGGTGTCCGAAACAAAAGAAAAATACAAGTGGCTGAACGAAAACAGGAGGGGCAGGCGCCTCCTCTGGTCCTAGCGCGAAAATACCTTTCATGATTTTCTCGAGTATACAGTGAACCCAAATTATACCTTTATGCCAGGTGTCCGAAACAAAAGAAAAATACAAGTGGCTGAACGAAAACAGGAGGGGCAGGCGCCTCCTCTGGTCCTAGCGCGAAAATACCTTTCATGATTTTCTCGAGTATACAGTGAACCCAAATTATACCTTTATGCCAGGTGTCAGAAACAAAAGAAAAATACAACTGGCTGAACGAAAACAGGAGGGGCAGGCGCCTCCTCTGGTCCTAGCGCGAAAATACCTATCACGATTTTCTCGAGTATACAGTGAACCCAAATTATACCTTTATGCCAGGTGTCCGAAACAAAACAAAAATACAAGTGGCTGAACGAAAACAGGAGGGGCAGGCGCCTCCTCTGGTCCTAGCGCGAAAATACCTTTCATGATTTTCTCGAGTATACAGTGAACCCAAATTATACCTTTATGCCAGGTGTCCGAAACAAACGAAAAATACAAATGCCTGAACGAAAACACGAGGGGCAGGCGCCTCCTCTAGTCCTAGCGCGAAAATACCTATCACGATTTTCTCGAGTATACAGTGAACCCAAATTATACCTTTATGCCAGGTGCCCGAAACAAAAGAAAAATACAAGTGGCTGACCGAAAACAGGAGGGGCAGGCGCCTCCTCTGGTCCTAGCGCGAAAATACCTTTCATGATATTCTCGAGTATACAGTGAACCCAAATTATACCTTTATGCCAGGTGTCCGAAACAAAAGAAAAATACAAGTGGCTGAACGAAAACAGGAGGGGCAGGCACCTCCTCTCGTCCTAGCGCGAAAATACCTTTCATGATTTTCTCGAGTATACAGTGAACCCAAATTATACCTTTATGCCTGGTGTCCGAAACAAAAGAAAAATACAAGTGGCTGAACGAAAACAGGAGGGGCAGGCGCCTCCTCTGGTCCTAGCGCGAAAATACCTTTCATGATTTTCTCGAGTATACAGTGAACCCAAATTATACCTTTATGCCAGGTGTCCGAAACAAAAGAAAAATACAAGTGGCTGAACGAAAACAGGAGGGGCAGGCGCCTCCTCTCGTCCTAGCGCGAAAATACCTTTCATGATTTTCTCGAGTATACAGTGAACCCAAATTATACCTTTATGCCAGGTGTCCGAAACAAAAGAAAAATACAAGTGGCTGAACGAAAACAGGAGGGGAAGGCGCCTCCTCTGGTCCTAGCGCGAAAATACCTATCACGATTTTCTCGGGTATACAGTGAACCCAAATTATACCTTTATGCCAGGTGTCCGAAACAAAAGAAAAATACAAGTGGCTGAACGAAAACAGGAGGGGCAGGCGCCTCCTCTGGTCCTAGCGCGAAAATACCTTTCATGATTTTCTCGAGTATACAGTGAACCCAAATTATACCTTTATGCCAGGTGTCCGAAACAAAAGAAAAATACAAGTGGCTGAACGAAAACAGGAGGGGCAGGCGCCTTCTCTGGTCCTAGCGCGAAAATACCTATCACGATTTTCTCGAGTATACCGTGAACCCAATTTATACCTTTATGCGAGGTGTCCGAAACAAAAGAAAAATACAAGTGGCTGAACGAAAACAGGAGGGGCAGGCGCCTCCTCTGGTCCTAGCGCGAAAATACCTATCACGATTTTCTCGAGTATACAGTGAACCCAAATTATACCTTTATGCCAGGTGTCCGAAACAAAAGAAAAATACAAGTGGCTGAACGAAAACAGGAGGGGCAGGCGCCTCCTCTGGTCCTAGCGCGAAAATACCTATCACGATTTTCTCGAGTATACAGTGAACCCAAAATATACATTTATGCCAGGTGTCCGAAACAAAAGAAAAATACAAGTGGCTGAACGAAAACAGGAGTGGCAGGCGCCTCCTCTGGTCCTAGCGCGAAAATACCTATCACGATTTTCTCGAGTATACAGTGAACCCAAAATATACATTTATGCCAGGTGTCCGAAACAAAAGAAAAATACAAGTGGCTGAACGAAAACAGGAGTGGCAGGCGCCTCCTCTGGTCCTAGCGCGAAAATACCTTTCATGATTTTCTCGAGTATACAGTGAACCCAAATTATACCTTTATGCCAGGTGTCCGAAACAAAAGAAAAATACAAGTGGCTGAACGAAAACAGGAGGGGCAGGCGCCTTCTATGGTCCTAGCACGAAAATACCTTTCATCATTTTCTCGAGTATACAGTGAACCCAAATTATACCTTTATGCCAGGTGTCCGAAACAAAAGAAAAATACAAGTGGCTGAACGAAAACAGGAGGGGCAGGCGCCTCCTCTGGTCCTAGCGCGAAAATACCTTTCATGATTTTCTCGAGTATACAGTGAACCCAAATTATGCCTTTATGCCAGGTGTCAGAAACAAAAGAAAAATACAACTGGCTGAACGAAAACAGGAGGGGCAGGCGCCTCCTCTGGTCCTAGCGCGAAAATACCTATCACGATTTTCTCGAGTATACAGTGAACCCAAATTATACCTTTATGCCAGGTGTCCGAAACAAAACAAAAATACAAGTGGCTGAACGAAAACAGGAGGGGCAGGCGCCTCCTCTGGTCCTAGCGCGAAAATACCTTTCATGATTTTCTCGAGTATACAGTGAACCCAAATTATACCTTTATGCCAGGTGTCCGAAACAAACGAAAAATACAAATGCCTGAACGAAAACACGAGGGGCAGGCGCCTCCTCTAGTCCTAGCGCGAAAATACCTATCACGATTTTCTCGAGTATACAGTGAACCCAAATTATACCTTTATGCCAGGTGCCCGAAACAAAAGAAAAATACAAGTGGCTGACCGAAAACAGGAGGGGCAGGCGCCTCCTCTGGTCCTAGCGCGAAAATACCTTTCATGATATTCTCGAGTATACAGTGAACCCAAATTATACCTTTATGCCAGGTGTCCGAAACAAAAGAAAAATACAAGTGGCTGAACGAAAACAGGAGGGGCAGGCGCCTCCTCTCGTCCTAGCGCGAAAATACCTTTCATGATTTTCTCGAGTATACAGTGAACCCAAATTATACCTTTATGCCTGGTGTCCGAAACAAAAGAAAAATACAAGTGGCTGAACGAAAACAGGAGGGGCAGGCGCCTCCTCTGGTCCTAGCGCGAAAATACCTTTCATGATTTTCTCGAGTATACAGTGAACCCAAATTATACCTTTATGCCAGGTGTCCGAAACAAAAGAAAAATACAAGTGGCTGAAGGAAAACAGGAGGGGCAGGCGCCTCCTCTCGTCCTAGCGCGAAAATACCTTTCATGATTTTCTCGAGTATACAGTGAACCCAAATTATACCTTTATGCCAGGTGTCCGAAACAAAAGAAAAATACAAGTGGCTGAACGAAAACAGGAGGGGAAGGCGCCTCCTCTGGTCCTAGCGCGAAAATACCTATCACGATTTTCTCGGGTATACAGTGAACCCAAATTATACCTTTATGCCAGGTGTCCGAAACAAAAGAAAAATACAAGTGGCTGAACGAAAACAGGAGGGGCAGGCGCCTCCTCTGGTCCTAGCGCGAAAATACCTTTCATGATTTTCTCGAGTATACAGTGAACCCAAATTATACCTTTATGCCAGGTGTCCGAAACAAAAGAAAAATACAAGTGGCTGAACGAAAACAGGAGGGGCAGGCGCCTTCTCTGGTCCTAGCACGAAAATACCTTTCATCATTTTCTCGAGTATACAGTGAACCCAAATTATACCTTTATGCCAGGTGTCCGAAACAAAAGAAAAATACAAGTGGCTGAACGAAAACAGGAGGGGCAGGCGCCTCCTCTGGTCCTAGCGCGAAAATACCTATCACGATTTTCTCGAGTATACAGTGAACCCAAAATATACCTTTATGCCAGGTGTCCGAAACAAAAGAAAAATACAAGTGGCTGAACGAAAACAGGAGTGGCAGGCGCCTCCTCTGGTCCTAGCGCGAAAATACCTTTCATGATTTTCTCGAGTATACAGTGAACCCAAATTATACCTTTATGCCAGGTGTCCGAAACAAAAGAAAAATACAACTGGCTGAACGAAAACAGGAGGGGCAGGCGCCTCCTCTGGTCCTAGCGCGAAAATACCTATCACGATTTTCTCGAGTATACCGTGAACCCAATTTATACCTTTATGCCAGGTGTCCGAAACAAAAGAAAAATACAAGTGGCTGAACGAAAACAGGAGGGGCAGGCGCCTCCTCTGGTCCTAGCGCGAAAATACCTATCACGATTTTCTCGAGTATACAGTGAACCCAAATTATACCTTTATGCCAGGTGTCCGAAACAAAAGAAAAATACAAGTGGCTGAACGAAAACAGGAGGGGCAGGCGCCTCCTCTGGTCCTAGCGCGAAAATACCTTTCATGATTTTCTCGAGTATACAGTGAACCCAAATTATACCTTTATGCCAGGTGTCCGAAACAAAAGAAAAATACAAATGCCTGAACGAAAACACGAGGGGCAGGCGCCTCCTCTAGTCCTAGCGCGAAAATACCTATCACGATTTTCTCGAGTATACAGTGAACCCAAATTATACCTTTATGCCAGGTGCCCGAAACAAAAGAAAAATACAAGTGGCTGAACGAAAACAGGAGTGGCAGGCGCCTCCTCTGGTCCTAGCGCGAAATACCTTTCATGATTTTCTCGAGTATACAGTGAACCCAAATTATACCTTTATGCCAGGTGTCCGAAACAAAAGAAAAATACAAGTGGCTGAACGAAAACAGGAGGGGCAGGCGCCTTCTCTGGTCCTAGCACGAAAATACCTTTCATCATTTTCTCGAGTATACAGTGAACCCAAATTATACCTTTATGCCAGGTGTCCGAAACAAAAGAAAAATACAAGTGGCTGAACGAAAACAGGAGGGGCAGGCGCCTCCTCTGGTCCTAGCGCGAAAATACCTATCACGATTTTCTCGAGTATACAGTGAACCCAAAATATACATTTATGCCAGGTGTCCGAAACAAAAGAAAAATACAAGTGGCTGAACGAAAACAGGAGTGGCAGGCGCCTCCTCTGGTCCTAGCGCGAAAATACCTATCACGATTTTCTCGAGTATACAGTGAACCCAAATTATACCTTTATGCCAGGTGTCCGAAAGAAAACAAAAATACAAGTGGCTGAACGAAAACAGGAGGGGCAGGCGCCTCCTCTGGTCCTAGCGCGAAAATACCTTTCATGATTTTCTCGAGTATACAGTGAACCCAAATTATACCTTTATGCCAGGTGTCCGAAACAAACGAAAAATACAAATGCCTGAACGAAAACACGAGGGGCAGGCGCCTCCTCTAGTCCTAGCGCGAAAATACCTACCACGATTTTCTCGAGTATACAGTGAACCCAAATTATACCTTTATGCCAGGTGCCCGAAACAAAAGAAAAATACAAGTGGCTGACCGAAAACAGGAGAGGCAGGCGCCTCCTCTGGTCCTAGCGCGAAAATACCTTTCATGATATTCTCGAGTATACAGTGAACCCAAATTATACCTTTATGCCAGGTGTCCGAAACAAAAGAAAAATACAAGTGGCTGAACGAAAACAGGAGGGGCAGGCGCCTCCTCTCGTCCTAGCGCGAAAATACCTTTCATGATTTTCTCGAGTATACAGTGAACCCAAATTATACCTTTATGCCTGGTGTCCGAAACAAAAGAAAAATACAAGTGGCTGAACGAAAACAGGAGGGGCAGGCGCCTCCTCTGGTCCTAGCGCGAAAATACCTTTCATGATTTTCTCGAGTATACAGTGAACCCAAATTATACCTTTATGCCAGGTGTCCGAAACAAAAGAAAAATACAAGTGGCTGAACGAAAACAGGAGGGGCAGGCGCCTCCTCTCGTCCTAGCGCGAAAATACCTTTCATGATTTTCTCGAGTATACAGTGAACCCAAATTATACCTTTATGACAGGTGTCCGAAACAAAAGAAAAATACAAGTGGCTGAACGAAAACAGGAGGAGCAGGCGCCTCCTCTGGTCCTAGCGCGAAAATACCTATCACGATTTTCTCGAGTATACAGTGAACCCAAATTATACCTTTATGCCAGGTGTCCGAAACAAAAGAAAAATACAAGTGCCTGAACGAAAACAGGAGGGGCAGGCGCCTCCTCTGGTCCTAGCGCGAAAATACCTATCACGATTTTCTCGAGTATACAGTGAACCCAAATTATACCTTTATGCCAGGAGTCCGAAACAAAAGAAAAATACAAGTGGCTGAACGAAAACAGGAGGGGCAGGCGCCTCCTCTGGTCCTAGCGCGAAAATACCTTTCATGATTTTCTCGAGTATACAGTCAACCCAAATTATACCTTTATGCCAGGTGTCCGAAACAAAAGAAAAATGCAAGTGGCTGAACAAAAACAGGAGGGGCAGGCGCCTCCTCTGGTCCTAGCACGAAAATACCTATCACGATTTTCTCGGGTATAGAGTGAACCCAAATTATACCTTTATGCCAGGTGTCCGAAACAAAAGAAAAATACAAGTGGCTGAACGAAAACAGGAGGGGCAGGCGCCTCCTCTGGTCCTAGCGCGAAAATACCTATCACGAATTTCTCGAGTATACCGTGAACCCAAATTATACCTTTATGCCATGTGTCCGAAACAAAAGAAAAATACAAGTGGCTGAACGAAAACAGGAGGGGCAGGCGCCTCCTCTGGTCCTAGCGCGAAAATACCTATCACGATTTTCTCGAGTATACAGTGAACCCAAATTATACCTTTATGCCCGGTGTCCGAAACAAAGAAAAATACAAGTGGCTGAACGAAAACAGGAGGGGCAGGCGCCTCCTCTGGTCCTAGCGCGAAAATACCTTTCATGATTTTCTCGAGTATACAGTGAACCCAAATTATACTTTATGCCAGGTGTCCGAAACAAAAGAAAAATACAAATGCCTGAACGAAAACACGAGGGGCAGGCGCCTCCTCTAGTCCTAGCGCGAAAATACCTATCACGATTTTCTCGAGTATACAGTGAACCCAAATTATACCTTTATGCCAGGTGTCCGAAACAAAAGAAAAATACAAGTGCCTGAACGAAAACAGGAGGGGCAGGCGCCTCCTCTGGTCCTAGCGCGAAAATACCTATCACGATTTTCTCGAGTATACCGTCAACCCAAATTATACCTTTATGCCAGGTGTCCGAAACAAAAGAAAAATACAAGTGCCTGAACGAAAACAGGAGGGGCAGGCGCCTCCTCTGGTCCCAGCGCGAAAATACCTATCACGATATTCTCGAGTACACCGTGAACCCAAATTATACCTTTATGCCAGGTGTCCGAAACAAAAGAAAAATACAAGTCCCTGAACGAAAACAGGAGGGGCAGGCGCCTCCTCTGGTCCTAGCGCGAAAATACCTATCACGATTTTCTCGAGTATACCGTGAACCCAAATTATACCTTTATGCCAGGTGTCCGAAACAAAAGAAAAATACAAGTGGCTGAACGAAAAGAGGAGGGGCAGGCGCCTCCTCTGGTCCTAGCGCGAAAATACCTATCACGATTTTCTCGAGTATACCGTGAACCCAAATTATACCTTTATGCCAGGTGTCCGAAACAAAAGAAAAATACAAGTGCCTGAACGAAAACAGGAGGGGCAGGCGCCTCCTCTGGTCCTAGCGCGAAAATAACCTATCACGATTTTCTCGAGTATACAGTGAACCCAAATTATACCTTTATGCCAGGTGTCCGAAACAAAAGAAAAATACAAGTGCCAGAACGAAAACAGGAGGGGCAGGCGCCTCCTCTGGTCCTAGCGCGAAAATACCTATCACGATTTTCTCGAGTATACAGTGAGCCCAAATTATACCTTTATGCCAGGTGTCCGAAACAAAAGAAAAATACAAGTGGCTGAACGAAAACAGGAGGGGCAGGCGCCTCCTCTGGTCCTAGCGCGAAAATACCTATCACGATTTTCTCGAGTATACCGTGAACCCAAATTATACCTTTATGCCAGGTGTCCGAAACAAAAGAAAAATACAAGTGGCTGACCGAAAACAGGAGGGGCAGGCGCCTCCTCTGGTCCTAGCGCGAAAATACCTTTCATGATATTCTCGAGTATACAGTGAACCCAAATTATACCTTTATGCCAGGTGTCCGAAACAAAAGAAGAATACAAGTGGCTGAACGAAAACAGGAGGGGCAGGCGCCTCCTCTCGTCCTAGCGCGAAAATGCCTTTCATGATTTTCTCGAGTATACAGTGAACCCAAATTATACCTTTATGCCTGGTGTCCGAAACAAAAGAAAAATACAAGTGGCTGAACGAAAACAGGAGGGGCAGGCGCCTCCTCTGGTCCTAGCGCGAAAATACCTTTCATGATTTTCTCGAGTATACAGTGAACCCAAATTATACCTTTATGCCAGGTGTCCGAAACAAAAGAAAAATACAAGTGGCTGAACGAAAACAGGAGGGGCAGGCGCCTCCTCTGGTCCTAGCGCGAAAATACCTTTCATGATTTTCTCGAGTATACAGTGAACCCAAATTATACCTTTATGCCAGGTGTCAGAAACAAAAGAAAAATACAACTGGCTGAACGAAAACAGGAGGGGCAGGCGCCTCCTCTGGTCCTAGCGCGAAAATACCTATCACGATTTTCTCGAGTATACAGTGAACCCAAATTATACCTTTATGCCAGGTGTCCGAAACAAAACAAAAATACAAGTGGCTGAACGAAAACAGGAGGGGCAGGCGCCTCCTCTGGTCCTAGCGCGAAAATACCTTTCATGATTTTCTCGAGTATACAGTGAACCCAAATTATACCTTTATGCCAGGTGTCCGAAACAAACGAAAAATACAAATGCCTGAACGAAAACACGAGGGGCAGGCGCCTCCTCTAGTCCTAGCGCGAAAATACCTATCACGATTTTCTCGAGTATACAGTGAACCCAAATTATACCTTTATGCCAGGTGCCCGAAACAAAAGAAAAATACAAGTGGCTGACCGAAAACAGGAGGGGCAGGCGCCTCCTCTGGTCCTAGCGCGAAAATACCTTTCATGATATTCTCGAGTATACAGTGAACCCAAATTATACCTTTATGCCAGGTGTCCGAAACAAAAGAAAAATACAAGTGGCTGAACGAAAACAGGAGGGGCAGGCACCTCCTCTCGTCCTAGCGCGAAAATACCTTTCATGATTTTCTCGAGTATACAGTGAACCCAAATTATACCTTTATGCCTGGTGTCCGAAACAAAAGAAAAATACAAGTGGCTGAACGAAAACAGGAGGGGCAGGCGCCTCCTCTGGTCCTAGCGCGAAAATACCTTTCATGATTTTCTCGAGTATACAGTGAACCCAAATTATACCTTTATGCCAGGTGTCCGAAACAAAAGAAAAATACAAGTGGCTGAACGAAAACAGGAGGGGCAGGCGCCTCCTCTCGTCCTAGCGCGAAAATACCTTTCATGATTTTCTCGAGTATACAGTGAACCCAAATTATACCTTTATGCCAGGTGTCCGAAACAAAAGAAAAATACAAGTGGCTGAACGAAAACAGGAGGGGAAGGCGCCTCCTCTGGTCCTAGCGCGAAAATACCTATCACGATTTTCTCGGGTATACAGTGAACCCAAATTATACCTTTATGCCAGGTGTCCGAAACAAAAGAAAAATACAAGTGGCTGAACGAAAACAGGAGGGGCAGGCGCCTCCTCTGGTCCTAGCGCGAAAATACCTTTCATGATTTTCTCGAGTATACAGTGAACCCAAATTATACCTTTATGCCAGGTGTCCGAAACAAAAGAAAAATACAAGTGGCTGAACGAAAACAGGAGGGGCAGGCGCCTTCTCTGGTCCTAGCACGAAAATACCTTTCATCATTTTCTCGAGTATACAGTGAACCCAAATTATACCTTTATGCCAGGTGTCCGAAACAAAAGAAAAATACAAGTGGCTGAACGAAAACAGGAGGGGCAGGCGCCTCCTCTGGTCCTAGCGCGAAAATACCTATCACGATCTTCTCGCGTATACAGTGAACCCAAAATATACCTTTATGCCAGGTGTCCGAAACAAAAGAAAAATACAAGTGGCTGAACGAAAACAGGAGTGGCAGGCGCCTCCTCTGGTCCTAGCGCGAAAATACCTTTCATGATTTTCTCGAGTATACAGTGAACCCAAATTATACCTTTATGCCAGGTGTCCGAAACAAAAGAAAAATACAACTGGCTGAACGAAAACAGGAGGGGCAGGCGCCTCCTCTGGTCCTAGCGCGAAAATACCTATCACGATTTTCTCGAGTATACCGTGAACCCAATTTATACCTTTATGCCAGGTGTCCGAAACAAAAGAAAAATACAAGTGGCTGAACGAAAACAGGAGGGGCAGGCGCCTCCTCTGGTCCTAGCGCGAAAATACCTATCACGATTTTCTCGAGTATACAGTGAACCCAAATTATACCTTTATGCCAGGTGTCCGAAACAAAAGAAAAATACAAGTGGCTGAACGAAAACAGGAGGGGCAGGCGCCTCCTCTGGTCCTAGCGCGAAAATACCTATCACGATTTTCTCGAGTATACAGTGAACCCAAAATATACATTTATGCCAGGTGTCCGAAACAAAAGAAAAATACAAGTGGCTGAACGAAAACAGGAGTGGCAGGCGCCTCCTCTGGTCCTAGCGCGAAAATACCTATCACGATTTTCTCGAGTATACAGTGAACCCAAAATATACATTTATGCCAGGTGTCCGAAACAAAAGAAAAATACAAGTGGCTGAACGAAAACAGGAGTGGCAGGCGCCTCCTCTGGTCCTAGCGCGAAAATACCTTTCATGATTTTCTCGAGTATACAGTGAACCCAAATTATACCTTTATGCCAGGTGTCCGAAACAAAAGAAAAATACAAGTGGCTGAACGAAAACAGGAGGGGCAGGCGCCTTCTATGGTCCTAGCACGAAAATACCTTTCATCATTTTCTCGAGTATACAGTGAACCCAAATTATACCTTTATGCCAGGTGTCCGAAACAAAAGAAAAATACAAGTGGCTGAACGAAAACAGGAGGGGCAGGCGCCTCCTCTGGTCCTAGCGCGAAAATACCTTTCATGATTTTCTCGAGTATACAGTGAACCCAAATTATACCTTTATGCCAGGTGTCAGAAACAAAAGAAAAATACAACTGGCTGAACGAAAACAGGAGGGGCAGGCGCCTCCTCTGGTCCTAGCGCGAAAATACCTATCACGATTTTCTCGAGTATACAGTGAACCCAAATTATACCTTTATGCCAGGTGTCCGAAACAAAACAAAAATACAAGTGGCTGAACGAAAACAGGAGGGGCAGGCGCCTCCTCTGGTCCTAGCGCGAAAATACCTTTCATGATTTTCTCGAGTATACAGTGAACCCAAATTATACCTTTATGCCAGGTGTCCGAAACAAACGAAAAATACAAATGCCTGAACGAAAACACGAGGGGCAGGCGCCTCCTCTAGTCCTAGCGCGAAAATACCTATCACGATTTTCTCGAGTATACAGTGAACCCAAATTATACCTTTATGCCAGGTGCCCGAAACAAAAGAAAAATACAAGTGGCTGACCGAAAACAGGAGGGGCAGGCGCCTCCTCTGGTCCTAGCGCGAAAATACCTTTCATGATATTCTCGAGTATACAGTGAACCCAAATTATACCTTTATGCCAGGTGTCCGAAACAAAAGAAAAATACAAGTGGCTGAACGAAAACAGGAGGGGCAGGCGCCTCCTCTCGTCCTAGCGCGAAAATACCTTTCATGATTTTCTCGAGTATACAGTGAACCCAAATTATACCTTTATGCCTGGTGTCCGAAACAAAAGAAAAATACAAGTGGCTGAACGAAAACAGGAGGGGCAGGCGCCTCCTCTGGTCCTAGCGCGAAAATACCTTTCATGATTTTCTCGAGTATACAGTGAACCCAAATTATACCTTTATGCCAGGTGTCCGAAACAAAAGAAAAATACAAGTGGCTGAACGAAAACAGGAGGGGCAGGCGCCTCCTCTCGTCCTAGCGCGAAAATACCTTTCATGATTTTCTCGAGTATACAGTGAACCCAAATTATACCTTTATGCCAGGTGTCCGAAACAAAAGAAAAATACAAGTGGCTGAACGAAAACAGGAGGGGAAGGCGCCTCCTCTGGTCCTAGCGCGAAAATACCTATCACGATTTTCTCGGGTATACAGTGAACCCAAATTATACCTTTATGCCAGGTGTCCGAAACAAAAGAAAAATACAAGTGGCTGAACGAAAACAGGAGGGGCAGGCGCCTCCTCTGGTCCTAGCGCGAAAATACCTTTCATGATTTTCTCGAGTATACAGTGAACCCAAATTATACCTTTATGCCAGGTGTCCGAAACAAAAGAAAAATACAAGTGGCTGAACGAAAACAGGAGGGGCAGGCGCCTTCTCTGGTCCTAGCACGAAAATACCTTTCATCATTTTCTCGAGTATACAGTGAACCCAAATTATACCTTTATGCCAGGTGTCCGAAACAAAAGAAAAATACAAGTGGCTGAACGAAAACAGGAGGGGCAGGCGCCTCCTCTGGTCCTAGCGCGAAAATACCTATCACGATTTTCTCGAGTATACAGTGAACCCAAAATATACCTTTATGCCAGGTGTCCGAAACAAAAGAAAAATACAAGTGGCTGAACGAAAACAGGAGTGGCAGGCGCCTCCTCTGGTCCTAGCGCGAAAATACCTTTCATGATTTTCTCGAGTATACAGTGAACCCAAATTATACCTTTATGCCAGGTGTCCGAAACAAAAGAAAAATACAACTGGCTGAACGAAAACAGGAGGGGCAGGCGCCTCCTCTGGTCCTAGCGCGAAAATACCTATCACGATTTTCTCGAGTATACCGTGAACCCAATTTATACCTTTATGCCAGGTGTCCGAAACAAAAGAAAAATACAAGTGGCTGAACGAAAACAGGAGGGGCAGGCGCCTCCTCTGGTCCTAGCGCGAAAATACCTATCACGATTTTCTCGAGTATACAGTGAACCCAAATTATACCTTTATGCCAGGTGTCCGAAACAAAAGAAAAATACAAGTGGCTGAACGAAAACAGGAGGGCCAGGCGCCTCCTCTGGTCCTAGCGCGAAAATACCTTTCATGATTTTCTCGAGTATACAGTGAACCCAAATTATACCTTTATGCCAGGTGTCCGAAACAAAAGAAAAATACAAATGCCTGAACGAAAACACGAGGGGCAGGCGCCTCCTCTAGTCCTAGCGCGAAAATACCTATCACGATTTTCTCGAGTATACAGTGAACCCAAATTATACCTTTATGCCAGGTGCCCGAAACAAAAGAAAAATACAAGTGGCTGAACGAAAACAGGAGTGGCAGGCGCCTCCTCTGGTCCTAGCGCGAAATACCTTTCATGATTTTCTCGAGTATACAGTGAACCCAAATTATACCTTTATGCCAGGTGTCCGAAACAAAAGAAAAATACAAGTGGCTGAACGAAAACAGGAGGGGCAGGCGCCTTCTCTGGTCCTAGCACGAAAATACCTTTCATCATTTTCTCGAGTATACAGTGAACCCAAATTATACCTTTATGCCAGGTGTCCGAAACAAAAGAAAAATACAAGTGGCTGAACGAAAACAGGAGGGGCAGGCGCCTCCTCTGGTCCTAGCGCGAAAATACCTATCACGATTTTCTCGAGTATACAGTGAACCCAAAATATACATTTATGCCAGGTGTCCGAAACAAAAGAAAAATACAAGTGGCTGAACGAAAACAGGAGTGGCAGGCGCCTCCTCTGGTCCTAGCGCGAAAATACCTATCACGATTTTCTCGAGTATACAGTGAACCCAAATTATACCTTTATGCCAGGTGTCCGAAAGAAAACAAAAATACAAGTGGCTGAACGAAAACAGGAGGGGCAGGCGCCTCCTCTGGTCCTAGCGCGAAAATACCTTTCATGATTTTCTCGAGTATACAGTGAACCCAAATTATACCTTTATGCCAGGTGTCCGAAACAAACGAAAAATACAAATGCCTGAACGAAAACACGAGGGGCAGGCGCCTCCTCTAGTCCTAGCGCGAAAATACCTATCACGATTTTCTCGAGTATACAGTGAACCCAAATTATACCTTTATGCCAGGTGCCCGAAACAAAAGAAAAATACAAGTGGCTGACCGAAAACAGGAGAGGCAGGCGCCTCCTCTGGTCCTAGCGCGAAAATACCTTTCATGATATTCTCGAGTATACAGTGAACCCAAATTATACCTTTATGCCAGGTGTCCGAAACAAAAGAAAAATACAAGTGGCTGAACGAAAACAGGAGGGGCAGGCGCCTCCTCTCGTCCTAGCGCGAAAATACCTTTCATGATTTTCTCGAGTATACAGTGAACCCAAATTATACCTTTATGCCTGGTGTCCGAAACAAAAGAAAAATACAAGTGGCTGAACGAAAACAGGAGGGGCAGGCGCCTCCTCTGGTCCTAGCGCGAAAATACCTTTCATGATTTTCTCGAGTATACAGTGAACCCAAATTATACCTTTATGCCAGGTGTCCGAAACAAAAGAAAAATACAAGTGGCTGAACGAAAACAGGAGGGGCAGGCGCCTCCTCTCGTCCTAGCGCGAAAATACCTTTCATGATTTTCTCGAGTATACAGTGAACCCAAATTATACCTTTATGACAGGTGTCCGAAACAAAAGAAAAATACAAGTGGCTGAACGAAAACAGGAGGAGCAGGCGCCTCCTCTGGTCCTAGCGCGAAAATACCTATCACGATTTTCTCGAGTATACAGTGAACCCAAATTATACCTTTATGCCAGGTGTCCGAAACAAAAGAAAAATACAAGTGCCTGAACGAAAACAGGAGGGGCAGGCGCCTCCTCTGGTCCTAGCGCGAAAATACCTATCACGATTTTCTCGAGTATACAGTGAACCCAAATTATACCTTTATGCCAGGAGTCCGAAACAAAAGAAAAATACAAGTGGCTGAACGAAAACAGGAGGGGCAGGCGCCTCCTCTGGTCCTAGCGCGAAAATACCTTTCATGATTTTCTCGAGTATACAGTCAACCCAAATTATACCTTTATGCCAGGTGTCCGAAACAAAAGAAAAATGCAAGTGGCTGAACAAAAACAGGAGGGGCAGGCGCCTCCTCTGGTCCTAGCACGAAAATACCTATCACGATTTTCTCGGTTATAGAGTGAACCCAAATTATACCTTTATGCCAGGTGTCCGAAACAAAAGAAAAATACAAGTGGCTGAACGAAAACAGGAGGGGCAGGCGCCTCCTCTGGTCCTAGCGCGAAAATACCTATCACGAATTTCTCGAGTATACCGTGAACCCAAATTATACCTTTATGCCATGTGTCCGAAACAAAAGAAAAATACAAGTGGCTGAACGAAAACAGGAGGGGCAGGCGCCTCCTCTGGTCCTAGCGCGAAAATACCTATCACGATTTTCTCGAGTATACAGTGAACCCAAATTATACCTTTATGCCCGGTGTCCGAAACAAAGAAAAATACAAGTGGCTGAACGAAAACAGGAGGGGCAGGCGCCTCCTCTGGTCCTAGCGCGAAAATACCTTTCATGATTTTCTCGAGTATACAGTGAACCCAAATTATACTTTATGCCAGGTGTCCGAAACAAAAGAAAAATACAAATGCCTGAACGAAAACACGAGGGGCAGGCGCCTCCTCTAGTCCTAGCGCGAAAATACCTATCACGATTTTCTCGAGTATACAGTGAACCCAAATTATACCTTTATGCCAGGTGTCCGAAACAAAAGAAAAATACAAGTGCCTGAACGAAAACAGGAGGGGCAGGCGCCTCCTCTGGTCCTAGCGCGAAAATACCTATCACGATTTTCTCGAGTATACCGTCAACCCAAATTATACCTTTATGCCAGGTGTCCGAAACAAAAGAAAAATACAAGTGCCTGAACGAAAACAGGAGGGGCAGGCGCCTCCTCTGGTCCCAGCGCGAAAATACCTATCACGATATTCTCGAGTACACCGTGAACCCAAATTATACCTTTATGCCAGGTGTCCGAAACAAAAGAAAAATACAAGTCCCTGAACGAAAACAGGAGGGGCAGGCGCCTCCTCTGGTCCTAGCGCGAAAATACCTATCACGATTTTCTCGAGTATACCGTGAACCCAAATTATACCTTTATGCCAGGTGTCCGAAACAAAAGAAAAATACAAGTGGCTGAACGAAAAGAGGAGGGGCAGGCGCCTCCTCTGGTCCTAGTGCGAAAATACCTATCACGATTTTCTCGAGTATACCGTGAACCCAAATTATACCTTTATGCCAGGTGTCCGAAACAAAAGAAAAATACAAGTGCCTGAACGAAAACAGGAGGGGCAGGCGCCTCCTCTGGTCCTAGCGCGAAAATAACCTATCACGATTTTCTCGAGTATACAGTGAACCCAAATTATACCTTTATGCCAGGTGTCCGAAACAAAAGAAAAATACAAGTGCCAGAACGAAAACAGGAGGGGCAGGCGCCTCCTCTGGTCCTAGCGCGAAAATACCTATCACGATTTTCTCGAGTATACAGTGAGCCCAAATTATACCTTTATGCCAGGTGTCCGAAACAAAAGAAAAATACAAGTGGCTGAACGAAAACAGGAGGGGCAGGCGCCTCCTCTGGTCCTAGCGCGAAAATACCTATCACGATTTTCTCGAGTATACCGTGAACCCAAATTATACCTTTATGCCAGGTGTCCGAAACAAAAGAAAAATACAAGTGCCTGAACGAAAACAGGAGGGGCAGGCGCCTCCTCTGGTCCCAGCGCGAAAATACCTATCACGATTTTCTCGAGTATACCGTGAACCCAAATTATACCTTTATGCCAGGTGTCCGAAACAAAAGAAAAATACAAGTGCCTGAACGAAAACAGGAGGGGCAGGCGCCTCCTCTGGTCCTAGCGCGAAAATACCTATCACGATTTTCTCGAGTATACCGTGAACCCAAATTATACCTTTATGCCAGGTGTCCGAAACAAAAGAAAAATACAAGTGGCTGAACGAAAACAGGAGGGGCAGGCGCCTCCTCTGGTCCTAGCGCGGAAATACCTATCACGATTTTCTCGAGAATACCGTGAACCCAAATTATACCTTTATGCCAGGTGTCCGAAACAAAAGAAAAATACAAGTGCCTGAACGAAAACAGGAGGGGCAGGCGCCTCCTCTGGTCCTAGCGCGAAAATGCCTATCACGATTTTCTCGAGTATACAGTGAACCCAAATTATACCTTTATGCCAGGTGTCCGAAACAAACGAAAAATACAAATGCCTGAACGAAAACACGAGGGGCAGGCGCCTCCTCTGGTCCTAGCGCGAAAATACCTATCACGATTTTCTCGAGTATACAGTGAACCCAAAATATACATTTATGCCAGGTGTCCGAAACAAAAGAAAAATACAAGTGGCTGAACGAAAACAGGAGTGGCAGGCGCCTCCTCTGGTCCTAGCGCGAAAATACCTTTCATGATTTTCTCGAGTATACAGTGAACCCAAATTATACCTTTATGCCAGGTGTCCGAAACAAACGAAAAATACAAATGCCTGAACGAAAACACGAGGGGCAGGCGCCTCCTCTAGTCCTAGCGCGAAAATACCTACCACGATTTTCTCGAGTATACAGTGAACCCAAATTATACCTTTATGCCAGGTGCCCGAAACAAAAGAAAAATACAAGTGGCTGACCGAAAACAGGAGAGGCAGGCGCCTCCTCTGGTCCTAGCGCGAAAATACCTTTCATGATATTCTCGAGTATACAGTGAACCCAAATTATACCTTTATGCCAGGTGTCCGAAACAAAAGAAAAATACAAGTGGCTGAACGAAAACAGGAGGGGCAGGCGCCTCCTCTCGTCCTAGCGCGAAAATACCTTTCATGATTTTCTCGAGTATACAGTGAACCCAAATTATACCTTTATGCCTGGTGTCCGAAACAAAAGAAAAATACAAGTGGCTGAACGAAAACAGGAGGGGCAGGCGCCTCCTCTGGTCCTAGCGCGAAAATACCTTTCATGATTTTCTCGAGTATACAGTGAACCCAAATTATACCTTTATGCCAGGTGTCCGAAACAAAAGAAAAATACAAGTGGCTGAACGAAAACAGGAGGGGCAGGCGCCTCCTCTCGTCCTAGCGCGAAAATACCTTTCATGATTTTCTCGAGTATACAGTGAACCCAAATTATACCTTTATGACAGGTGTCCGAAACAAAAGAAAAATACAAGTGGCTGAACGAAAACAGGAGGAGCAGGCGCCTCCTCTGGTCCTAGCGCGAAAATACCTATCACGATTTTCTCGAGTATACAGTGAACCCAAATTATACCTTTATGCCAGGTGTCCGAAACAAAAGAAAAATACAAGTGCCTGAACGAAAACAGGAGGGGCAGGCGCCTCCTCTGGTCCTAGCGCGAAAATACCTATCACGATTTTCTCGAGTATACAGTGAACCCAAATTATACCTTTATGCCAGGAGTCCGAAACAAAAGAAAAATACAAGTGGCTGAACGAAAACAGGAGGGGCAGGCGCCTCCTCTGGTCCTAGCGCGAAAATACCTTTCATGATTTTCTCGAGTATACAGTCAACCCAAATTATACCTTTATGCCAGGTGTCCGAAACAAAAGAAAAATGCAAGTGGCTGAACAAAAACAGGAGGGGCAGGCGCCTCCTCTGGTCCTAGCACGAAAATACCTATCACGATTTTCTCGGGTATAGAGTGAACCCAAATTATACCTTTATGCCAGGTGTCCGAAACAAAAGAAAAATACAAGTGGCTGAACGAAAACAGGAGGGGCAGGCGCCTCCTCTGGTCCTAGCGCGAAAATACCTATCACGAATTTCTCGAGTATACCGTGAACCCAAATTATACCTTTATGCCATGTGTCCGAAACAAAAGAAAAATACAAGTGGCTGAACGAAAACAGGAGGGGCAGGCGCCTCCTCTGGTCCTAGCGCGAAAATACCTATCACGATTTTCTCGAGTATACAGTGAACCCAAATTATACCTTTATGCCCGGTGTCCGAAACAAAGAAAAATACAAGTGGCTGAACGAAAACAGGAGGGGCAGGCGCCTCCTCTGGTCCTAGCGCGAAAATACCTTTCATGATTTTCTCGAGTATACAGTGAACCCAAATTATACTTTATGCCAGGTGTCCGAAACAAAAGAAAAATACAAATGCCTGAACGAAAACACGAGGGGCAGGCGCCTCCTCTAGTCCTAGCGCGAAAATACCTATCACGATTTTCTCGAGTATACAGTGAACCCAAATTATACCTTTATGCCAGGTGTCCGAAACAAAAGAAAAATACAAGTGCCTGAACGAAAACAGGAGGGGCAGGCGCCTCCTCTGGTCCTAGCGCGAAAATACCTATCACGATTTTCTCGAGTATACCGTCAACCCAAATTATACCTTTATGCCAGGTGTCCGAAACAAAAGAAAAATACAAGTGCCTGAACGAAAACAGGAGGGGCAGGCGCCTCCTCTGGTCCCAGCGCGAAAATACCTATCACGATATTCTCGAGTACACCGTGAACCCAAATTATACCTTTATGCCAGGTGTCCGAAACAAAAGAAAAATACAAGTCCCTGAACGAAAACAGGAGGGGCAGGCGCCTCCTCTGGTCCTAGCGCGAAAATACCTATCACGATTTTCTCGAGTATACCGTGAACCCAAATTATACCTTTATGCCAGGTGTCCGAAACAAAAGAAAAATACAAGTGGCTGAACGAAAAGAGGAGGGGCAGGCGCCTCCTCTGGTCCTAGCGCGAAAATACCTATCACGATTTTCTCGAGTATACCGTGAACCCAAATTATACCTTTATGCCAGGTGTCCGAAACAAAAGAAAAATACAAGTGCCTGAACGAAAACAGGAGGGGCAGGCGCCTCCTCTGGTCCTAGCGCGAAAATAACCTATCACGATTTTCTCGAGTATACAGTGAACCCAAATTATACCTTTATGCCAGGTGTCCGAAACAAAAGAAAAATACAAGTGCCAGAACGAAAACAGGAGGGGCAGGCGCCTCCTCTGGTCCTAGCGCGAAAATACCTATCACGATTTTCTCGAGTATACAGTGAGCCCAAATTATACCTTTATGCCAGGTGTCCGAAACAAAAGAAAAATACAAGTGGCTGAACGAAAACAGGAGGGGCAGGCGCCTCCTCTGGTCCTAGCGCGAAAATACCTATCACGATTTTCTCGAGTATACCGTGAACCCAAATTATACCTTTATGCCAGGTGTCCGAAACAAAAGAAAAATACAAGTGGCTGACCGAAAACAGGAGGGGCAGGCGCCTCCTCTGGTCCTAGCGCGAAAATACCTTTCATGATATTCTCGAGTATACAGTGAACCCAAATTATACCTTTATGCCAGGTGTCCGAAACAAAAGAAGAATACAAGTGGCTGAACGAAAACAGGAGGGGCAGGCGCCTCCTCTCGTCCTAGCGCGAAAATGCCTTTCATGATTTTCTCGAGTATACAGTGAACCCAAATTATACCTTTATGCCTGGTGTCCGAAACAAAAGAAAAATACAAGTGGCTGAACGAAAACAGGAGGGGCAGGCGCCTCCTCTGGTCCTAGCGCGAAAATACCTTTCATGATTTTCTCGAGTATACAGTGAACCCAAATTATACCTTTATGCCAGGTGTCCGAAACAAAAGAAAAATACAAGTGGCTGAACGAAAACAGGAGGGGCAGGCGCCTCCTCTGGTCCTAGCGCGAAAATACCTTTCATGATTTTCTCGAGTATACAGTGAACCCAAATTATACCTTTATGCCAGGTGTCAGAAACAAAAGAAAAATACAACTGGCTGAACGAAAACAGGAGGGGCAGGCGCCTCCTCTGGTCCTAGCGCGAAAATACCTATCACGATTTTCTCGAGTATACAGTGAACCCAAATTATACCTTTATGCCAGGTGTCCGAAACAAAACAAAAATACAAGTGGCTGAACGAAAACAGGAGGGGCAGGCGCCTCCTCTGGTCCTAGCGCGAAAATACCTTTCATGATTTTCTCGAGTATACAGTGAACCCAAATTATACCTTTATGCCAGGTGTCCGAAACAAACGAAAAATACAAATGCCTGAACGAAAACACGAGGGGCAGGCGCCTCCTCTAGTCCTAGCGCGAAAATACCTATCACGATTTTCTCGAGTATACAGTGAACCCAAATTATACCTTTATGCCAGGTGCCCGAAACAAAAGAAAAATACAAGTGGCTGACCGAAAACAGGAGGGGCAGGCGCCTCCTCTGGTCCTAGCGCGAAAATACCTTTCATGATATTCTCGAGTATACAGTGAACCCAAATTATACCTTTATGCCAGGTGTCCGAAACAAAAGAAAAATACAAGTGGCTGAACGAAAACAGGAGGGGCAGGCACCTCCTCTCGTCCTAGCGCGAAAATACCTTTCATGATTTTCTCGAGTATACAGTGAACCCAAATTATACCTTTATGCCTGGTGTCCGAAACAAAAGAAAAATACAAGTGGCTGAACGAAAACAGGAGGGGCAGGCGCCTCCTCTGGTCCTAGCGCGAAAATACCTTTCATGATTTTCTCGAGTATACAGTGAACCCAAATTATACCTTTATGCCAGGTGTCCGAAACAAAAGAAAAATACAAGTGGCTGAACGAAAACAGGAGGGGCAGGCGCCTCCTCTCGTCCTAGCGCGAAAATACCTTTCATGATTTTCTCGAGTATACAGTGAACCCAAATTATACCTTTATGCCAGGTGTCCGAAACAAAAGAAAAATACAAGTGGCTGAACGAAAACAGGAGGGGAAGGCGCCTCCTCTGGTCCTAGCGCGAAAATACCTATCACGATTTTCTCGGGTATACAGTGAACCCAAATTATACCTTTATGCCAGGTGTCCGAAACAAAAGAAAAATACAAGTGGCTGAACGAAAACAGGAGGGGCAGGCGCCTCCTCTGGTCCTAGCGCGAAAATACCTTTCATGATTTTCTCGAGTATACAGTGAACCCAAATTATACCTTTATGCCAGGTGTCCGAAACAAAAGAAAAATACAAGTGGCTGAACGAAAACAGGAGGGGCAGGCGCCTTCTCTGGTCCTAGCACGAAAATACCTTTCATCATTTTCTCGAGTATACAGTGAACCCAAATTATACCTTTATGCCAGGTGTCCGAAACAAAAGAAAAATACAAGTGGCTGAACGAAAACAGGAGGGGCAGGCGCCTCCTCTGGTCCTAGCGCGAAAATACCTATCACGATCTTCTCGCGTATACAGTGAACCCAAAATATACCTTTATGCCAGGTGTCCGAAACAAAAGAAAAATACAAGTGGCTGAACGAAAACAGGAGTGGCAGGCGCCTCCTCTGGTCCTAGCGCGAAAATACCTTTCATGATTTTCTCGAGTATACAGTGAACCCAAATTATACCTTTATGCCAGGTGTCCGAAACAAAAGAAAAATACAACTGGCTGAACGAAAACAGGAGGGGCAGGCGCCTCCTCTGGTCCTAGCGCGAAAATACCTATCACGATTTTCTCGAGTATACCGTGAACCCAATTTATACCTTTATGCCAGGTGTCCGAAACAAAAGAAAAATACAAGTGGCTGAACGAAAACAGGAGGGGCAGGCGCCTCCTCTGGTCCTAGCGCGAAAATACCTATCACGATTTTCTCGAGTATACAGTGAACCCAAATTATACCTTTATGCCAGGTGTCCGAAACAAAAGAAAAATACAAGTGGCTGAACGAAAACAGGAGGGGCAGGCGCCTCCTCTGGTCCTAGCGCGAAAATACCTATCACGATTTTCTCGAGTATACAGTGAACCCAAAATATACATTTATGCCAGGTGTCCGAAACAAAAGAAAAATACAAGTGGCTGAACGAAAACAGGAGTGGCAGGCGCCTCCTCTGGTCCTAGCGCGAAAATACCTATCACGATTTTCTCGAGTATACAGTGAACCCAAAATATACATTTATGCCAGGTGTCCGAAACAAAAGAAAAATACAAGTGGCTGAACGAAAACAGGAGTGGCAGGCGCCTCCTCTGGTCCTAGCGCGAAAATACCTTTCATGATTTTCTCGAGTATACAGTGAACCCAAATTATACCTTTATGCCAGGTGTCCGAAACAAAAGAAAAATACAAGTGGCTGAACGAAAACAGGAGGGGCAGGCGCCTTCTATGGTCCTAGCACGAAAATACCTTTCATCATTTTCTCGAGTATACAGTGAACCCAAATTATACCTTTATGCCAGGTGTCCGAAACAAAAGAAAAATACAAGTGGCTGAACGAAAACAGGAGGGGCAGGCGCCTCCTCTGGTCCTAGCGCGAAAATACCTTTCATGATTTTCTCGAGTATACAGTGAACCCAAATTATACCTTTATGCCAGGTGTCAGAAACAAAAGAAAAATACAACTGGCTGAACGAAAACAGGAGGGGCAGGCGCCTCCTCTGGTCCTAGCGCGAAAATACCTATCACGATTTTCTCGAGTATACAGTGAACCCAAATTATACCTTTATGCCAGGTGTCCGAAACAAAACAAAAATACAAGTGGCTGAACGAAAACAGGAGGGGCAGGCGCCTCCTCTGGTCCTAGCGCGAAAATACCTTTCATGATTTTCTCGAGTATACAGTGAACCCAAATTATACCTTTATGCCAGGTGTCCGAAACAAACGAAAAATACAAATGCCTGAACGAAAACACGAGGGGCAGGCGCCTCCTCTAGTCCTAGCGCGAAAATACCTATCACGATTTTCTCGAGTATACAGTGAACCCAAATTATACCTTTATGCCAGGTGCCCGAAACAAAAGAAAAATACAAGTGGCTGACCGAAAACAGGAGGGGCAGGCGCCTCCTCTGGTCCTAGCGCGAAAATACCTTTCATGATATTCTCGAGTATACAGTGAACCCAAATTATACCTTTATGCCAGGTGTCCGAAACAAAAGAAAAATACAAGTGGCTGAACGAAAACAGGAGGGGCAGGCGCCTCCTCTCGTCCTAGCGCGAAAATACCTTTCATGATTTTCTCGAGTATACAGTGAACCCAAATTATACCTTTATGCCTGGTGTCCGAAACAAAAGAAAAATACAAGTGGCTGAACGAAAACAGGAGGGGCAGGCGCCTCCTCTGGTCCTAGCGCGAAAATACCTTTCATGATTTTCTCGAGTATACAGTGAACCCAAATTATACCTTTATGCCAGGTGTCCGAAACAAAAGAAAAATACAAGTGGCTGAACGAAAACAGGAGGGGCAGGCGCCTCCTCTCGTCCTAGCGCGAAAATACCTTTCATGATTTTCTCGAGTATACAGTGAACCCAAATTATACCTTTATGCCAGGTGTCCGAAACAAAAGAAAAATACAAGTGGCTGAACGAAAACAGGAGGGGAAGGCGCCTCCTCTGGTCCTAGCGCGAAAATACCTATCACGATTTTCTCGGGTATACAGTGAACCCAAATTATACCTTTATGCCAGGTGTCCGAAACAAAAGAAAAATACAAGTGGCTGAACGAAAACAGGAGGGGCAGGCGCCTCCTCTGGTCCTAGCGCGAAAATACCTTTCATGATTTTCTCGAGTATACAGTGAACCCAAATTATACCTTTATGCCAGGTGTCCGAAACAAAAGAAAAATACAAGTGGCTGAACGAAAACAGGAGGGGCAGGCGCCTTCTCTGGTCCTAGCACGAAAATACCTTTCATCATTTTCTCGAGTATACAGTGAACCCAAATTATACCTTTATGCCAGGTGTCCGAAACAAAAGAAAAATACAAGTGGCTGAACGAAAACAGGAGGGGCAGGCGCCTCCTCTGGTCCTAGCGCGAAAATACCTATCACGATTTTCTCGAGTATACAGTGAACCCAAAATATACCTTTATGCCAGGTGTCCGAAACAAAAGAAAAATACAAGTGGCTGAACGAAAACAGGAGTGGCAGGCGCCTCCTCTGGTCCTAGCGCGAAAATACCTTTCATGATTTTCTCGAGTATACAGTGAACCCAAATTATACCTTTATGCCAGGTGTCCGAAACAAAAGAAAAATACAACTGGCTGAACGAAAACAGGAGGGGCAGGCGCCTCCTCTGGTCCTAGCGCGAAAATACCTATCACGATTTTCTCGAGTATACCGTGAACCCAATTTATACCTTTATGCCAGGTGTCCGAAACAAAAGAAAAATACAAGTGGCTGAACGAAAACAGGAGGGGCAGGCGCCTCCTCTGGTCCTAGCGCGAAAATACCTATCACGATTTTCTCGAGTATACAGTGAACCCAAATTATACCTTTATGCCAGGTGTCCGAAACAAAAGAAAAATACAAGTGGCTGAACGAAAACAGGAGGGCCAGGCGCCTCCTCTGGTCCTAGCGCGAAAATACCTTTCATGATTTTCTCGAGTATACAGTGAACCCAAATTATACCTTTATGCCAGGTGTCCGAAACAAAAGAAAAATACAAATGCCTGAACGAAAACACGAGGGGCAGGCGCCTCCTCTAGTCCTAGCGCGAAAATACCTATCACGATTTTCTCGAGTATACAGTGAACCCAAATTATACCTTTATGCCAGGTGCCCGAAACAAAAGAAAAATACAAGTGGCTGAACGAAAACAGGAGTGGCAGGCGCCTCCTCTGGTCCTAGCGCGAAATACCTTTCATGATTTTCTCGAGTATACAGTGAACCCAAATTATACCTTTATGCCAGGTGTCCGAAACAAAAGAAAAATACAAGTGGCTGAACGAAAACAGGAGGGGCAGGCGCCTTCTCTGGTCCTAGCACGAAAATACCTTTCATCATTTTCTCGAGTATACAGTGAACCCAAATTATACCTTTATGCCAGGTGTCCGAAACAAAAGAAAAATACAAGTGGCTGAACGAAAACAGGAGGGGCAGGCGCCTCCTCTGGTCCTAGCGCGAAAATACCTATCACGATTTTCTCGAGTATACAGTGAACCCAAAATATACATTTATGCCAGGTGTCCGAAACAAAAGAAAAATACAAGTGGCTGAACGAAAACAGGAGTGGCAGGCGCCTCCTCTGGTCCTAGCGCGAAAATACCTATCACGATTTTCTCGAGTATACAGTGAACCCAAATTATACCTTTATGCCAGGTGTCCGAAAGAAAACAAAAATACAAGTGGCTGAACGAAAACAGGAGGGGCAGGCGCCTCCTCTGGTCCTAGCGCGAAAATACCTTTCATGATTTTCTCGAGTATGCAGTGAACCCAAATTATACCTTTATGCCAGGTGTCCGAAACAAACGAAAAATACAAATGCCTGAACGAAAACACGAGGGGCAGGCGCCTCCTCTAGTCCTAGCGCGAAAATACCTATCACGATTTTCTCGAGTATACAGTGAACCCAAATTATACCTTTATGCCAGGTGCCCGAAACAAAAGAAAAATACAAGTGGCTGACCGAAAACAGGAGAGGCAGGCGCCTCCTCTGGTCCTAGCGCGAAAATACCTTTCATGATATTCTCGAGTATACAGTGAACCCAAATTATACCTTTATGCCAGGTGTCCGAAACAAAAGAAAAATACAAGTGGCTGAACGAAAACAGGAGGGGCAGGCGCCTCCTCTCGTCCTAGCGCGAAAATACCTTTCATGATTTTCTCGAGTATACAGTGAACCCAAATTATACCTTTATGCCTGGTGTCCGAAACAAAAGAAAAATACAAGTGGCTGAACGAAAACAGGAGGGGCAGGCGCCTCCTCTGGTCCTAGCGCGAAAATACCTTTCATGATTTTCTCGAGTATACAGTGAACCCAAATTATACCTTTATGCCAGGTGTCCGAAACAAAAGAAAAATACAAGTGGCTGAACGAAAACAGGAGGGGCAGGCGCCTCCTCTCGTCCTAGCGCGAAAATACCTTTCATGATTTTCTCGAGTATACAGTGAACCCAAATTATACCTTTATGACAGGTGTCCGAAACAAAAGAAAAATACAAGTGGCTGAACGAAAACAGGAGGAGCAGGCGCCTCCTCTGGTCCTAGCGCGAAAATACCTATCACGATTTTCTCGAGTATACAGTGAACCCAAATTATACCTTTATGCCAGGTGTCCGAAACAAAAGAAAAATACAAGTGCCTGAACGAAAACAGGAGGGGCAGGCGCCTCCTCTGGTCCTAGCGCGAAAATACCTATCACGATTTTCTCGAGTATACAGTGAACCCAAATTATACCTTTATGCCAGGAGTCCGAAACAAAAGAAAAATACAAGTGGCTGAACGAAAACAGGAGGGGCAGGCGCCTCCTCTGGTCCTAGCGCGAAAATACCTTTCATGATTTTCTCGAGTATACAGTCAACCCAAATTATACCTTTATGCCAGGTGTCCGAAACAAAAGAAAAATGCAAGTGGCTGAACAAAAACAGGAGGGGCAGGCGCCTCCTCTGGTCCTAGCACGAAAATACCTATCACGATTTTCTCGGTTATAGAGTGAACCCAAATTATACCTTTATGCCAGGTGTCCGAAACAAAAGAAAAATACAAGTGGCTGAACGAAAACAGGAGGGGCAGGCGCCTCCTCTGGTCCTAGCGCGAAAATACCTATCACGAATTTCTCGAGTATACCGTGAACCCAAATTATACCTTTATGCCATGTGTCCGAAACAAAAGAAAAATACAAGTGGCTGAACGAAAACAGGAGGGGCAGGCGCCTCCTCTGGTCCTAGCGCGAAAATACCTATCACGATTTTCTCGAGTATACAGTGAACCCAAATTATACCTTTATGCCCGGTGTCCGAAACAAAGAAAAATACAAGTGGCTGAACGAAAACAGGAGGGGCAGGCGCCTCCTCTGGTCCTAGCGCGAAAATACCTTTCATGATTTTCTCGAGTATACAGTGAACCCAAATTATACTTTATGCCAGGTGTCCGAAACAAAAGAAAAATACAAATGCCTGAACGAAAACACGAGGGGCAGGCGCCTCCTCTAGTCCTAGCGCGAAAATACCTATCACGATTTTCTCGAGTATACAGTGAACCCAAATTATACCTTTATGCCAGGTGTCCGAAACAAAAGAAAAATACAAGTGCCTGAACGAAAACAGGAGGGGCAGGCGCCTCCTCTGGTCCTAGCGCGAAAATACCTATCACGATTTTCTCGAGTATACCGTCAACCCAAATTATACCTTTATGCCAGGTGTCCGAAACAAAAGAAAAATACAAGTGCCTGAACGAAAACAGGAGGGGCAGGCGCCTCCTCTGGTCCCAGCGCGAAAATACCTATCACGATATTCTCGAGTACACCGTGAACCCAAATTATACCTTTATGCCAGGTGTCCGAAACAAAAGAAAAATACAAGTCCCTGAACGAAAACAGGAGGGGCAGGCGCCTCCTCTGGTCCTAGCGCGAAAATACCTATCACGATTTTCTCGAGTATACCGTGAACCCAAATTATACCTTTATGCCAGGTGTCCGAAACAAAAGAAAAATACAAGTGGCTGAACGAAAAGAGGAGGGGCAGGCGCCTCCTCTGGTCCTAGTGCGAAAATACCTATCACGATTTTCTCGAGTATACCGTGAACCCAAATTATACCTTTATGCCAGGTGTCCGAAACAAAAGAAAAATACAAGTGCCTGAACGAAAACAGGAGGGGCAGGCGCCTCCTCTGGTCCTAGCGCGAAAATAACCTATCACGATTTTCTCGAGTATACAGTGAACCCAAATTATACCTTTATGCCAGGTGTCCGAAACAAAAGAAAAATACAAGTGCCAGAACGAAAACAGGAGGGGCAGGCGCCTCCTCTGGTCCTAGCGCGAAAATACCTATCACGATTTTCTCGAGTATACAGTGAGCCCAAATTATACCTTTATGCCAGGTGTCCGAAACAAAAGAAAAATACAAGTGGCTGAACGAAAACAGGAGGGGCAGGCGCCTCCTCTGGTCCTAGCGCGAAAATACCTATCACGATTTTCTCGAGTATACCGTGAACCCAAATTATACCTTTATGCCAGGTGTCCGAAACAAAAGAAAAATACAAGTGCCTGAACGAAAACAGGAGGGGCAGGCGCCTCCTCTGGTCCCAGCGCGAAAATACCTATCACGATTTTCTCGAGTATACCGTGAACCCAAATTATACCTTTATGCCAGGTGTCCGAAACAAAAGAAAAATACAAGTGCCTGAACGAAAACAGGAGGGGCAGGCGCCTCCTCTGGTCCTAGCGCGAAAATACCTATCACGATTTTCTCGAGTATACCGTGAACCCAAATTATACCTTTATGCCAGGTGTCCGAAACAAAAGAAAAATACAAGTGGCTGAACGAAAACAGGAGGGGCAGGCGCCTCCTCTGGTCCTAGCGCGGAAATACCTATCACGATTTTCTCGAGAATACCGTGAACCCAAATTATACCTTTATGCCAGGTGTCCGAAACAAAAGAAAAATACAAGTGCCTGAACGAAAACAGGAGGGGCAGGCGCCTCCTCTGGTCCTAGCGCGAAAATGCCTATCACGATTTTCTCGAGTATACAGTGAACCCAAATTATACCTTTATGCCAGGTGTCCGAAACAAACGAAAAATACAAATGCCTGAACGAAAACACGAGGGGCAGGCGCCTCCTCTGGTCCTAGCGCGAAAATACCTATCACGATTTTCTCGAGTATACAGTGAACCCAAAATATACATTTATGCCAGGTGTCCGAAACAAAAGAAAAATACAAGTGGCTGAACGAAAACAGGAGTGGCAGGCGCCTCCTCTGGTCCTAGCGCGAAAATACCTTTCATGATTTTCTCGAGTATACAGTGAACCCAAATTATACCTTTATGCCAGGTGTCCGAAACAAAAGAAAAATACAAGTGGCTGAACGAAAACAGGAGGGGAGGCGCCTCCTCTGGTCCTAGCGCGTAAATACCTATCACGATTTTCTCGAGTATACCGTGAACCCAAATTATACCTTTATGCCAGGTGTCCGAAACAAAAGAAAAATACAAGTGCCTGAACGAAATCAGGAGGGGCAGGCGCCTCCTCTGGTCCCAGCGCGAAAATACCTATCACGATTTTCTCGAGTATACCGTGAACCCAAATTATACCTTTATGCCAGGTGTCCGAAACAAAAGAAAAATACAAGTGCCTGAACGAAAACAGGAGGGGCAGGCGCCTCCTCTGGTCCTAGCGCGAAAATACCTATCACGATTTTCTCGAGTATACCGTGAACCCAAATTATACCTTTATGCCAGGTGTCCGAAACAAAAGAAAAATACAAGTGGCTGAACGAAAACAGGAGGGGCAGGCGCCTCCTCTGGTCCTAGCGCGAAAATACCTTTCATGATTTTCTCGAGTATACAGTGAACCCAAATTATACTTTATGCCAGGTGTCCGAAACAAAAGAAAAATACAAATGCCTGAACGAAAACACGAGGGGCAGGCGCCTCCTCTAGTCCTAGCGCGAAAATACCTATCACGATTTTCTCGAGTATACAGTGAACCCAAATTATACCTTTATGCCAGGTGTCCGAAACAAAAGAAAAATACAAGTGCCTGAACGAAAACAGGAGGGGCAGGCGCCTCCTCTGGTCCTAGCGCGAAAATACCTATCACGATTTTCTCGAGTATACCGTGAACCCAAATTATACCTTTATGCCAGGTGTCCGAAACAAAAGAAAAATACAAGTGCCTGAACGAAAACAGGAGGGGCAGGCGCCTCCTCTGGTCCTAGCGCGAAAATACCTATCACGATTTTCTCGAGTATACAGTGAACCCAAATTATACCTTTATGCCAGGTGTCCGAAACAAAAGAAAAATACAAGTGCCAGAACGAAAACAGGAGGGGCAGGCGCCTCCTCTGGTCCTAGCGCGAAAATACCTATCACGATTTTCTCGAGTATACAGTGAACCCAAATTATACCTTTATGCCAGGTGTCCGAAACAAAAGAAAAATACAAGTGGCTGAACGAAAACAGGAGGGGCAGGCGCCTCCTCTGGTCCTAGCGCGAAAATACCTATCACGATTTTCTCGAGTATACCGTGAACCCAAATTATACCTTTATGCCAGGTGTCCGAAACAAAAGAAAAATACAAGTGCCTGAACGAAAACAGGAGGGGCAGGCGCCTCCTCTGGTCCCAGCGCGAAAATACCTATCACGATTTTCTCGAGTATACCATGAACCCAAATTATACCTTTATGCCAGGTGTCCGAAACAAAAGAAAAATACAAGTGCCTGAACGAAAACAGGAGGGGCAGGCGCCTCCTCTGGTCCTAGCGCGAAAATACCTATCACGATTTTCTCGAGTATACCGTGAACCCAAATTATACCTTTATGCCAGGTGTCCGAAACAAAAGAAAAATACAAGTGTCTGAACGAAAACAGGAGGGGCAGGCGCCTCCTCTGGTCCTAGCGCGGAAATACCTATCACGATTTTCTCGAGAATACAGTGAACCCAAATTATACTTTATGCCAGGTGTCCGAAACAAAAGAAAAATACAAATGCCTGAACGAAAACACGAGGGGCAGGCGCCTCCTCTATTCCTAGCGCGAAAATACCTATCACGATTTTCTCGAGTATACAGTGAACCCAAATTATACCTTTATGCCAGGTGTCCGAAACAAAAGAAAAATACAAGTGCCTGAACGAAAACAGGAGGGGCAGGCGCCTCCTCTGGTCCTAGCGCGAAAATACCTATCACGATTTTCTCGAGTATACCGTCAACCCAAATTATACATTTATGCCAGGTGTCCGAAACAAAAGAAAAATACAAGTGCCTGAACGAAAACAGGAGGGGCAGGCGCCTCCTCTGGTCCCAGCGCGAAAATACCTATCACGATATTCTCGAGTACACCGTGAACCCAAATTATACCTTTATGCCAGGTGTCCGAAACAAAAGAAAAATACAAGTCCCTGAACGAAAACAGGAGGGGCAGGCGCCTCCTCTGGTCCTAGCGCGAAAATACCTATCACGATTTTCTCGAGTATACCGTGAACCCAAATTATACCTTTATGCCAGGTGTCCGAAACAAAAGAAAAATACAAGTGGCTGAACGAAAAGAGGAGGGGCAGGCGCCTCCTCTGGTCCTAGCGCGAAAATACCTATCACGATTTTCTCGAGTATACCGTGAACCCAAATTATACCTTTATGCCAGGTGTCCGAAACAAAAGAAAAATACAAGTGCCTGAACGAAAACAGGAGGGGCAGGCGCCTCCTCTGGTCCTAGCGCGAAAATAACCTATCACGATTTTCTCGAGTATACAGTGAACCCAAATTATACCTTTATGCCAGGTGTCCGAAACAAAAGAAAAATACAAGTGCCAGAACGAAAACAGGAGGGGCAGGCGCCTCCTCTGGTCCTAGCGCGAAAATACCTATCACGATTTTCTCGAGTATACAGTGAGCCCAAATTATACCTTTATGCCAGGTGTCCGAAACAAAAGAAAAATACAAGTGGCTGAACGAAAACAGGAGGGGCAGGCGCCTCCTCTGGTCCTAGCGCGAAAATACCTATCACGATTTTCTCGAGTATACCGTGAACCCAAATTATACCTTTATGCCAGGTGTCCGAAACAAAAGAAAAATACAAGTGCCTGAACGAAAACAGGAGGGGCAGGCGCCTCCTCTGGTCCCAGCGCGAAAATACCTATCACGATTTTCTCGAGTATACCGTGAACCCAAATTATACCTTTATGCCAGGTGTCCGAAACAAAAGAAAAATACAAGTGCCTGAACGAAAACAGGAGGGGCAGGCGCCTCCTCTGGTCCTAGCGCGAAAATACCTATCACGATTTTCTCGAGTATACCGTGAACCCAAATTATACCTTTATGCCAGGTGTCCGAAACAAAAGAAAAATACAAGTGGCTGAACGAAAACAGGAGGGGCAGGCGCCTCCTCTGGTCCTAGCGCGGAAATACCTATCACGATTTTCTCGAGAATACCGTGAACCCAAATTATACCTTTATGCCAGGTGTCCGAAACAAAAGAAAAATACAAGTGCCTAAACGAAAACAGGAGGGGCAGGCGCCTCCTCTGGTCCTAGCGCGAAAATGCCTATCACGATTTTCTCGAGTATACAGTGAACCCAAATTATACCTTTATGCCAGGTGTCCGAAACAAACGAAAAATACAAATGCCTGAACGAAAACACGAGGGGCAGGCGCCTCCTCCGGTCCTAGCGCGAAAATACCTATCACGATTTTCTCGAGTATACAGTGAACCCAAAATATACATTTATGCCAGGTGTCCGAAACAAAAGAAAAATACAAGTGGCTGAACGAAAACAGGAGTGGCAGGCGCCTCCTCTGGTCCTAGCGCGAAAATACCTTTCATGATTTTCTCGAGTATACAGTGAACCCAAATTATACCTTTATGCCAGGTGTCCAAAACAAAAGAAAAATACAAGTGGCTGAACGAAAACAGGAGGGGCAGGCGCCTCCTCTGGTCCTAGCGCGTAAATACCTATCACGATTTTCTCGAGTATACCGTGAACCCAAATTATACCTTTATGCCAGGTGTCCGAAACAAAAGAAAAATACAAGTGCCTGAACGAAATCAGGAGGGGCAGGCGCCTCCTCTGGTCCCAGCGCGAAAATACCTATCACGATTTTCTCGAGTATACCGTGAACCCAAATTATACCTTTATGCCAGGTGTCCGAAACAAAAGAAAAATACAAGTGCCTGAACGAAAACAAGAGGGGCAGGCGCCTCCTCTGGTCCTAGCGCGAAAATACCTATCACGATTTTCTCGAGTATACCGTGAACCCAAATTATACCTTTATGCCAGGTGTCCGAAACAAAAGAAAAATACAAGTGGCTGAACGAAAACAGGAGGGGCAGGCGCCTCCTCTGGTCCTAGCGCGAAAATACCTATCACGATTTTCTCGAGTATACCGTGAACCCAAATTATACCTTTATGCCAGGTGTCCGAAACAAAAGAAAAATACAAGTGGCTGAACGAAAACAGGAGGGGCAGGCGCCTCCTCTGGTCCTAGCGCGAAAATACCTATCACGATTTTCTCGAGTATACAGTGAACCCAAATTATACCTTTATGCCAGGTGTCCGAAACAAAAGAAAAATACAAGTGGCTGAACGAAAACAGGAGGGGCAGGCGCCTCCTCTGGTCCTAGCGCGAAAATACCTATCACGATTTTCTCGAGTATACCGTGAACCCAAATAATACCTTTATGCCAGGTGTCCGAAACAAAAGAAAAATACAAGTGTCTGAACGAAAACAGGAGGGGCAGGCGCCTCCTCTGGTCCTAGCGCGGAAATACCTATCACGATTTTCTCGAGAATACCGTGAACCCAAATTATACTTTTATGCCAGGTGTCCGAAACAAAAGAAAAATACAAGTGCCTGAACGAAAACAGGAGGGGCAGGCGCCTCCTCTGGTCCTAGCGCGAAAATGCCTATCACGATTTTCTCGAGTATACAGTGAACCCAAATTATACCTTTATGCCAGGTGTCCGAAACAAACGAAAAATACAAATGCCTGAACGAAAACACGAGGGGCAGGCGCCTCCTCTGGTCCTAGCGCGAAAATACCTATCACGATTTTCTCGAGTATACAGTGAACCCAAAATATACATTTATGCCAGGTGTCCGAAACAAAAGAAAAATACAAGTGGCTGAACGAAAACAGGAGTGGCAGGCGCCTCCTCTGGTCCTAGCGCGAAAATACCTTTCATGATTTTCTAGAGTATACAGTGAACCCAAATTATACCTTTATGCCTGGTGTCCGAAACAAAAGAAAAATACAAGTGGCTGAACGAAAACAGGAGGGGCAGGCGCCTCCTCTGGTCCTAGCGCGAAAATACCTATCACGATTTTCTCGAGTATACCGTGAACCCAAATTATACCTTTATGCCAGGTGTCCGAAACAAAAGAAAAATACAAGTGCCTGAACGAAAACAGGAGGGGCAGGCGCCTCCTCTGGTCCCAGCGCGAAAATACCTATCACGATTTTCTCGAGTATACCGTGAACCCAAATTATACCTTTATGCCAGGTGTCCGAAAGAAAAGAAAAATACAAGTGCCTGAACGAAAACAGGAGGGGCAGGCGCCTCCTCTGGTCCTAGCGCGAAAATACCTATCACGATTTTCTCGAGTATATCGTGAACCCAAATTATACCTTTATGCCAGGTGTCCGAAACAAAAGAAAAATACAAGTGGCTGAACGAAAACAGGAGGGGCAGGCGCCTCCTCTGGTCCTAGCGCGGAAATACCTATCACGATTTTCTCGAGAATACCGTGAACCCAAATTATACCTTTATGCCAGGTGTCCGAAACAAAAGAAAAATACAAGTGCCTGAACAAAAACAGGAGGGGCAGGCGCCTCCTCTGGTCCTAGCGCGAAAATACCTTTCATGATTTTCTCGAGTATACAGTGAACCCAAATTATACATTTATGCCAGGTGTCCGAAACAAAAGAAAAATACAAGTGGCTGAACGAAAACAGGAGGGGCAGGCGCCTCCTCTGGTCCTAGCGCGAAAATACCTTTCATGATTTTCTCGAGTATACAGTGAACCCAAATTATACCTTTATGCCAGGTGTCCGAAACAAAAGAAAAATACAAGTGGCTGAACGAAAACAGGAGGGGCAGGCGCCTCCTCTGGTCCTAGCGCGAAAATACCTATCACGATTTTCTCGAGTATACCGTGAACCCAAATTATACCTTTATGCCAGGTGTCCGAAACAAAAGAAAAATACAAGTGCCTGAACGAAAACAGGAGGGGCAGGCGCCTCCTCTGGTCCCAGCGCGAAAATACCTATCACGATTTTCTCGAGTATACCGTGAACCCAAATTATACCTTTATGCCAGGTGTCCGAAACAAAAGAAAAATACAAGTGCCTGAACGAAAACAGGAGGGGCAGGCGCCTCCTCTGGTCCTAGCGCGAAAATACCTATCACGATTTTCTCGAGTATATCGTGAACCCAAATTATACCTTTATGCCAGGTGTCCGAAACAAAAAAAAAATACAAGTGGCTGAACGAAAACAGGAGGGGCAGGCGCCTCCTCTGGTCCTAGCGCGAAAATACCTTTCATGATTTTCTCGAGTATACAGTCAACCCAAATTATACCTTTATGCCAGGTGTCCGAAACAAAAGAAAAATGCAAGTGGCTGAACAAAAACAGGAGGGGCAGGCGCCTCCTCTGGTCCTAGCACGAAAATACCTATCACGATTTTCTCGGGTATAGAGTGAACCCAAATTATACCTTTATGCCAGGTGTCCGAAACAAAAGAAAAATACAAGTGGCTGAACGAACACAGGAGGGGCAGGCGCCTCCTCTGGTCCTAGCGCGAAAATACCTATCACGAATTTCTCGAGTATACCGTGAACCCAAATTATACCTTTATGCCATGTGTCCGAAACAAAAGAAAAATACAAGTGGCTGAACGAAAACAGGAGGGGCAGGCGCCTCCTCTGGTCCTAGCGCGAAAATACCTATCACGATTTTCTCGAGTATACTGTGAACCCAAATTATACCTTTATGCCAGGTGTCCGAAACAAAGAAAAATACAAGTGGCTGAACGAAAACAGGAGGGGCAGGCGCCTCCTCTGATCCTAGCGCGAAAATACCTTTCATGATTTTCTCGAGTATACAGTGAACCCAAATTATACTTTATGCCAGGTGTCCGAAACAAAAGAAAAATACAAATGCCTGAACGAAAACACGAGGGGCAGGCGCCTCCTCTAGTCCTAGCGCGAAAATACCTATCACGATTTTCTCGAGTATACAGTGAACCCAAATTATACCTTTATGCCAGGTGTACGAAACAAAAGAAAAATACAAGTGCCTGAACGAAAACAGGAGGGGCAGGCGCCTCCTCTGGTCCTAGCGCGAAAATACCTATCACGATTTTCTCGAGTATACCGTCAACCCAAATTATACCTTTATGCCAGGTGTCCGAAACAAAAGAAAAATACAAGTGCCTGAACGAAAACAGGAGGGGCAGGCGCCTCCTCTGGTCCCAGCGCGAAAATACCTATCACGATATTCTCGAGTACACCGTGAACCCAAATTATACCTTTATGCCAGGTGTCCGAAACAAAAGAAAAATACAAGTGGCTGAACGAAAAGAGGAGGGGCAGGCGCCTCCTCTGGTCCTAGCGCGAAAATACCTATCACGATTTTCTCGAGTATACCGTGAACCCAAATTATACCTTTATGCCAGGTGTCCGAAACAAAAGAAAAATACAAGTGCCTGAACGAAAACAGGAGGGGCAGGCGCCTCCTCTGGTCCTAGCGCGAAAATAACCTATCACGATTTTCTCGAGTATACAGTGAACCCAAATTATACCTTTATGCCAGGTGTCCGAAACAAAAGAAAAATACAAGTGCCAGAACGAAAACAGGAGGGGCAGGCGCCTCCTCTGGTCCTAGCGCGAAAATACCTATCACGATTTTCTCGAGTATACAGTGAGCCCAAATTATACCTTTATGCCAGGTGTCCGAAACAAAAGAAAAATACAAGTGGCTGAACGAAAACAGGAGGGGCAGGCGCCTCCTCTGGTCCTAGCGCGAAAATACCTATCACGATTTTCTCGAGTATACCGTGAACCCAAATTATACCTTTATGCCACGTGTCCGAAACAAAAGAAAAATACAAGTGCCTGAACGAAAACAGGAGGGGCAGGCGCCTCCTCTGGTCCCAGCGCGAAAATACCTATCACGATTTTCTCGAGTATACCGTGAACCCAAATTATACCTTTATGCCAGGTGTCCGAAACAAAAGAAAAATACAAGTGCCTGAACGAAAACAGGAGGGGCAGGCGCCTCCTCTGGTCCTAGCGCGAAAATACCTATCACGATTTTCTCGAGTATACCGTGAACCCAAATTATACCTTTATGCCAGGTGTCCGAAACAAAAGAAAAATACAAGTGGCTGAACGAAAACAGGAGGGGCAGGCGCCTCCTCTGGTCCTAGCGCGGAAATACCTATCACGATTTTCTCGAGAATACCGTGAACCCAAATTATACCTTTATGCCAGGTGTCCGAAACAAAAGAAAAATACAAGTGCCTGAACGAAAACAGGAGGGGCAGGCGCCTCCTCTGGTCCTAGCGCGAAAATGCCTATCACGATTTTCTCGAGTATACAGTGAACCCAAATTATACCTTTATGCCAGGTGTCCGAAACAAAAGAAAAATACAAGTGCCAGAACGAAAACAGGAGGGGCAGGCGCCTCCTCTGGTCCTAGCGCGAAAATACCTATCACGATTTTCTCGAGTATACAGTGAGCCCAAATTATACCTTTATGCCAGGTGTCCGAAACAAAAGAAAAATACAAGTGGCTGAACGAAAACAGGAGGGGCAGGCGCCTCCTCTGGTCCTAGCGCGAAAATACCTATCACGATTTTCTCGAGTATACCGTGAACCCAAATTATACCTTTATGCCACGTGTCCGAAACAAAAGAAAAATACAAGTGCCTGAACGAAAACAGGAGGGGCAGGCGCCTCCTCTGGTCCCAGCGCGAAAATACCTATCACGATTTTCTCGAGTATACCGTGAACCCAAATTATACCTTTATGCCAGGTGTCCGAAACAAAAGAAAAATACAAGTGCCTGAACGAAAACAGGAGGGGCAGGCGCCTCCTCTGGTCCTAGCGCGAAAATACCTATCACGATTTTCTCGAGTATACCGTGAACCCAAATTATACCTTTATGCCAGGTGTCCGAAACAAAAGAAAAATACAAGTGGCTGAACGAAAACAGGAGGGGCAGGCGCCTCCTCTGGTCCTAGCGCGGAAATACCTATCACGATTTTCTCGAGAATACCGTGAACCCAAATTATACCTTTATGCCAGGTGTCCGAAACAAAAGAAAAATACAAGTGCCTGAACGAAAACAGGAGGGGCAGGCGCCTCCTCTGGTCCTAGCGCGAAAATGCCTATCACGATTTTCTCGAGTATACAGTGAACCCAAATTATACCTTTATGCCAGGTGTCCGAAACAAACGAAAAATACAAATGCCTGAACGAAAACACGAGGGGCAGGCGCCTCCTCTGGTCCTAGCGCGAAAATACCTATCACGATTTTCTCGAGTATACAGTGAACCCAAAATATACATTTATGCCAGGTGTCCGAAACAAAAGAAAAATACAAGTGGCTGAACGAAAACAGGAGTGGCAGGCGCCTCCTCTGGTCCTAGCGCGAAAATACCTTTCATGATTTTCTCGAGTATACAGTGAACCCAAATTATACCTTTATGCCAGGTGTCCGAAACAAAAGAAAAATACAAGTGGCTGAACGAAAACAGGAGGGGCAGGCGCCTCCTCTGGTCCTAGCGCGTAAATACCTATCACGATTTTCTCGAGTATACCGTGAACCCAAATTATACCTTTATGCCAGGTGTCCGAAACAAAAGAAAAATACAAGTGCCTGAACGAAATCAGGAGGGGCAGGCGCCTCCTCTGGTCCCAGCGCGAAAATACCTATCACGATTTTCTCGAGTATACCGTGAACCCAAATTATACCTTTATGCCAGGTGTCCGAAACAAAAGAAAAATACAAGTGCCTGAACGAAAACAGGAGGGGCAGGCGCCTCCTCTGGTCCTAGCGCGAAAATACCTATCACGATTTTCTCGAGTATACCGTGAACCCAAATTATACCTTTATGCCAGGTGTCCGAAACAAAAGAAAAATACAAGTGGCTGAACGAAAACAGGAGGGGCAGGCGCCTCCTCTGGTCCTAGCGCGAAAATACCTTTCATGATTTTCTCGAGTATACAGTGAACCCAAATTATACTTTATGCCAGGTGTCCGAAACAAAAGAAAAATACAAATGCCTGAACGAAAACACGAGGGGCAGGCGCCTCCTCTAGTCCTAGCGCGAAAATACCTATCACGATTTTCTCGAGTATACAGTGAACCCAAATTATACCTTTATGCCAGGTGTCCGAAACAAAAGAAAAATACAAGTGCCTGAACGAAAACAGGAGGGGCAGGCGCCTTCTCTGGTCCTAGCGCGAAAATACCTATCACGATTTTCTCGAGTATACCGTGAACCCAAATTATACCTTTATGCCAGGTGTCCGAAACAAAAGAAAAATACAAGTGCCTGAACGAAAACAGGAGGGGCAGGCGCCTCCTCTGGTCCTAGCGCGAAAATACCTATCACGATTTTCTCGAGTATACAGTGAACCCAAATTATACCTTTATGCCAGGTGTCCGAAACAAAAGAAAAATACAAGTGCCAGAACGAAAACAGGAGGGGCAGGCGCCTCCTCTGGTCCTAGCGCGAAAATACCTATCACGATTTTCTCGAGTATACAGTGAACCCAAATTATACCTTTATGCCAGGTGTCCGAAACAAAAGAAAAATCCAAGTGGCTGAACGAAAACAGGAGGGGCAGGCGCCTCCTCTGGTCCTAGCGCGAAAATACCTATCACGATTTTCTCGAGTATACCGTGAACCCAAATTATACCTTTATGCCAGGTGTCCGAAACAAAAGAAAAATACAAGTGCCTGAACGAAAACAGGAGGGGCAGGCGCCTCCTCTGGTCCCAGCGCGAAAATACCTATCACGATTTTCTCGAGTATACCATGAACCCAAATTATACCTTTATGCCAGGTGTCCGAAACAAAAGAAAAATACAAGTGCCTGAACGAAAACAGGAGGGGCAGGCGCCTCCTCTGGTCCTAGCGCGAAAATACCTATCACGATTTTCTCGAGTATACCGTGAACCCAAATTATACCTTTATGCCAGGTGTCCGAAACAAAAGAAAAATACAAGTGGCTGAACGAAAACAGGAGGGGCAGGCGCCTCCTCTGGTCCTAGCGCGGAAATACCTATCACGATTTTCTCGAGAATACCGTGAACCCAAATTATACTTTTATGCCAGGTGTCCGAAACAAAAGAAAAATACAAGTGCCTGAACGAAAACAGGAGGGGCAGGCGCCTCCTCTGGTCCTAGCGCGAAAATGCCTATCACGATTTTCTCGAGTATACAGTGAACCCAAATTATACCTTTATGCCAGGTGTCCGAAACAAACGAAAAATACAAATGCCTGAACGAAAACACGAGGGGCAGGCGCCTCCTCTGGTCCTAGCGCGAAAATACCTATCACGATTTTCTCGAGTATACAGTGAACCCAAAATATACATTTATGCCAGGTGTCCGAAACAAAAGAAAAATACAAGTGGCTGAACGAAAACAGGAGTGGCAGGCGCCTCCTCTGGTCCTAGCGCGAAAATACCTTTCATGATTTTCTAGAGTATACAGTGAACCCAAATTATACCTTTATGCCAGGTGTCCGAAACAAAAGAAAAATACAAGTGGCTGAACGAAAACAGGAGGGGCAGGCGCCTCCTCTGGTCCTAGCGCGAAAATACCTATCACGATTTTCTCGAGTATACCGTGAACCCAAATTATACCTTTATGCCAGGTGTCCGAAACAAAAGAAAAATACAAGTGCCTGAACGAAAACAGGAGGGGCAGGCGCCTCCTCTGGTCCCAGCGCGAAAATACCTATCACGATTTTCTCGAGTATACCGTGAACCCAAATTATACCTTTATGCCAGGTGTCCGAAACAAAAGAAAAATACAAGTGCCTGAACGAAAACAGGAGGGGCAGGCGCCTCCTCTGGTCCTAGCGCGAAAATACCTATCACGATTTTCTCGAGTATATCGTGAACCCAAATTATACCTTTATGCCAGGTGTCCGAAACAAAAGAAAAATACAAGTGGCTGAACGAAAACAGGAGGGGCAGGCGCCTCCTCTGGTCCTAGCGCGGAAATACCTATCACGATTTTCTCGAGAATACCGTGAACCCAAATTATACCTTTATGCCAGGTGTCCGAAACAAAAGAAAAATACAAGTGCCTGAACGAAAACAGGAGGGGCAGGCGCCTCCTCTGGTCCTAGCGCGAAAATACCTTTCATGATTTTCTCGAGTATACAGTGAACCCAAATTATACCTTTATGCCAGGTGTCCGAAACAAAAGAAAAATACAAGTGGCTGAACGAAAACAGGAGGGGCAGGCGCCTCCTCTGGTCCTAGCGCGAAAATACCTTTCATGATTTTCTCGAGTATACAGTGAACCCAAATTATACCTTTATGCCAGGTGTCCGAAACAAAAGAAAAATACAAGTGGCTGAACGAAAACAGGAGGGGCAGGCGCCTCCTCTGGTCCTAGCGCGAAAATACCTATCACGATTTTCTCGAGTATACCGTGAACCCAAATTATACCTTTATGCCAGGTGTCCGAAACAAAAGAAAAATACAAGTGCCTGAACGAAAAGAGGAGGGGCAGGCGCCTCCTCTGGTCCCAGCGCGAAAATACCTATCACGATTTTCTCGAGTATACCGTGAACCCAAATTATACCTTTATGCCAGGTGTCCGAAACAAAAGAAAAATACAAGTGCCTGAACGAAAACAGGAGGGGCAGGCGCCTCCTCTGGTCCTAGCGCGAAAATACCTATCACGATTTTCTCGAGTATATCGTGAACCCAAATTATACCTTTATGCCAGGTGTCTGAAACAAAAGAAAAATACAAGTGGCTGAACGAAAACAGGAGGGGCAGGCGCCTCCTCTGGTCCTAGCGCGGAAATACCTATCACGATTTTCTCGAGAATACCGTGAACCCAAATTATACCTTTATGCCAGGTGTCCGAAACAAAAGAAAAATACAAGTGCCTGAACGAAAACAGGAGGGGCAGGCGCCTCCTCTGGTCCTAGCGCGAAAATACCTTTCATGATTTTCTCGAGTATACAGTGAACCCAAATTATACCTTTATGCCAGGTGTCCGAAACAAAAGAAAAATACAAGTGGCTGAACGAAAACAGGAGGGGCAGGCGCCTTCTATGGTCCTAGCACGAAAATACCTTTCATCATTTTCTCGAGTATACAGTGAACCCAAATTATACCTTTATGCCAGGTGTCCGAAACAAAAGAAAAATACAAGTGGCTGAACGAAAACAGGAGGGGCAGGCGCCTCCTCTGGTCCTAGCGCGAAAATACCTATCACGATTTTCTCGAGTATACAGTGAACCCAAAATATACATTTATGCCAGGTGTCCGAAACAAAAGAAAAATACAAGTGGCTGAACGAAAACAGGAGTGGCAGGCGCCTCCTCTGGTCCTAGCGCGAAAATACCTTTCATGATTTTCTCGAGTATACCGTGAACCCAAATTATACCTTTATGCCAGGTGTCCGAAACAAAAGAAAAATACAAGTGGCTGAACGAAAAGAGGAGGGGCAGGCGCCTCCTCTGGTCCTAGCGCGAAAATACCTATCACGATTTTCTCGAGTATACCGTGAACCCAAATTATACCTTTATGCCAGGTGTCCGAAACAAAAGAAAAATACAAGTGCCTGAACGAAAACAGGAGGGGCAGGCGCCTCCTCTGGTCCTAGCGCGAAAATAACCTATCACGATTTTCTCGAGTATACAGTGAACCCAAATTATACCTTTATGCCAGGTGTCCGAAACAAAAGAAAAATACAAGTGACAGAACGAAAACAGGAGGGGCAGGCGCCTCCTCTGGTCCTAGCGCGAAAATACCTATCACGATTTTCTCGAGTATACAGTGAGCCCAAATTATACCTTTATGCCAGGTGTCCGAAACAAAAGAAAAATACAAGTGGCTGAACGAAAACAGGAGGGGCAGGCGCCTCCTCTGGTCCTAGCGCGAAAATACCTATCACGATTTTCTCGAGTATACCGTGAACCCAAATTATACCTTTATGCCACGTGTCCGAAACAAAAGAAAAATACAAGTGCCTGAACGAAAACAGGAGGGGCAGGCGCCTCCTCTGGTCCCAGCGCGAAAATACCTATCACGATTTTCTCGAGTATACCGTGAACCCAAATTATACCTTTATGCCAGGTGTCCGAAACAAAAGAAAAATACAAGTGCCTGAACGAAAACAGGAGGGGCAGGCGCCTCCTCTGGTCCTAGCGCGAAAATACCTATCACGATTTTCTCGAGTATACCGTGAACCCAAATTATACCTTTATGCCAGGTGTCCGAAACAAAAGAAAAATACAAGTGGCTGAACGAAAACAGGAGGGGCAGGCGCCTCCTCTGGTCCTAGCGCGGAAATACCTATCACGATTTTCTCGAGAATACCGTGAACCCAAATTATACCTTTATGCCAGGTGTCCGAAACAAAAGAAAAATACAAGTGCCTGAACGAAAACAGGAGGGGCAGGCGCCTCCTCTGGTCCTAGCGCGAAAATGCCTATCACGATTTTCTCGAGTATACAGTGAACCCAAATTATACCTTTATGCCAGGTGTCCGAAACAAACGAAAAATACAAATGCCTGAACGAAAACACGAGGGGCAGGCGCCTCCTCTGGTCCTAGCGCGAAAATACCTATCACGATTTTCTCGAGTATACAGTGAACCCAAAATATACATTTATGCCAGGTGTCCGAAACAAAAGAAAAATACAAGTGGCTGAACGAAAACAGGAGTGGCAGGCGCCTCCTCTGGTCCTAGCGCGAAAATACCTTTCATGATTTTCTCGAGTATACAGTGAACCCAAATTATACCTTTATGCCAGGTGTCCGAAACAAAAGAAAAATACAAGTGGCTGAACGAAAACAGGAGGGGCAGGCGCCTCCTCTGGTCCTAGCGCGTAAATACCTATCACGATTTTCTCGAGTATACCGTGAACCCAAATTATACCTTTATGCCAGGTGTCCGAAACAAAAGAAAAATACAAGTGCCTGAACGAAATCAGGAGGGGCAGGCGCCTCCTCTGGTCCCAGCGCGAAAATACCTATCACGATTTTCTCGAGTATACCGTGAACCCAAATTATACCTTTATGCCAGGTGTCCGAAACAAAAGAAAAATACAAGTGCCTGAACGAAAACAGGAGGGGCAGGCGCCTCCTCTGGTCCTAGCGCGAAAATACCTATCACGATTTTCTCGAGTATACCGTGAACCCAAATTATACCTTTATGCCAGGTGTCCGAAACAAAAGAAAAATACAAGTGGCTGAACGAAAACAGGAGGGGCAGGCGCCTCCTCTGGTCCTAGCGCGAAAATACCTTTCATGATTTTCTCGAGTATACAGTGAACCCAAATTATACTTTATGCCAGGTGTCCGAAACAAAAGAAAAATACAAATGCCTGAACGAAAACACGAGGGGCAGGCGCCTCCTCTAGTCCTAGCGCGAAAATACCTATCACGATTTTCTCGAGTATACAGTGAACCCAAATTATACCTTTATGCCAGGTGTCCGAAACAAAAGAAAAATACAAGTGCCTGAACGAAAACAGGAGGGGCAGGCGCCTCCTCTGGTCCTAGCGCGAAAATACCTATCACGATTTTCTCGAGTATACCGTGAACCCAAATTATACCTTTATGCCAGGTGTCCGAAACAAAAGAAAAATACAAGTGCCTGAACGAAAACAGGAGGGGCAGGCGCCTCCTCTGGTCCTAGCGCGAAAATACCTATCACGATTTTCTCGAGTATACAGTGAACCCAAATTATACCTTTATGCCAGGTGTCCGAAACAAAAGAAAAATACAAGTGCCAGAACGAAAACAGGAGGGGCAGGCGCCTCCTCTGGTCCTAGCGCGAAAATACCTATCACGATTTTCTCGAGTATACAGTGAACCCAAATTATACCTTTATGCCAGGTGTCCGAAACAAAAGAAAAATCCAAGTGGCTGAACGAAAACAGGAGGGGCAGGCGCCTCCTCTGGTCCTAGCGCGAAAATACCTATCACGATTTTCTCGAGTATACCGTGAACCCAAATTATACCTTTATGCCAGGTGTCCGAAACAAAAGAAAAATACAAGTGCCTGAACGAAAACAGGAGGGGCAGGCGCCTCCTCTGGTCCCAGCGCGAAAATACCTATCACGATTTTCTCGAGTATACCATGAACCCAAATTATACCTTTATGCCAGGTGTCCGAAACAAAAGAAAAATACAAGTGCCTGAACGAAAACAGGAGGGGCAGGCGCCTCCTCTGGTCCTAGCGCGAAAATACCTATCACGATTTTCTCGAGTATACCGTGAACCCAAATTATACCTTTATGCCAGGTGTCCGAAACAAAAGAAAAATACAAGTGGCTGAACGAAAACAGGAGGGGCAGGCGCCTCCTCTGGTCCTAGCGCGGAAATACCTATCACGATTTTCTCGAGAATACCGTGAACCCAAATTATACTTTTATGCCAGGTGTCCGAAACAAAAGAAAAATACAAGTGCCTGAACGAAAACAGGAGGGGCAGGCGCCTCCTCTGGTCCTAGCGCGAAAATGCCTATCACGATTTTCTCGAGTATACAGTGAACCCAAATTATACCTTTATGCCAGGTGTCCGAAACAAACGAAAAATACAAATGCCTGAACGAAAACACGAGGGGCAGGCGCCTCCTCTGGTCCTAGCGCGAAAATACCTATCACGATTTTCTCGAGTATACAGTGAACCCAAAATATACATTTATGCCAGGTGTCCGAAACAAAAGAAAAATACAAGTGGCTGAACGAAAACAGGAGTGGCAGGCGCCTCCTCTGGTCCTAGCGCGAAAATACCTTTCATGATTTTCTAGAGTATACAGTGAACCCAAATTATACCTTTATGCCAGGTGTCCGAAACAAAAGAAAAATACAAGTGGCTGAACGAAAACAGGAGGGGCAGGCGCCTCCTCTGGTCCTAGCGCGAAAATACCTATCACGATTTTCTCGAGTATACCGTGAACCCAAATTATACCTTTATGCCAGGTGTCCGAAACAAAAGAAAAATACAAGTGCCTGAACGAAAACAGGAGGGGCAGGCGCCTCCTCTGGTCCCAGCGCGAAAATACCTATCACGATTTTCTCGAGTATACCGTGAACCCAAATTATACCTTTATGCCAGGTGTCCGAAACAAAAGAAAAATACAAGTGCCTGAACGAAAACAGGAGGGGCAGGCGCCTCCTCTGGTCCTAGCGCGAAAATACCTATCACGATTTTCTCGAGTATATCGTGAACCCAAATTATACCTTTATGCCAGGTGTCCGAAACAAAAGAAAAATACAAGTGGCTGAACGAAAACAGGAGGGGCAGGCGCCTCCTCTGGTCCTAGCGCGGAAATACCTATCACGATTTTCTCGAGAATACCGTGAACCCAAATTATACCTTTATGCCAGGTGTCCGAAACAAAAGAAAAATACAAGTGCCTGAACGAAAACAGGAGGGGCAGGCGCCTCCTCTGGTCCTAGCGCGAAAATACCTTTCATGATTTTCTCGAGTATACAGTGAACCCAAATTATACCTTTATGCCAGGTGTCCGAAACAAAAGAAAAATACAAGTGGCTGAACGAAAACAGGAGGGGCAGGCGCCTCCTCTGGTCCTAGCGCGAAAATACCTTTCATGATTTTCTCGAGTATACAGTGAACCCAAATTATACCTTTATGCCAGGTGTCCGAAACAAAAGAAAAATACAAGTGGCTGAACGAAAACAGGAGGGGCAGGCGCCTCCTCTGGTCCTAGCGCGAAAATACCTATCACGATTTTCTCGAGTATACCGTGAACCCAAATTATACCTTTATGCCAGGTGTCCGAAACAAAAGAAAAATACAAGTGCCTGAACGAAAAGAGGAGGGGCAGGCGCCTCCTCTGGTCCCAGCGCGAAAATACCTATCACGATTTTCTCGAGTATACCGTGAACCCAAATTATACCTTTATGCCAGGTGTCCGAAACAAAAGAAAAATACAAGTGCCTGAACGAAAACAGGAGGGGCAGGCGCCTCCTCTGGTCCTAGCGCGAAAATACCTATCACGATTTTCTCGAGTATATCGTGAACCCAAATTATACCTTTATGCCAGGTGTCCGAAACAAAAGAAAAATACAAGTGGCTGAACGAAAACAGGAGGGGCAGGCGCCTCCTCTGGTCCTAGCGCGGAAATACCTATCACGATTTTCTCGAGAATACCGTGAACCCAAATTATACCTTTATGCCAGGTGTCCGAAACAAAAGAAAAATACAAGTGCCTGAACGAAAACAGGAGGGGCAGGCGCCTCCTCTGGTCCTAGCGCGAAAATACCTTTCATGATTTTCTCGAGTATACAGTGAACCCAAATTATACCTTTATGCCAGGTGTCCGAAACAAAAGAAAAATACAAGTGGCTGAACGAAAACAGGAGGGGCAGGCGCCTTCTATGGTCCTAGCACGAAAATACCTTTCATCATTTTCTCGAGTATACAGTGAACCCAAATTATACCTTTATGCCAGGTGTCCGAAACAAAAGAAAAATACAAGTGGCTGAACGAAAACAGGAGGGGCAGGCGCCTCCTCTGGTCCTAGCGCGAAAATACCTTTCATGATTTTCTCGAGTATACAGTGAACCCAAATTATACCTTTATGCCAGGTGTCAGAAACAAAAGAAAAATACAACTGGCTGAACGAAAACAGGAGTGGCAGGCGCCTCCTCTGGTCCTAGCGCGAAAATACCTATCACAATTTTCTCGAGTATACCGTGAACCCAATTTATACCTTTATGCCAGGTGTCCGAAACAAAAGAAAAATACAAGTGGCTGAACGAAAACAGGAGGGGCAGGCGCCTCCTCTGGTCCTAGCGCGAAAATACCTATCACGATTTTCTCGAGTATACAGTGAACCCAAATTATACCTTTATGCCAGTTGTCCGAAACAAAACAAAAATACAAGTGGCTGAACGAAAACAGGAGGGGCAGGCGCCTCCTCTGGTCCTAGCGCGAAAATACCTTTCATGATTTTCTCGAGTATACAGTGAACCCAAATTATACCTTTATGCCAGGTGTCCGAAACAAACGAAAAATACAAATGCCTGAACGAAAACACGAGGGGCAGGCGCCTCCTCTAGTCCTAGCGCGAAAATACCTATCACGATTTTCTCGAGTATACAGTGAACCCAAATTATACCTTTATGCCAGGTGCCCGAAACAAAAGAAAAATACAAGTGGCTGACCGAAAACAGGAGGGGCAGGCGCCTCCTCTGGTCCTAGCGCGAAAATACCTTTCATGATATTCTCGAGTATACAGTGACCCAAATTATACCTTTATGCCAGGTGTCCGAAACAAAAGAAAAATACAAGTGGCTGAACGAAAACAGGAGGGGCAGGCGCCTCCTCTCGTCCTAGCGCGAAAATACCTTTCATGATTTTCTCGAGTATACAGTGAACCCAAATTATACCTTTATGCCTGGTGTCCGAAACAAAAGAAAAATACAAGTGGCTGAACGAAAACAGGAGGGGTAGGCGCCTCCTCTGGTCCTAGCGCGAAAATACCTTTCATGATTTTCTCGAGTATACAGTGAACCCAAATTATACCTTTATGCCAGGTGTCCGAAACAAAAGAAAAATACAAGTGGCTGAACGAAAACAGGAGGGGCAGGCGCCTCCTCTCGTCCTAGCGCGAAAATACCTTTCATGATTTTCTCGAGTATACAGTGAACCCAAATTATACCTTTATGACAGGTGTCCGAAACAAAAGAAAAATACAAGTGGCTGAACGAAAACAGGAGCAGCAGGCGCCTCCTCTGGTCCTAGCGCGTAAATACCTATCACGATTTTCTCGAGTATACAGTGAACCCAAATTATACCTTTATGCCAGGTGTCCGAAACAAAAGAAAAATACAAGTGCCTGAACGAAAACAGGAGGGGCAGGCGCCTCCTCTGGTCCTAGCGCGAAAATACCTATCACGATTTTCTCGAGTATACAGTGAACCCAAATTATACCTTTATGCCAGGTGTCCGAAACAAAAGAAAAATACAAGTGGCTGAACGAAAACAGGAGGGGCAGGCGCCTCCTCTGGTCCTAGAGCGAAAATACCTTTCATGATTTTCTCGAGTATACAGTCAACCCAAATTATACCTTTATGCCAGGTGTCCGAAACAAAAGAAAAATGCAAGTGGCTGAACAAAAACAGGAGGGGCAGGCGCCTCCTCTGGTCCTAGCGCGAAAATACCTTTCATGATTTTCTCGAGTATACAGTGAACCCAAATTATACTTTATGCCAGGTGTCCGAAACAAAAGAAAAATACAAATGCCTGAACGAAAACACGAGGGGCAGGCGCCTCCTCTAGTCCTAGCGCGAAAATACCTATCACGATTTTCTCGAGTATACAGTGAACCCAAATTATACCTTTATGCCAGGTGTCCGAAACAAAAGAAAAATACAAGTGCCTGAACGAAAACAGGAGGGGCAGGCGCCTCCTCTGGTCCTAGCGCGAAAATACCTATCACGATTTTCTCGAGTATACCGTCAACCCAAATTATACCTTTATGCCAGGTGTCCGAAACAAAAGAAAAATACAAGTGCCTGAACGAAAACAGGAGGGGCAGGCGCCTCCTCTGGTCCTAGCGCGAAACTACCTATCACGATATTCTCGAGTACACCGTGAACCCAAATTATACCTTTATGCCAGGTGTCCGAAACAAAAGAAAAATACAAGTGCGTGAACGAAAACAGCAGGGGCAGGCGCCTCCTCTGGTCCTAGCGCGAAAATACCTATCACGATTTTCTCGAGTATACCGTGAACCCAAATTATACCTTTATGCCAGGTGTCCGAAACAAAAGAAAAATACAAGTGGCTGAACGAGAACAGGAGGGGCAGGCGCCTCCTCTGGTCCTAGCGCGAAAATACCTATCACGATTTTCTCGAGTATACCGTGAACCCAAATTATACCTTTATGCCAGGTGTCCGAAACAAAAGAAAAATACAAGTGCCTGAACGAAAACAGGAGGGGCAGGCGCCTCCTCTGGTCCTAGCGCGAAAATACCTATCACGATTTTCTCGAGTATACAGTGAACCCAAATTATACCTTTATGCCAGGTGTCCGAAACAAAAGAAAAATACAAGTGCCAGAACGAAAACAGGAGGGGCAGGCGCCTCCTCTGGTCCTAGCGCGAAAATACCTATCACGATTTTCTCGAGTATACAGTGAACCCAAATTATACCTTTATGCCAGGTGTCCGAAACAAAAGAAAAATACAAGTGGCTGAACGAAAACAGGAGGGGCAGGCGCCTCCTCTGGTCCTAGCGCGAAAATACCTATCACGATTTTCTCGAGTATACCGTGAACCCAAATTATACCTTTATGCCAGGTGTCCGAAACAAAAGAAAAATACAAGTGGCTGAACGAAAACAGGAGGGGCAGGCGCCTCCTCTGGTCCTAGCGCGGAAATACCTATCACGATTTTCTCGAGAATACCGTGAACCCAAATTATACCTTTATGCCAGGTGTTCGAAACAAAAGAAAAATACAAGTGCCTGAACCAAAACAGGAGGGGCAGGCGCCTCCTCTGGTCCTAGCGCGAAAATGCCTATCACGATTTTCTCGAGGATACAGTGAACCCAAATTATACCTTTATGCCAGGTGTCCGAAACAAAAGAAAATACAAGTGCATGAACGAAAACAGGAGGGGCAGGCGCCTCCTCTGGTCCTAGCGCGAAAATACCTATCACGATTTTCTCGAGTATACCGTGAACCCAAATTATACCTTTATGCCAGGTGTCCGAAACAAAAGAAAAATACAAGTGCCTGAACGAAAACAGGAGGGGCAGGCGCCTCCTCTGGTCCTAGCGCGAAAATACCTATCACGATTTTCTCGAGTATACAGTGAACCCAAATTATACCTTTATGCCAGGTGTCCGAAACAAAAGAAAAATACAAGTGCCAGAACGAAAACAGGAGGGGCAGGCGCCTCCTCTGGTCCTAGCGCGAAAATACCTATCACGATTTTCTCGAGTATACAGTGAACCCAAATTATACCTTTATGCCAGGTGTCCGAAACAAAAGAAAAATACAAGTGGCTGAACGAAAACAGGAGGGGCAGGCGCCTCCTCTGGTCCTAGCGCGAAAATACCTATCACGATTTTCTCGAGTATACCGTGAACCCAAATTATACCTTTATGCCAGGTGTCCGAAACAAAAGAAAAATACAAGTGGCTGAACGAAAACAGGAGGGGCAGGCGCCTCCTCTGGTCCTAGCGCGGAAATACCTATCACGATTTTCTCGAGAATACCGTGAACCCAAATTATACCTTTATGCCAGGTGTTCGAAACAAAAGAAAAATACAAGTGCCTGAACCAAAACAGGAGGGGCAGGCGCCTCCTCTGGTCCTAGCGCGAAAATGCCTATCACGATTTTCTCGAGGATACAGTGAACCCAAATTATACCTTTATGCCAGGTGTCCGAAACAAAAGAAAATACAAGTGCATGAACGAAAACAGGAGGGGCATGCGCCTCCTCTGGTCCTAGCGCGAAAATACCTATCACGATTTTCTCGAGTATACCGTGAACCCAAATTATACCTTTATGCCAGGTGTCCGAAACAAAAGAAAAATACAAGTGCCTGAACGAAAACAGGAGGGGCAGGCGCCTCCTCTGGTCCTAGCGCGAAAATACCTATAAAGATTTTCTCGAGTATACCGTGAACCCAAATTATACCTTTATGCCAGGTGTCCGAAACAAATGAAAAATACAAGTGCCTGAACGAAAACAGGAGGGGCAGGCGCCTCCTCTGGTCCTAGCGCGAAAATACCTTTCACGATTTTCTCGAGTATACAGTGAACCCAAATTATACCTTTATGCCAGGTGTCCGAAACAAAAGAAAAATACAAGTGGCTGAACGAAAACAGGAGGGGCAGGCGCCTCCTCTGGTCCTAGCGCGAAAATACCTTTCATGATTTTCTCGAGTATACAGTGAACCCAAATTATACCTTTATGCCAGGTGTCCGAAACAAAAGAAAAATACAAATGCCTGAACGAAAACACGAGGGGCAGGCGCCTCCTCTAGTCCTAGCGCGAAAATACCTATCACGATTTTCTCGAGTATACAGTGAACCCAAATTATACCTTTATGCCAGGTGTCCGAAACAAAAGAAAAATACAAGTGCCTGAACGAAAACAGGAGGGGCAGGCGCCTCCTCTGGTCCTAGCGCGAAATTACCTATCACGATTTTCTCGAGTATACCGTGAACCCAAATTATAGCTTTATGCCAGGTGTCCGAAACAAAAGAAAAATACAAGTGCCTGAACGAAAACAGGAGGGGCAGGCGCCTCCTCTGGTCCTAGCGCGAAAATACCTATCACGATTTTCTCGAGTATACCGTGAACCCAAATTATACCTTTATGCCAGGTGTCCGGAACAAAAGAAAAATATAGAAGTGCCTGAACGAAAACAGGAGGAGCAGGCGCCTCCTCTGGTCCTAGCGCGAAAATACCTATCACGATTTTCTCGAGTATACCGTGAACCCAAATTATACCTTTATGCCAGGTGTCCGAAACAAAAGAAAAATACAAGTGGCTGAACGAAAACAGGAGGGGCAGGCGCCTCCTCTGGTCCTAGCGCGAAAATACCTATCACGATTTTCTCGAGTATACAGTGAACCCAAATTATACCTTTATGCCAGGTGTCCGAAACAAAAGAAAAATACAAGTGCCTGAACGAAAACAGTAGGGGCAGGCGCCTCCTCTGGTCCTAGCGCGAAAATACCTATCACGATTTTCTCGAGTATACCGTGAACCCAAATTATACCTTTATGCCAGGTGTCCGAAACAAAAGAAAAATACAAGTGCCTGAACGAAAACAGGAGGGGCAGGCGCCTCCTCTGGTCCTAGCGCGAAAATACCTATCACGATTTTCTCGAGTATACTGTGAACCCAAATTATACCTTTATGCCAGGTGTCCGAAACAAAAGAAAAATACAAGTGCCTGAACGAAAACAGGAGGGGCAGGCGCCTCCTCTGGTCCTAGCGCGAAAATACCTATCACGATTTTCTCGAGTATACCGTGAACCCAAATTATACCTTTATGCCAGGTGTCCGAAACAAAAGAAAAATACAAGTGGCTGAACGAAAACAGGAGGGGCAGGCGCCTCCTCTGGTCCTAGCGCGAAAATACCTATCACGATTTTCTCTTGTATACCGTGAACCCAAATTATACCTTTATGCCAGGTGTCCGAAACAAAAGAAAAATACAAGTGCCTGAACGAAAACAGGAGGGGCAGGCGCCTCCTCTGGTCCTAGCGCGAAAATACCTATCACGATTTTCTCGAGTATACAGTGAACCCAAATTATACCTTTATGCCAGGTGTCCGAAACAAAAGAAAAATACAAGTGGCTGAACGAAAACAGGAGGGGCAGGCGCCTCCTCTGGTCCTAGCGCGAAAATACCTTTCATGATTTTCTCGAGTATACAGTGAACCCAAATTATACCTTTATGCCTGGTGTCCGAAACAAAAGAAAAATACAAATGCCTGAACGAAAACACGAGGGGCAGGCGCCTCCTCTAGTCCTAGCGCGAAAATACCTATCACGATTTCCTCGAGTATACAGTGAACCCAAATTATACCTTTATGCCAGGTGTCCGAAACAAAAGAAAAATACAAGTGCCTGAACGAAAACAGGAGGGGCAGGGGCCTCCTCTGGTCCTAGCGCGAAAATACCTATCACGATTTTCTCGAGTATACAGTGAACCCAAATTATACCTTTATGCCAGGTGTCCGAAACAAAAGAAAAATACAAGTGGCTGAACGAAAACTGGAGGGGCAGGCGCCTCCTCTGGTCCTAGCGCGAAAATACCTATCACGATTTTCTCGAGTATACAGTGAACCCAAATTATACCTTTATGCCAGGTGTCCGAAACAAAAGAAAAATACAAGTGGCTGAACGAAAACTGAAGGGGCAGGCGCCTCCTCTGGTCCTAGCGCGAAAATACCGATCACGATTTTCTCGAGTATACAGTGAACCCAAATTATACCTTTATGCCAGGTGTCCGAAACAAAAGAAAAATACAAGTGCCTGAACGAAAACAGGAGGGGCAGGCGCCTCCTCTGGTCCTAGCGCGAAAATACCTTTCATGATTTTCTCGAGTATACAGTGAGCACAAATTATACCTTTATGCCAGGTGTCCGAAACAAAAGAAAGATACAAGTGGCTCAACGAAAAGAGGAGGGGCAGGCGCCTCCTCTGGTCCTAGCGCGAAAATACCTATCACGATTTTCTCGAGTATACCGTGAACCCAAATTATACCTTTATGCCAGGTGTCCGAAACAAAAGAAAAATACAAGTGCCTGAACGAAAACAGGAGGGGCAGGCGCCTCCTCTGGTCCTAGCGCGAAAATACCTATCACGATTTTCTCGAGTATACAGTGAACCAAAATTATACCTTTATGCCAGGTGTCCGAAACAAAAGAAAAATACAAGTGCCAGAACGAAAACAGGAGGGGCAGGCGCCTCCTCTGGTCCTAGCGCGAAAATACCTATCACGATTTTCTCGAGCATACACTGAACCCAAATTATACCTTTATGCCAGGTGTCCGAAACAAAAGAAAAATACAAGTGGCTGAACGAAAACAGGAGGGGCAGGCGCCTCCTCTGGTCCTAGCGCGAAAATACCTATCACGATTTTCTCGAGTATACCGTGAACCCAAATTATACCTTTATGCCAGGTGTCCGAAACAAAAGAAAAATACAAGTGCCTGAACGAAAACAGGAGGGGCAGGCGCCTCCTCTGGTCCCAGCGCGAAAATACCTATCACGATTTTCTCGAGTATACCGTGAACCCAAATTATACCTTTATGCCAGGTGTCCGAAACAAAAGAAAAATACAAGTGCCTGAACGAAAACAGGAGGGGCAGGCGCCTCCTCTGGTCCTAGCGCGAAAATACCTATCACGATTTTCTCGAGTATACCGTGAACCCAAATTATACCTTTATGCCAGGTGTCCGAAACAAAAGAAAAATACAAGTGGCTGAACGAAAACAGGAGGGGCAGGCGCCTCCTCTGGTCCTAGCGCGGAAATACCTATCACGATTTTCTCGACAATACCGTGAACCCAAATTATACCTTTATGCCAGGTGTCCGAAACAAAAGAAAAATACAAGTGCCTGAACGAAAACAGGAGGGGCAGGCGCCTCCTCTGGTCCTAGCGCGAAAATGCCTATCACGATTTTCTCGAGTATACAGTGAACCCAAATTATACCTTTATGCCAGGTGTGCGAAACAAAAGAAAATACAAGTGCATGAACGAAAACAGGAGGGGCATGCGCCTCCTCTGGTCCTAGCGCGAAAATACCTATCACGATTTTCTCGAGTATACCGTGAACCCAAATTATACCTTTATGCCAGGTGTCCGAAACAAAAGAAAAATACAAGTGCCTGAACGAAAACAGGAGGGGCAGGCGCCTCCTCTGGTCCTAGCGCGAAAATACCTATAAAGATTTTCTCGAGTATACCGTGAACCCAAATTATACCTTTATGCCAGGTGTCCGAAACAAATGAAAAATACAAGTGCCTGAACGAAAACAGGAGGGGCAGGCGCCTCCTCTGGTCCTAGCGCGAAAATACCTATCACGATTTTCTCGAGTATACAGTGAACCCAAATTATACCTTTATGCCAGGTGTCCGAAAGAAAAGAAAAATACAAGTGGCTGAACGAAAACAGGAGGGGCAGGCGCCTCCTCTGGTCCTAGCGCGAAAATACCTTTCATGATTTTCTCGAGTATACAGTGAACCCAAATTATACCTTTATGCCAGGTGTCCGAAACAAAAGAAAAATACAAATGCCTGAACGAAAACACGAGGGGCAGGCGCCTCCTCTAGTCCTAGCGCGAAAATACCTATCACGATTTTCTCGAGTATACAGTGAACCCAAATTATACCTTTATGCCAGGTGTCCGAAACAAAAGAAAAATACAAGTGCCTGAACGAAAACAGGAGGGGCAGGCGCCTCCTCTGGTCCTAGCGCGAAAATACCTTTCATGATTTTCTCGAGTATACAGTGAACCCAAATTATACCTTTATGCCTGGTGTCCGAAACAAAAGAAAAATACAAATGCCTGAACGAAAACACGAGGGGCAGGCGCCTCCTCTAGTCCTAGCGCGAAAATACCTATCACGATTTCCTCGAGTATACAGTGAACCCAAATTATACCTTTATGCCAGTTGTCCGAAACAAAAGAAAAATACAAGTGCCTGAACGAAAACAGGAGGGGCAGGCGCCTCCTCTGGTCCTAGCGCGAAAATACCTATCACGATTTTCTCGAGTATACAGTGAACCCAAATTATACCTTTATGCCAGGTGTCCGAAACAAAAGAAAAATACAAGTGGCTGAACGAAAACTGGAGGGGCAGGCGCCTCCTCTGGTCCTAGCGCGAAAATACCTGTCACGATTTTCTCGAGTATACAGTGAACCCAAATTATACCTTTATGCCAGGTGTCCGAAACAAAAGAAAAATACAAGTGGCTGAACGAAAACTGGAGGGGCAGGCGCCTCCTCTGGTCCTAGCGCGAAAATACCGATCACGATTTTCTCGAGTATACAGTGAACCCAAATTATACCTTTATGCCAGGTGTCCGAAACAAAAGAAAAATACAAGTGCCTGAACGAAAACAGGAGGGGCAGGCGCCTCCTCTGGTCCTAGCGCGAAAATACCTTTCATGATTTTCTCGAGTATACAGTGAGCACAAATTATACCTTTATGCCAGGTGTCCGAAACAAAAGAAAAATACAAGTGGCTCAACGAAAATAGGAGGGGCAGGCGCCTCCTCTGGTCCTAGCGCGAAAATACCTTTCACGATTTTCTCGAGTATACAGTGAACCCAAATTATACCTTTATGCCAGGTGTCCGAAACAAAAGAAAAATACAAGTGACTGAACGAAAACAGGAGGGGCAGGCGCCTCCTCTGGTCCTAGCGCGAAAATACCTTTCACGATTTTCTCGAGTATACAGTGAACCCAAATTATACCTTCATGCCAGGTGTCCGAAACAAAAAAAAATACAAGTGGCTGAACGAAAACAGGAGGGGCAGGCGCCTCCTCTGGACCTAGCGCGAAAATACCTTTCACGATTTTCTCGACTATACAGTGAACACAAATTATACCTTTATGCCAGGTGTCCGAAACAAAAGAAAAATACAAGTGGCTGAACGAAAACAGGAGGGGCAGGCACCTCCTCTGGTCCTAGCGCGAAAATACCTTTCACGATTTTCTCGAGTATACAGTGAACCCAAATTATACCTTTATGCTAGGTGTCCGAAACAAAAGAAAAATACAAGTGGCTGAGCGAAAACAGGAGGGGCAGGCACCTCCTCTGGTCCTAGCGCGAAAATACCTTTCACGATTTTCTCGAGTATACAGTGAACCCAAATTATACCTTTATGCCAGGTGTCCGAAACAAAAGAAAAATACAAGTGCCTGAACGAAAACAGGAGGGGCAGGCACCTCCTCTGGTCCCAGCGCGAAAATACCTATCACGATTTTCTCGAGTATACCGTGAACCCAAATTATACCTTTATGCCAGGTGTCCGAAACAAAAGAAAAATACAAGTGCCTGAACGAAAACAGGAGGGGTAGGCGCCTCCTCTGGTCCTAGCGCGAAAATACCTATCACGATTTTCTCGAGTATACAGTGAACCCAAATTATACCTTTATGCCAGGTGTCCGAAACAAAAGAAAAATACAAGTGGCTGAACGAAAACAGGAGGGGCAGGCGCCTCCTCTGGTCCTAGCGCGAAAATACCTTTCACGATTTTCTCGAGTATACAGTGAACCCAAATTATACCTTTATGCCAGGTGTCCGAAACAAAAGAAAAATACAAGTGGCTGAACGAAAACAGGAGGGGCAGGCGCCTCCTCTGGTCCTAGCGCGAAAATTCCTTTCACGATTTTCTCGAGTATACAGTGAACCCAAATTATACCTTTATGCCAGGTGTCCGAAACAAAAGAAAAATACAAGTGGCTGAACGAGAACAGGAGGGGCAGGCACCTAATCTGGTCCTAGCGCGAAAATAACTTTCACGATTTTCTCGAGTATACAGAGAACCCAAATTATACCTTTATGCCAGGTGTCCGAAACATAAGAAAAATACAAGGGCTGAACGAAAACAGGAGGGGCAGGCACCTCCTCTGGTCCTAGCGCGAAAATACCTATCACGATTTTCTCGAGTATACAGTGAACCCAAATTATGCCTTTATGCCAGGTGTCCGAAACAAAAGAAAAATACAAGTGGCTGAACGAAAACAGGAGGGGCAGGCGCCTCCTCTGGTCCTAGCGCGAAAATACCTTTCACGATTTTCTCGAGTATACAGTGAACCCAAATTATACCTTTATGCCAGGTGTCCGAAACAAAAGAAAAATACAAGTGGCTGAACGAAAACAGGAGGGGCAGGCGCCTCCTCTGGTCCTAGCGCGAAAATACCTTTCACAATTTTCTCGAGTATGCAGTGAACCCAAATTATACCTTTATGCCAGGTGTCGGAAACAAAAGAAAAATACAAGTGGCTGAACGAAAACAGGATAGGCAAGCGCCTCCTCTGGTCCTAGCGCGAAAATACCTTTCACGATTTTCTCGAGTATACAGTGAACCCATATTATACCTTTATGCCAGGTGTCCGAAACAAAAGAAAAATACAAGTGGCTGAACGAAAACAGGAGGGGCAGGCGCCTCCTCTGGTCCTAGCGCGAAAATACCTATCACGATTTTCTCGAGTATACAGTGAACCCAAATTATACCTTTATGCCAGGTGTCCGAAACAAAAGAAAAATACAAGTGGCTGAACGAAAACAGGAGGGGCAGGCGCCTCCTCTGGTCCTAGCGCGAAAATACCTATCACGATTTTCTCGATTATACAGTGAACCCAAATTATATCTTTATGCCAGGTGTCCGAAACAAAAGAAAAATAAAAGTGGCTGAACGAAAACAGGAGGGGCAGGCGCCTCCTCTGGTCCTAGCGCTAAAATACCTTTCATGATTTTCCGAGTATACAGTGAACCCAAATTATACCTTTATGCCAGGTGTCCGACACAAAAGAAAAATACAAGTGGCAGGCACCTCCTCTGGTCCTAACGCGAAAATACCTTTCACGATTTTCTCGAGTATACAGTGAACCCAAATTATACCTTTATGCCAGGTGTCCGAAACAAAAGAAAAATACAAGTGGCTGAACGAAAACAGCAGGGGAAGGCGCCTCCTCTGGTCCTAGCGCGAAAATACCTATCACGATTTTCTCGAGTATACAGTGAACCCAAATTACACCTTTATGCCAGGTGTCCGAAACAAAAGAAAAATACAAGTGGGTGAACGAAAACAGGAGGGGCAGGCGCCTCCTCTGGTCCTAGCGCGAAAATACCTTTCACGATTTTCTCGAGTATACAGTGAACCCAAATTATACCTTTATGCCAGGTGTCCGAAACAAAAGAAAAATACAAGTGGCTGAACGAAAACAGGAGGGGCAGGCACCTCCTCTGGTCCTAGCGCGAAAATACCTTTCACGATTTTCTCGAGTATACAGTGAACCCAAATTATACCTTTATGCCAGGTGTCCGAAACAAAAGAAAAATACAAGTGGCTGAACGAAAACAGGAGGGGCAGGCGCCTCCTCTGGTCCTAGCGCGAAAATACCTTTCATGATTTTCTCGAGTATACAGTGAGCACAAATTATACCTTTATGCCAGGTGTCCGAAACAAAAGAAAAATACAAGTGGCTCAACGAAAATAGGAGGGGCAGGCGCCTCCTCTGGTCCTAGCGCGAAAATACCTTTCACGATTTTCTCGAGTATACAGTGAACCCAAATTATACCTTTATGCCAGGTGTCCGAAACAAAAGAAAAATACAAGTGGCTGAACGAAAACAGGAGGGGCAGGCACCTCCTCTGGTCCTAGCGCGAAAATACCTTTCACGATTTTCTCGAGTATACAGTGAACCCAAATTATACCTTCATGCCAGGTGTCCGAAACAAAAGAAAAATACAAGTGGCTGAACGAAAACAGGAGGGGCAGGCGCCTCCTCTGGTCCTAGCGCGAAAATACCTTTCACGATTTTCTCGAGTATACAGTGAACCCAAATTATACCTTTATTCCAGGTGTCCGAAACAAAAGAAAAATACAAGTGGCTGAACGAAAACAGGAGGGGCAGGCACCTCCTCTGGTCCTAGCGCGAAAATACCTTTCACGATTTTCTCGAGTATACAGTGAACCCAAATTATACCTTTATGCTAGGTGTCCGAAACAAAAGAAAAATACAAGTGGCTGAGCGAAAACAGGAGGGGCAGGCACCTCCTCTGGTCCTAGCGCGAAAATACCTTTCACGATTTTCTCGAGTATACAGTGAACCCAAACTATACCTTTATGCCAGGTGTCCGAAACAAAAGAAAAATACAAGTGGCTGAACGAAAACAGGAGGGGCAGGCACCTCCTCTGGTCCTAGCGCGAAAATACCTATCACGATTTTCTCGAGTATACAGTGAACCCAAATTATACCTTTATGGCAGGTGTCGAAACAAAAGAAAAATACAAGTGGCTGAACGAAAACAGGAGGGGCAGGCGCCTCCTCTGGTCCTAGCGCGAAAATACCTTTCACGATTTTCTCGAGTATACAGTGAACCCAAATTATACCTTTATGCCAGGTGTCCGAAACAAAAGAAAAATACAAGTGGCTGAACGAAAACAGGAGGGGCAGGCGCCTCCTCTGGTCCTAGCGCGAAAATACCTTTCTCGATTTTCTCGAGTATACAGTGAACCCAAATTATACCTTCATGCCAGGTGTCCGAAACAAAAGAAAAATACAAGTGGCTGAACGAAAACAGGAGGGGCAGGCGCCTCCTCTGGTCCTAGCGCGAAAATACCTATACCGATTTTCTCGAGTATACAGTGAACCCAAATTATACCTTTATGCCAGGTGTCCGAAACAAAAGAAAAATACAAGTGGCTGAACGAAAACAGGAGGGGCAGGCGCCTCCTCTGGTCCTAGCGCGAAAATACCTTTCACGATTTTCTCTGGTATACAGTGAACCCAAATTATACCTTTATGCCAGGTGTCCGAAACAAAAGAAAAATACAAGTGGCTGAACGAAAACAGGAGGGGCAGGCACCTCCTCTGGTCCTAGCGCGAAAATACCTTTCACGATTTTCTCGAGTATACAGTGAACCCAAATTATACCTTTATGCCAGGTGTCCGAAACAAAAGAAAAATACAAGTGGCTGAACGAAAACAGGAGGGGCAGGCACCTCCTCTGGTCCTAGCGCGAAAATACGTTTCACGATTTTCTCGAGTATACAGTGAACCCAAATTATACCTTTATGCCAGGTGTCCGAAACAAAAGAAAAATACAAGTGGCTGAACGAAAACAGGAGGGGCAGGTGCCTCCTCTGGTCCTAGCGCGAAAATACCTATCACGATTTTCTCGAGTATACAGTGAACCCAAATTATACCTTTATGCCAGGTGTCCGAAACAAAAGAAAAATACAAGTGGCTGAACGAAAACAGGAGGGGCAGGCGCCTCCTCTGGTCCTAGCGCGAAAATACCTTTCACGATTTTCTCGAGTATACAGTGAACCCAAATTATACCTTTATGCCAGGGGTCCGAAACAAAAGAAAAATACAAGTGGCTGAACGAAAACAGGAGGGGCAGGCGCCTCCTCTGGTCCTAGCGCGAAAATACCTTTCACGATTTTCTCGAGTATACAGTGAACCCAAATTATACCTTTATGGCAGGTGTCGAAACAAAAGAAAAATACAAGTGGCTGAACGAAAACAGGAGGGGCAGGCGCCTCCTCTGGTCCTAGCGCGAAAATACCTTTCACGATTTTCTCGAGTATACAGTGAACCCAAATTATACCTTTATGCCAGGTGTCCGAAACAAAAGAAAAATACAAGTGGCTGAACGAAAACAGGAGGGGCAGGCGCCTCCTCTGGTCCTAGCGCGAAAATACCTTTCTCGATTTTCTCGAGTATACAGTGAACCCAAATTATACCTTCATGCCAGGTGTCCGAAACAAAAGAAAAATACAAGTGGCTGAACGAAAACAGGAGGGGCAGGCGCCTCCTCTGGTCCTAGCGCGAAAATACCTATACCGATTTTCTCGAGTATACAGTGAACCCAAATTATACCTTTATGCCAGGTGTCCGAAACAAAAGAAAAATACAAGTGGCTGAACGAAAACAGGAGGGGCAGGCGCCTCCTCTGGTCCTAGCGCGAAAATACCTTTCACGATTTTCTCTGGTATACAGTGAACCCAAATTATACCTTTATGCCAGGTGTCCGAAACAAAAGAAAAATACAAGTGGCTGAACGAAAACAGGAGGGGCAGGCACCTCCTCTGGTCCTAGCGCGAAAATACCTTTCACGATTTTCTCGAGTATACAGTGAACCCAAATTATACCTTTATGCCAGGTGTCCGAAACAAAAGAAAAATACAAGTGGCTGAACGAAAACAGGAGGGGCAGGCACCTCCTCTGGTCCTAGCGCGAAAATACGTTTCACGATTTTCTCGAGTATACAGTGAACCCAAATTATACCTTTATGCCAGGTGTCCGAAACAAAAGAAAAATACAAGTGGCTGAACGAAAACAGGAGGGGCAGGCGCCTCCTCTGGTCCTAGCGCGAAAATACCTATCACGATTTTCTCGAGTATACAGTGAACCCAAATTATACCTTTATGCCAGGTGTCCGAAACAAAAGAAAAATACAAGTGGCTGAACGAAAACAGGAGGGGCAGGCGCCTCCTCTGGTCCTAGCGCGAAAATACCTTTCACGATTTTCTCGAGTATACAGTGAACCCAAATTATACCTTTATGCCAGGGGTCCGAAACAAAAGAAAAATACAAGTGGCTGAACGAAAACAGGAGGGGCAGGCGCCTCCTCTGGTCCTAGCGCGAAAATACCTTTCACGATTTTCTCGAGTATACAGTGAACCCAAATTATACCTTTATGCCGGGTGTCCGAAACAAAAGAAAAATACAAGTGGCTGAACGAAAACAGGAGGGGCAGGCGCCTCCTCTGGTCCTAGCGCGAAAATACCTTTCACGATTTTCTCGAGTATACAGTGAGCCCAAATTATACCTTTATGCCAGGTGTCCGAAACAAAAGAAAAATACAAGTGGCTGAACGAGAACAGGAGGAGCAGGCACCTCCTCTGGTCCTAGCGCGAAAATACCTTTCACGATTTTCTCGAGTATACAGTGAACCCAAATTATACCTTTATGCCAGGTGTCCGAAACATAAGAAAAATACAAGTGGCTGAACGAAAACAGGAGGGGCAGGCACCTCCTCTGGTCCTAGCGCGAAAATACCTTTCACGATTTTCTCTGGTATACAGTGAACCCAAATTATACCTTTATGCCAGGTGTCCGAAACAAAAGAAAAATACAAGTGGGTGAACGAAAACAGGAGGGGCAGGCTTCTCCTCTGGTCCTAGCGCGAAAATACCTTTCACAATTTTCTCGAGTATGCAGTGAACCCAAATTATACCTTTATGCCAGGTGTCCGAAAAAAAAGAAAAATACAAGCGGCTGATCGAAAACAGGAGGGACAGGCGCCTGCTCTGGTCCTAGCGCGAAAATACCTTTCATGATTTTCTCGACTATACAGTGAACCCAAATTATACCTTTATGCCAGGCGTCCGAAACAAAAGAAAAATACAAGTGGCTGAACGAAAATAGGAGGGGCAGGCACCTCCTCTGGTCCTAGCGCGAAAATACCTTTCACGATTTTCTCGAGTATACAGTGAACCCAAATTATACCTTTATGCCAGGTGTCCGAAACAAAAGAAAAATACAAGTGGCTGAACGAAAACAGGAGGGGCAGGCGCCTCCTCTGGTCCTAGCGCGAAAATACCTTTCATAACTTTCTCGAGTATACAGTGAACCCAAATTATACCTTTATGCCAGGTGTCCGAAACAAAAGAAAAATACAAGTGGCTGAACGAAAAGAGGAGGGGCAGGCACCTCCTCTGGTCCTAGCGCGAAAATACCTTTCACGATTTTCTCGAGTATACAGTGAACCCAAATTATACCTTTATGCCAGGTGTCCGAAACAAAAGAAAAATACAAGTGGCTGAACGAAAACAGGAGGGGCAGGCACCTTCTCTGGTCCTAGCGCGAAAATACCTTTCACGATTTTCTCGAGTATACAGTGAACCCAAATTATACCTTTATGCCAGGTGTCCGAAACAAAAGAAAAATACAAGTGGCTGAACGAAAACAGGAGGGGCAGGCACCTCCTCTGGTCCTAGCGCGAAAATACGTTTCACGATTTTCTCGAGTATACAGTGAACCCAAATTATACCTTTATGCCAGGTGTCCGAAACAAAAGAAAAATACAAGTGGCTGAACGAAAACAGGAGGGGCAGGCGCCTCCTCTGGTCCTAGCGCGAAAATACCTTTCACGATTTTCTCGAGTATACAGTGAACCCAAATTATACCTTTATGCCAGGGGTCCGAAACAAAAGAAAAATACAAGTGGCTGAACGAAAACAGGAGGGGCAGGCGCCTCCTCTGGTCCTAGCGCGAAAATACCTTTCACGATTTTCTTGAGTATACAGTGAACCCAAATTATACCTTTATGCCGGGTGTCCGAAACAAAAGAAAAATACAAGTGGCTGAACGAAAACAGGAGGGGCAGGCGCCTCCTCTGGTCCTAGCGCGAAAATACCTTTCACGATTTTCTCGAGTATACAGTGAGCCCAAATTATACCTTTATGCCAGGTGTCCGAAACAAAAGAAAAATACAAGTGGCTGAACGAGAACAGGAGGAGCAGGCACCTCCTCTGGTCCTAGCGCGAAAATACCTTTCACGATTTTCTCGAGTATACAGTGAACCCAAATTATACCTTTATGCCAGGTGTCCGAAACATAAGAAAAATACAAGTGGCTGAACGAAAACAGGAGGGGCAGGCACCTCCTCTGGTCCTAGCGCGAAAATACCTTTCACGATTTTCTCTGGTATACAGTGAACCCAAATTATACCTTTATGCCAGGTGTCCAAAACAAAAGAAAAATACAAGTGGGTGAACGAAAACAGGAGGGGCAGGCGCCTCCTCTGGTCCTAGCGCGAAAATACCTTTCACAATTTTCTCGAGTATGCAGTGAAGCCAAATTATACCTTTATGCCAGGTGTCCGAAAAAAAAGAAAAATACAAGCGGCTGAACGAAAACAGGAGGGGCAGGCGCCTGCTCTGGTCCTAGCGCGAAAATACCTTTCATGATTTTCTCGAGTATACAGTGAACCCAAATTATACCTTTATGCCAGGTGTCCGAAACAAAAGAAAAATACAAGTGGCTGAACGAAAATAGGAGGGGCAGGCGCCTCCTCTGGTCCTAGCGCGAAAATACCTTTCACGATTTTCTCGAGTATACAGTGAACCCAAATTATACCTTTATGCCAGGTGTCCGAAACAAAAGAAAAATATAAGTGGCTGAACGAAAACAGGAGGGGCAGGCACCTCCTCTGGTCCTAGCGCGAAAATACCTTTCACGATTTTCTCGAGTATACAGTGAACCCAAATTATACCTTTATGCCAGGTGTCCGAAACAAAAGAAAAATACAAGTGGCTGAACGAAAACAGGAGGGGCAGGCGCCTCCTCTGGTCCTAGCGCGAAAATACCTTTCATAACTTTCTCGAGTATACAGTGAACCCAAATTATACCTTTATGCCAGGTGTCCGAAACAAAAGAAAAATACAAGTGGCTGAACGAAAACAGGAGGGGCAGGCGCCTCGTCTGGTCCTAGCGCGAAAATACCTTTCTCGATTTTCTCGAGTATACAGTGAACCCAAATTATACCTTCATGCCAGGTGTCCGAAACAAAAGAAAAATACAAGTGGCTGAACGAAAACAGGAGGGGCAGGCGCCTCCTCTGGTCCTAGCGCGAAAATACCTATACCGATTTTCTCGAGTATACAGTGAACCCAAATTATACCTTTATGCCAGGTGTCCGAAACAAAAGAAAAATACAAGTGGCTGAACGAAAACAGGAGGGGCAGGCGCCTCCTCTGGTCCTAGCGCGAAAATACCTTTCACGATTTTCTCTGGTATACAGTGAACCCAAATTATACCTTTATGCCAGGTGTCCGAAACAAAAGAAAAATACAAGTGGCTGAACGAAAACAGGAGGGGCAGGCACCTCCTCTGGTCCTAGCGCGAAAATACCTTTCACGATTTTCTCGAGTATACAGTGAACCCAAATTATACCTTTATGCCAGGTGTCCGAAACAAAAGAAAAATACAAGTGGCTGAAAGAAAACAGGAGGGGCAGGCACCTCCTCTGGTCCTAGCGCGAAAATACGTTTCACGATTTTCTCTGGTATACAGTGAACCCAAATTATACCTTTATGCCAGGTGTCCGAAACAAAAGAAAAATACAAGTGGCTGAACGAAAACAGGAGGGGCAGGCGCCTCCTCTGGTCCTAGCGCGAAAATACCTATCACGATTTTCTCGAGTATACAGTGAACCCAAATTATACCTTTATGCCAGGTGTCCGAAACAAAAGAAAAATACAAGTGGCTGAACGAAAACAGGAGGGGCAGGCGCCTCCTCTGGTCCTAGCGCGAAAATACCTTTCACGATTTTCTCGAGTATACAGTGAACCCAAATTATACCTTTATGCCAGGGGTCCGAAACAAAAGAAAAATACAAGTGGCTGAACGAAAACAGGAGGGGCAGGCGCCTCCTCTGGTCCTAGCGCGAAAATACCTTTCACGATTTTCTCGAGTATACAGTGAACCCAAATTATACCTTTATGCCGGGTGTCCGAAACAAAAGAAAAATACAAGTGGCTGAACGAAAACAGGAGGGGCAGGCGCCTCCTCTGGTCCTAGCGCGAAAATACCTTTCACGATTTTCTCGAGTATACAGTGAGCCCAAATTATACCTTTATGCCAGGTGTCCGAAACAAAAGAAAAATACAAGTGGCTGAACGAGAACAGGAGGAGCAGGCACCTCCTCTGGTCCTAGCGCGAAAATACCTTTCACGATTTTCTCGAGTATACAGTGAACCCAAATTATACCTTTATGCCAGGTGTCCGAAACATAAGAAAAATACAAGTGGCTGAACGAAAACAGAAGGGGCAGGCACCTCCTCTGGTCCTAGCGCGAAAATACCTTTCACGATTTTCTCTGGTATACAGTGAACCCAAATTATACCTTTATGCCAGGTGTCCGAAACAAAAGAAAAATACAAGTGGGTGAACGAAAACAGGAGGGGCCGGCGCCTCCTCTGGTCCTAGCGCGAAAATACCTTTCACAATGTTCTCGAGTATGCAGTGAACCCAAATTATACCTTTATGCCAGGTGTCCGAAAAAAAAGAAAAATACAAGCGGCTGAACGAAAACAGGAGGGGCAGGCGCCTGCTCTGGTCCTAGCGCGAAAATACCTTTCATGATTTTCTCGAGTATACAGTGAACCCAAATTATACCTTTATGCCAGGCGTCCGAAACAAAAGAAAAATACAAGTGGCTGAACGAAAATAGGAGGGGCAGGCGCCTCCTCTGGTCCTAGCGCGAAAATACCTTTCACGATTTTCTCGAGTATACAGTGAACCCAAATTATACCTTTATGCCAGGTGTCCGAAACAAAAGAAAAATACAAGTGGCTGAACGAAAACAGGAGGGGCAGGCACCTCCTCTGGTCCTAGCGCGAAAATACCTTTCACGATTTTCTCGAGTATACAGTGAACCCAAATTATACCTTTATGCCAGGTGTCCGAAACAAAAGAAAAATACAAGTGGCTGAACGAAAACAGGAGGGGCAGGCGCCTCCTCTGGTCCTAGCGCGAAAATACCTTTCATAACTTTCTCGAGTATACAGTGAACCCAAATTATACCTTTATGCCAGGTGTCCGAAACAAAAGAAAAATACAAGTGGCTGAACGAAAACAGGAGGGGCAGGCACCTCCTCTGGTCCTAGCGCGAAAAAACCTTTCACGATTTTCTCGAGTATACAGTGAACCCAAATTATACCTTTATGCCAGGTGTCCGAAACAAAAGAAAAATACAAGTGGCTGAACGAAAACAGGAGGGGCAGGCACCTCCTCTGGTCCTAGCGCGAAAATACCTTCCACGATTTTCTCGAGTATACAGTGAACCCAAATTATACCTTTATGCCAGGTGTCCGAAACAAAAGAAAAATACAAGTGGCTGAACGAAAACAGGAGGGGCAGGCACCTCCTCTGGTCCTAGCGCGAAAATACGTTTCACGATTTTCTCGAGTATACAGTGAACCCAAATTATACCTTTATGCCAGGTGTCCGAAACAAAAGAAAAATACAAGTGGCTGAACGAACACAGGAGGGGCAGGCGCCTCCTCTGGTCCTAGCGCGAAAATACCTTTCATGATTTTCTCGAGTATACAGTGAACCCAAATTATACCTTTATGCCAGGTGTCCGAAACAAAAGAAAAATACAAGTGTCTGAACGAAAACAGGAGGGGCAGGCAACTCCTCTGGTCCTAACGCGAAAATACCTTTCACGATTTTCTCGAGTATACAGTGAACCCAAATTATACCTTTATGCCAGGTGTCCGAAACAAAAGAAAAATACAAGTGGCTGAACGAAAACAGGAGGGGCCGGCGCCTCCTCTGGTCCTAGCGCGAAAATACCTTTCACAATGTTCTCGAGTATGCAGTGAACCCAAATTATACCTTTATGCCAGGTGTCCGAAAAAAAAGAAAAATACAAGCGGCTGAACGAAAACAGGAGGGGCAGGCGCCTGCTCTGGTCCTAGCGCGAAAATACCTTTCATGATTTTCTCGAGTATACATTGAACCCAAATTATACCTTTATGCCAGGCGTCCGAAAAAAAAGAAAAATACAAGTGGCTGAACGAAAATAGGAGGGGCAGGCGCCTCCTCTGGTCCTAGCGCGAAAATACCTTTCACGATTTTCTCGAGTATACAGTGAACCCAAATTATACCTTTATGCCAGGTGTCCGAAACAAAAGAAAAATACAAGTGGCTGAACGAAAACAGGAGAGGCAGGCACCTCCTCTGGTCCTAGCGCGAAAATACCTTTCACGATTTTCTCGAGTATACAGTGAACCCAAACTATACCTTTATGCCAGGTGTCCGAAACAAAAGAAAAATACAAGTGGCTGAACGAAAACAGGAGGGGCAGGCGCCTCCTCTGGTCCTAGCGCGAAAATACCTTTCATAACTTTCTCGAGTATACAGTGAACCCAAATTATACCTTTATGCCAGGTGTCCGAAACAAAAGAAAAATACAAGTGGCTGAACGAAAACAGGAGGGGCAGGCACCTCCTCTGGTCCTAGCGCGAAAATACCTTTCACGATTTTCTCGAGTATACAGTGAACCCAAATTATACCTTTATGCCAGGTGTCCGAAACAAAAGAAAAATACAAGTGGCTGAACGAAAACAGGAGGGGCAGGCACCTCCTCTGGTCCTAGCGCGAAAATACGTTTCACGATTTTCTCGAGTATACAGTGAACCCAAATTATACCTTTATGCCAGGTGTCCGAAACAAAAGAAAAATACAAGTGGCTGAACGAAAACAGGAGGGGCAGGCGCCTCCTCTGGTCCTAGCGCGAAAATACCTATCACGATTTTCTCGAGTATACAGTGAACCCAAATTATACCTTTATGCCAGGTGTCCGAAACAAAAGAAAAATACAAGTGGCTGAACGAAAACAGGAGGGGCAGGCGCCTCCTCTGGTCCTAGCGCGAAAATACCTTTCACGATTTTCTCGAGTATACAGTGAACCCAAATTATACCTTTATGCCAGGGGTCCGAAACAAAAGAAAAATACAAGTGGCTGAACGAAAACAGGAGGGGCAGGCGCCTCCTCTGGTCCTAGCGCGAAAATACCTTTCACGATTTTCTCGAGTATACAGTGAACCCAAATTATACCTTTATGCCGGGTGTCCGAAACAAAAGAAAAATACAAGTGGCTGAACGAAAACAGGAGGGGCAGGCGCCTCCTCTGGTCCTAGCGCGAAAATACCTTTCACGATTTTCTCGAGTATACAGTGAGCCCAAATTATACCTTTATGCCAGGTGTCCGAAACAAAAGAAAAATACAAGTGGCTGAACGAGAACAGGAGGAGCAGGCACCTCCTCTGGTCCTAGCGCGAAAATACCTTTCACGATTTTCTCGAGTATACAGTGAACCCAAATTATACCTTTATGCCAGGTGTCCGAAACATAAGAAAAATACAAGTGGCTGAACGAAAACAGGAGGGGCAGGCACCTCCTCTGGTCCTAGCGCGAAAATACCTTTCACGATTTTCTCTGGTATACAGTGAACCCAAATTATACCTTTATGCCAGGTGTCCGAAACAAAAGAAAAATACAAGTGGGTGAACGAAAACAGGAGGGGCAGGCGCCTCCTCTGGTCCTAGCGCGAAAATACCTTTCACAATTTTCTCGAGTATGCAGTGAAGCCAAATTATACCTTTATGCCAGGTGTCCGAAAAAAAAGAAAAATACAAGCGGCTGAACGAAAACAGGAGGGGCAGGCGCCTGCTCTGGTCCTAGCGCGAAAATACCTTTCATGATTTTCTCGAGTATACAGTGAACCCAAATTATACCTTTATGCCAGGTCTCCGAAACAAAAGAAAAATACAAGTGGCTGAACGAAAATAGGAGGGGCAGGCGCCTCCTCTGGTCCTAGCGCGAAAATACCTTTCACGATTTTCTCGAGTATACAGTGAACCCAAATTATACCTTTATGCCAGGTGTCCGAAACAAAAGAAAAATACAAGTGGCTGAACGAAAACAGGAGGGGCAGGCACCTCCTCTGGTCCTAGCGCGAAAATACCTTTCACGATTTTCTCGAGTATACAGTGAACCCAAATTATACCTTTATGCCAGGTGTCCGAAACAAAAGAAAAATACAAGTGGCTGAACGAAAACAGGAGGGGCAGGCGCCTCCTCTGGTCCTAGCGCGAAAATACCTTTCATAACTTTCTCGAGTATACAGTGAACCCAAATTATACCTTTATGCCAGGTGTCCGAAACAAAAGAAAAATACAAGTGGCTGAACGAACACAGGAGGGGCAGGCGCCTCCTCTGGTCCTAGCGCGAAAATACCTTTCATGATTTTCTCGAGTATACAGTGAACCCAAATTATACCTTTATGCCAGGTGTCCGAAACAAAAGAAAAATACAAGTGTCTGAACGAAAACAGGAGGGGCAGGCAACTCCTCTGGTCCTAACGCGAAAATACCTTTCACGATTTTCTCGAGTATACAGTGAACCCAAATTATACCTTTATGCCAGGTGTCCGAAAGAAAAGAAAAATACAAGTGGCTGAACGAAAACAGGAGGGGCAGGCACCTCCTCTGGTCCTAGCGCGAAAATACCTTTCACGATTTTCTCGAGTATACAGTGAACCCAAATTATACCTTTATGCCAGGTGTCCGAAACAAAAGAAAAATACAAGTGGCTGAACGAAAACAGGAGGGGCAGGCGCCTCCTCTGGTCCTAGCGCGAAAATACCTTTCATGATTTTCTCGAGTATACAGTGAACCCAAATTATACCTTTATACCAGGTGTCCGAAACAAAAGAAAAATAGAAGTTTCTGAACGAAAACAGGAGGGGCAGGCAACTCCTCTGGTCCTAGCGCGAAAATACCTTTCACAATTTTCTCGAGTATACAGTGAACCCAAATTATACCTTTATGCCAGGTGTCCGAAACAAAAGTAAAATACAAGTGGCGGAACGAAAACAGGAGGGGCAGGCGCCTCCTCTGGTTCTAGCGCGAAAATACCTATCACTATTTTCTAGAGTATACAGTGAACCCAAATTATACCTTTATGCCAGGTGTCCGAAACAAAAGAAAAATACAAGTGTCTGATCGAAAACAGGAGGGGCAGGCAACTCCTCTGGTCCTAGCGCGAAAATACCTTTCACGATTTTCTCGAGTATACAGTGAACCCAAATTATACCTTTATGCCAGGTGTCCGAAAGAAAAGAAAAATACAAGTGGCTGAACGAAAACAGGAGGGGCAGGCACCTCCTCTGGTCCTAGCGCGAAAATACCTTTCACGATTTTCTCGAGTATACAGTGAACCCAAATTATACCTTTATGCCAGGTGTCCGAAACAAAAGAAAAATACAAGTGGCTGAACGAAAACAGGAGGGGCAGGCGCCTCCTCTGGTCCTAGCGCGAAAATACCTTTCATGATTTTCTCGAGCATACAGTGAACCCAAATTATACCTTTATGCCAGGTGTCCGAAACAAAAGAAAAATAGAAGTGTCTGAACGAAAACAGGAGGGGCAGGCAACTCCTCTGGTCCTAGCGCGAAAATACCTTTCACGATTTTCTCGAGTATACAGTGAACCCAAATTATACCTTTATGCCAGGTGTCCGAAACAAAAGTAAAATACAAGTGGCTGAACGAAAACAGGAGGGGCAGGCGCCTCCTCTGGTCCTAGCGCGAAAATACCTATCACTATTTTCTAGAGTATACAGTGAACCCAAATTCTACCTTTATGCCAGGTGTCCGAAACAAAAGAAAAATACAAGTGGCTGAACGAGAACAGGAGGAGCAGGCACCTCCTCTGGTCCTAGCGCGAAAATACCTTTCACGATTTTCTCGAGTATACAGTGAACCCAAATTATACCTTTATGCCAGGTGTCCGAAACATAAGAAAAATACAAGTGGCTGAACGAAAACAGGAGGGGCAGGCACCTCCTCTGGTCCTAGCGCGAAAATACCTTTCACGATTTTCTCTGGTATACAGTGAACCCAAATTATACCTTTATGCCAGGTGTCCGAAACAAAAGAAAAATACAAGTGGGTGAACGAAAACAGGAGGGGCAGGCGCCTCCTCTGGTCCTAGCGCGAAAATACCTTTCACAATTTTCTCGAGTATGCAGTGAAGCCAAATTATACCTTTATGCCAGGTGTCCGAAAAAAAAGAAAAATACAAGCGGCTGAACGAAAACAGGAGGGGCAGGCGCCTGCTCTGGTCCTAGCGCGAAAATACCTTTCATGATTTTCATGAGTATACAGTGAACCCAAATTATACCTTTATGCCAGGTGTCCGAAACAAAAGAAAAATACAAGTGGCTGAACGAAAATAGGAGGGGCAGGCGCCTCCTCTGGTCCTAGCGCGAAAATACCTTTCATAACTTTCTCGAGTATACAGTGAACCCAAATTATACCTTAATGCCAGGTGTCCGAAACAAAAGAAAAATACAAGTGGCTGAACGAAAACAGGAGGGGCAGGCGCCTCCTCTGGTCCTAGCGCGAAAATACCTTTCACAATTTTCTCGAGTATGCAGTGAAGCCAAATTATACCTTTATGCCAGGTGTCCGAAAAAAAAGAAAAATACAAGCGGCTGAACGAAAACAGGAGGGGCAGGCGCCTGCTCTGGTCCTAGCGCGAAAATACCTTTCATGATTTTCATGAGTATACAGTGAACCCAAATTATACCTTTATGCCAGGTGTCCGAAACAAAAGAAAAATACAAGTGGCTGAACGAAAATAGGAGGGGCAGGCGCCTCCTCTGGTCCTAGCGCGAAAATACCTTTCACGATTTTCTCGAGTATACAGTGAACCCAAATTATACCTTTATGCCAGGTGTCCGAAACAAAAGAAAAATACAAGTGGCTGAACGAAAACAGGAGGGGCAGGCACCTCCTCTGGTCCTAGCGCGAAAATACCTTTCACGATTTTCTCGAGTATACAGTGAACCCAAATTATACCTTTATGCCAGGTGTCCGAAACAAAAGAAAAATACAAGTGGCTGAACGAAAACAGGAGGGGCAGGCGCCTCCTCTGGTCCTAGCGCGAAAATACCTTTCATAACTTTCTCGAGTATACAGTGAACCCAAATTATACCTTAATGCCAGGTGTCCGAAACAAAAGAAAAATACAAGTGGCTGAACGAAAACAGGAGGGGCAGGCGCCTCCTCTGGTCCTAGCGCGAAAATACCTTTCATGATTTTCTCGAGTATACAGTGAACCCAAATTATACCTTTATGCCAGGTGTCCGAAACAAAAGAAAAATACAAGTGTCTGAACGAAAACAGGAGGGGCAGGCAACTCCTCTGGTCCTAACGCGAAAATACCTTTCACGATTTTCTCGAGTATACAGTGAACCCAAATTATACCTTTATGCCAGGTGTCCGAAAGAAAAGAAAAATACAAGTGGCTGAACGAAAACAGGAGGGGCAGGCACCTCCTCTGGTCCAAGCGCGAAAATACCTTTCACGATTTTCTCGAGTATACAGTGAACCCAAATTATACCTTTATGCCAGGTGTCCGAAACAAAAGAAAAATAGAAGTGTCTGAACGAAAACAGGAGGGGCAGGCAACTCCTCTGGTCCTAGCGCGAAAATACCTTTCACAATTTTCTCGAGTATACAGTGAACCCAAATTATACCTTTATGCCAGGTGTCCGAAACAAAAGTAAAATACAAGTGGCTGAACGAAAACAGGAGGGGCAGGCGCCTCCTCTGGTCCTAGCGCGAAAATACCTATCACTATTTTCTAGAGTATACAGTGAACCCAAATTATACCTTTATGCCAGGTGTCCGAAACAAAAGAAAAATACAAGTGTCTGAACGAAAACAGGAGGGGCAGGCAACTCCTCTGGTCCTAGCGCGAAAATACCTTTCACGATTTTCTCGAGTATACAGTGAACCCAAATTATACCTTTATGCCAGGTGTCCGAAAGAAAAGAAAAATACAAGTGGCTGAACGAAAACAGGAGGGGCAGGCGCCTCCTCTGGTCCTAGCGCGAAAATACCTTTCATGATTTTCTCGAGCATACAGTGAACCCAAATTATACCTTTATGCCAGGTGTCCGAAACAAAAGAAAAATACAAGTGTCTGAACGAAAACAGGAGGGGCAGGCAACTCCTCTTGTCCTACTTCGAAAATACCTTTCACGATTTTCTCGAGTATACAGTGAACCCAAATTATACCTTTATGCCAGGTGTCCGAAACAAAAGTAAAATACAAGTGGCTGAACGAAAACAGGAGGGGCAGGCGCCTCCTCTGGTCCTAGCGCGAAAATACCTATCACTATTTTCTAGAGTATACAGTGAACCCAAATTATACCTTTATGCCAGGTGTCCGAAACAAAAGAAAAATACAAGTGGCTGAACGAAAACAGGAGGGGCAGGCGCCTCCTCTGGTCCTAGCGCGAAAATACCTTACATAACTTTCTCGAGTATACAGTGAACCCAAATTATACCTTTATGCCAGGTGTCCGAAACAAAAGAAAAATACAAGTGTCTGAACGAAAACAGGAGGGGCAGGCAACTCCTCTGGTCCTAGCGCGAAAATACCTTTCACGATTTTCTCGAGTATACAGTGAACCCAAATTATACCTTTATGCCAGGTGTCCGAAACAAAAGTAAAATATTAGTGGCTGAACGAAAACAGGAGGGGCAGGCGCCTCCTCTGGTCCTAGCGCGAAAATACCTATCACGATTTTCTAGAGTATACGGTGAACCCAAATTATACCTTTATTCCAGGTGTCCGAAACAAAAGAAAAATACAAGTGGCTGAACGAAAACAGGAGGGGCAGGCGCCTCCTCTGGTCCTAGCGCGAAAATACCTTTCATGATTTTCTCGAGTATACAGTGAACCCAAATTATACCTTTATGCCAGGTGTCCGAAACAAAAGAAAAATACAAGTGTCTGAACGAAAACAGGAGGGGCAGGCAACTCCTCTGGTCCTAGCGCGAAAATACCTTTCACGATTTTCTCGAGTATACAGTGAACCCAAATTATACCTTTATGCCAGGTGTCCGAAACAAAAGTAAAATACAAGTGGCTGAACGAAAACAGGAGGGGCAGGCGCCTCCTCTGGTCCTAGCGCGAAAATACCTATCACTATTTTCTAGAGTATACAGTGAACCCAAATTATACCTTTATGCCAGGTGTCCGAAACAAAAGAAAAATACAAGTGTCTGAACGAAAACAGGAGGGGCAGGCAACTCCTCTGGTCCTAGCGCGAAAATACCTTTCACGATTTTCTCGAGTATACAGTGAACCCAAATTATACCTTTATGCCAGGTGTCCGAAAAAAAAGAAAAATACAAGCGGCTGAACGAAAACAGGTGGGGCAGGCACCTCCTCTGGTCCTAGCGCGAAAATACCTTTCACGATTTTCTCGAGTATACAGTGAACCCAAATTATACCTTTATGCCAGGTGTCCGAAACAAAAGAAAAATACAAGTGGCTGAACGAAAACAGGAGGGGCAGGCGCCTCCTCTGGTCCTAGCGCGAAAATACCTTTCATGATTTTCTCGAGTATACAGTGAACCCAAATTATACCTTTATGCCAGGTGTCCGAAACAAAAGAAAAATACAAGTGTCTGAACGAAAACAGGAGGGGCAGGCAACTCCTCTGGTCCTAGCGCGAAAATACCTTTCACGATTTTCTCGAGTATACAGTGAACCCAAATTATACCTTTATGCCAGGTGTCCGAAACAAAAGAAAAATACAAGTGGCTGAACGAAAACAGGAGGGGCAGGCGCCTCCTCTGGTCCTAGCGCGAAAATACCTTTCATGATTTTCTCGATGATACAGTGAACCCAAATTATACCTTTATGCCAGGTGTCCGAAACAAAAGAAAAATACAAGTGGCTGAACGAAAACAGGAGGGGCAAGCGCCTCCTCTGGTCCTAGCGCGAAAATACCTTTCATGATTTTCTCGAGTATACAGTGAACCCAAATTATACCTTTATGCCAGGTGTCCGAAACAAAAGAAAAATACAAGTGGCTGAACGAAAACAGGAGGGGCAGGCGCCTCCTCTGGTCCAAGCGCGAAAATACCTTTCATGATTTTCTCGAGTATACAGTGAACCCAAATTATACCTTTATGCCAGGTGTCCGAAACAAAAGAAAAATACAAGTGGCTGAACGAAAACAGGAGGGGAAGGCGCCTCCTCTGGTCCTAGCGCGAAAATACCTTTCACGATTTTCTCGACTATACAGTGAACCCAAATTATACCTTTATGCCAGGTGTCCGAAACAAAAGAAAAATACAAGTGGCTGAACGAAAACAGGAGGGGCAGGCACCTCCTCTGGTCTTAGCGCGAAAATACCTTTCACGATTTTCTCGAGTATACAGTGAACCCAAATTATACCTTTATGCCAGGTGTCCGAAACAAAAGAAAAATACAAGTGGCTGAACGAAAACAGGAGGGGCAGGCGCCTCCTCTGGTCCTAGCGCCAAAATACCTTTCATGATTTTCTTGAGTATACAGTGAACCCAAATTATACCTTTATGCCAGGTGTCCGAAACAAAAGAAAAATACAAGTGTCTGAACGAAAACAGGAGGGGCAGGCAACTCCTCTGGTCCTAGCGCGAAAATACCTTTCACGATTTTCTCGAGTATACAGTGAACCCAAATTATACCTTTATGCCAGGTGTCCAAAACAAAAGTAAAATATTAGTGGCTGAACGAAAACAGGAGGGGCAGGCGCCTCCTCTGGTCCTAGCGCGAAAATACCTATCACGATTTTCTAGAGTATACAGTGAACCCAAATTATACCTTTATTCCAGGTGTCCGAAACAAAAGAAAAATACAAGTGGCTGAACGAAAACAGGAGGGGCAAGCGCCTCCTCTGGTCCTAGCGCGAAAATACCTTTCATGATTTTCTCGAGTATACAGTGAACCAAATTATACCTTTATGCCAGGTGTCCGAAACAAAAGAAAAACACAAGTGGCTGAAAGAAAACAGGAGGGGCAGGCGCCTCCTCTGGTCCTAGCGCGAAAATACCTTTCACGATTTTCTCGAGTATACAGTGAACCCAAATTATACCTTTATGCCAGGTGTCCGAAACAAAAGAAAAATACAAGTGGCTGAACGAAAACAGGAGGGGCAGGCACCTCCTCTGGTCCTAGCGCGAAAATACCTTTCACGATTTTCTCGAGTATACAGTGAACCCAAATTATACCTTTATGCCAGGTGTCCGAAACAAAAGAAAAATACAAGTGGCTGAACCAAACCGGAGGGGCAGGCGCCTCCTCTGGTCCTAGCGCGAAAATACCTTTCATGATTTTCTCGAGTATACAGTGAACCCAAATTATACCTTTATGCCAGGTGTCCGAAACAAAAGAAAAATACAAGTGTCTGAACGAAAACAGGAGGGGCAGGCAACTCCTCTGGTCCTAGCGCGAAAATACCTTTCACGATTTTCTCGAGTATACAGTGAACCCAAATTATACCTTTATGCCAGGTGTCCGAAAGAAAAGAAAAATACAAGTGGCTGAACGAAAACAGGAGGGGCAGGCACCTCCTCTGGTCCTAGCGCGAAAATACCTTTCACGATTTTCTCGAGTATACAGTGAACCCAAATTATACCTTTATGCCAGGTGTCCGAAACAAAAGAAAAATACAAGTGGCTGAACGAAAACAGGAGGGGCAGGCACCTCCTCTGGTCCTAGCGCGAAAATACCTTTCACGATTTTCTCGAGTATACAGTGAACCCAAATTATACCTTTATGCCAGGTGTCCGAAACAAAAGAAAAATACAAGTGGCTGAACGAAAATAGGAGGGGCAGGCGCCTCCTCTGGTCCTAGCGCGAAAATACCTTTCATGATTTTCTCGAGTATACAGTGAACCCAAATTATACCTTTATGCCAGGTGTCCGAAACAAAAGAAAAATACAAGTGTCTGAACGAAAACAGGAGGGGCAGGCAACTCCTCTGGTCCTAGCGCGAAAATACCTTTCACGATTTTCTCGAGTATACAGTGAACCCAAATTATACCTTTATGCCAGGTGTCCGAAACAAAAGTAAAATACAAGTGGCTGAACGAAAACAGGAGGGGCAGGCGCCTCCTCTGGTCCTAGCGCGAAAATACCTATCACTATTTTCTAGAGTATACAGTGAACCCAAATTATACCTTTATGCCAGGTGTCCGAAACAAAAGAAAAATACAAGTGTCTGAACGAAAACAGGAGGGGCAGGCAACTCCTCTGGTCCTAGCGCGAAAATACCTTTCACGATTTTCTCGAGTATACAGTGAACCCAAATTATACCTTTATGCCAGGTGTCCGAAAGAAAAGAAAAATACAAGTGGCTGAACGAAAACAGGTGGGGCAGGCACCTCCTCTGGTCCTAGCGCGAAAATACCTTTCACGATTTTCTCGAGTATACAGTGAACCCAAATTATACCTTTATGCCAGGTGTCCAAAACAAAAGAAAAATACAAGTGGCTGAACGAAAACAGGAGGGGCAGGCGCCTCCTCTGGTCCTAGCGCGAAAATACCTTTCATGATTTTCTCGAGTATACAGTGAACCCAAATTATACCTTTATGCCAGGTGTCCGAAACAAAAGAAAAATACAAGTGTCTGAACGAAAACAGGAGGGGCAGGCAACTCCTCTGGTCCTAGCGCGAAAATACCTTTCACGATTTTCTCGAGTATACAGTGAACCCAAATTATACCTTTACGCCAGGTGTCCGAAACAAAAGTAAAATACAAGTGGATGAACGAAAACAGAAGGGGCAGGCGCCTCCTCTGGTCCTAGCGCGAAAATACCTATCACTATTTTCTAGAGTATACAGTGAACCCAAATTATACCTTTATGCCAGGTGTCCGAAACAAAAGAAAAATACAAGTGGCTGAACGAAAACAGGAGGGGCAAGCGCCTCCTCTGGTCCTAGCGCGAAAATACCTTTCATGATTTTCTCGAGTATACAGTGAACCCAAATTATACCTTTATGCCAGGTGTCCGAAACAAAAGAAAAATACAAGTGGCTGAACGAAAACAGGAGGGGCATGCGCCTCCTCTGGTCCTAGCGCGAAAATACCTTTCATGACTTTCTCGAGTATACAGTGAACCCAAATTATACCTTTATGCCAGGTGTCCGAAACAAAAGAAAAATACAAGTGGCTGAACGAAAACAGGAGGGGCAGGCGCCTCCTCTGGTCCTAGCGCGAAAATACCTTTCACGATTTTCTCGAGTATACAGTGAACCCAAATTATACCTTTATGCCAGGTGTCCGAAACAAAAGAAAAATACAAGTGGCTGAACGAAAACAGGAGGGGCAGGCACCTCCTCTGGTCCTAGCGCGAAAATACCTTTCACGATTTTCTCGAGTATACAGTGAACCCAAATTATACCTTTATGCCAGGTGTCCGAAACAAAAGAAAAATACAAGTGGCTGAACGAAAACAGGAGGGGCAGGCGCCTCCTCTGGTCCTAGCGCCAAAATACCTTTCATGATTTTCTTGAGTATACAGTGAACCCAAATTATACCTTTATGCCAGGTGTCCGAAACAAAAGAAAAATACAAGTGTCTGAACGAAAACAGGAGGGGCAGGCAACTCCTCTGGTCCTAGCGCGAAAATACCTTTCACGATTTTCTCGAGTATACAGTGAACCCAAATTATACCTTTATGCCAGGTGTCCGAAACAAAAGTAAAATACAGGTGGCTGAACGAAAACAGGAGGGGCAGGCGCCTCCTCTGGTCCTAGCGCGAAAATACCTATCACGATTTTCTAGAGTATACAGTGAACCCAAATTATACCTTTATGCCAGGTGTCCGAAACAAAAGAAAAATACAAGTGGCTGAACGAAAACAGGAGGGGCAAGCGCCTCCTCTGGTCCTAGCGCGAAAATACCTTTCATGATTTTCTCGAGTATACAGTGAACCCAAATTATACCTTTATGCCAGGTGTCCAAAACAAAAGAAAAATACAAGTGGCTGAACGAAAACAGGAGGGGCAGGCGCCTCCTCTGGTCCTAGCGCGAAAATACCTATCTCGATTTTCTCGAGTATACAGTGAACCCAAATTATACCTTTATGCCAGGTGTCCGAAACAAAAGAAACATACAAGTGGCTGAACGAAAACAGGAGGGGCAGGCGCCTCCTCTGGTCCTAGCGCGAAAATACCTTTCACGATTTTCTCGAGTATACAGTGAACCCAAATTATACCTTTATGCCAGGTGTCCGAAACAAAAGAAAAATACAAGTGGCTGAACGAAAACAGGAGGGGCAGGCGCCTCCTCTGGTCCTAGCGCGAAAATACCTTTCACGATTTTCTCGAGTATACAGTGAACCCAAATTATACCTTTATGCCAGGTGTCCGAAACAAAAGAAAAATAAAAGTGGCTGAACGAAAACAGGAGGGGCAGGCACCTCCTCTGGTCCTAGCGCGAAAATACCTTTCACGATTTTCTCGAGTATACAGTGAACCCAAATTATACCTTTATGCCAGGTGTCCGAAACAAAAGAAAAATACAAGTGGCTGAACGAAAACAGGAGGGGCAGGGGCCTCCTCTGGTCCTAGCGCCAAAATACCTTTCATGATTTTCTTGAGTATACAGTGAACCCAAATTATACCTTTATGCCAGGTGTCCGAAACAAAAGAAAAATACAAGTGTCTGAACGAAAACAGGAGGGGCAGGCAACTCCTCTGGTCCTAGCGCGAAAATACCTTTCACGATTTTCTCGAGTATACAGTGAACCCAAATTATACCTTTATGCCAGGTGTCCGAAACAAAAGTAAAATATTAGTGGCTGAACGAAAACAGGAGGGGCAGGCGCCTCCTCTGGTCCTAGCGCGAAAATACCTATCACGATTTTCTAGAGTATACAGTGAACCCAAATTATACCTTTATTCCAGGTGTCCGAAACAAAAGAAAAATACAAGTGGCTGAACGAAAACAGGAGGGGCAGGCGCCTCCTCTGGTCCTAGCGCGAAAATACCTTTCATGATTTTCTCGAGTATACAGTGAACCCAAATTATACCTTTATGCCAGGTGTCCGAAACAAAAGAAAAATACAAGTGTCTGAACGAAAACAGGAGGGGCAGGCAACTCCTCTGGTCCTAGCGCGAAAATACCTTTCACGATTTTCTCGAGTATACAGTGAACCCAAATTATACCTTTATGCCAGGTGTCCGAAACAAAAGTAAAATACAAGTGGCTGAACGAAAACAGGAGGGGCAGGCGCCTCCTCTGGTCCTAGCGCGAAAATACCTATCACTATTTTCTAGAGTATACAGTGAACCCAAATTATACCTTTATGCCAGGTGTCCGAAACAAAAGAAAAATACAAGTGTCTGAACGAAAACAGGAGGGGCAGGCAACTCCTCTGGTCCTAGCGCGAAAATACCTTTCACGATTTTCTCGAGTATACAGTGAACCCAAATTATACCTTTATGCCAGGTGTCCGAAAAAAAAGAAAAATACAAGCGGCTGAACGAAAACAGGTGGGGCAGGCACCTCCTCTGGTCCTAGCGCGAAAATACCTTTCACGATTTTCTCGAGTATACAGTGAACCCAAATTATACCTTTATGCCAGGTGTCCGAAACAAAAGAAAAATACAAGTGGCTGAACGAAAACAGGAGGGGCAGGCGCCTCCTCTGGTCCTAGCGCGAAAATACCTTTCATGATTTTCTCGAGTATACAGTGAACCCAAATTATACCTTTATGCCAGGTGTCCGAAACAAAAGAAAAATACAAGTGTCTGAACGAAAACAGGAGGGGCAGGCAACTCCTCTGGTCCTAGCGCGAAAATACCTTTCACGATTTTCTCGAGTATACAGTGAACCCAAATTATACCTTTATGCCAGGTGTCCGAAACAAAAGAAAAATACAAGTGGCTGAACGAAAACAGGAGGGGCAGGCGCCTCCTCTGGTCCTAGCGCGAAAATACCTTTCATGATTTTCTCGAGGATACAGTGAACCCAAATTATACCTTTATGCCAGGTGTCCGAAACAAAAGAAAAATACAAGTGGCTGAACGAAAACAGGAGGGGCAAGCGCCTCCTCTGGTCCTAGCGCGAAAATACCTTTCATGATTTTCTCGAGTATACAGTGAACCCAAATTATACCTTTATGCCAGGTGTCCGAAACAAAAGAAAAATACAAGTGGCTGAACGAAAACAGGAGGGGCAGGCGCCTCCTCTGGTCCAAGCGCGAAAATACCTTTCATGATTTTCTCGAGTATACAGTGAACCCAAATTATACCTTTATGCCAGGTGTCCGAAACAAAAGAAAAATACAAGTGGCTGAACGAAAACAGGAGGGGAAGGCGCCTCCTCTGGTCCTAGCGCGAAAATACCTTTCACGATTTTCTCGACTATACAGTGAACCCAAATTATACCTTTATGCCAGGTGTCCGAAACAAAAGAAAAATACAAGTGGCTGAACGAAAACAGGAGGGGCAGGCACCTCCTCTGGTCCTAGCGCGAAAATACCTTTCACGATTTTCTCGAGTATACAGTGAACCCAAATTATACCTTTATGCCAGGTGTCCGAAACAAAAGAAAAATACAAGTGGCTGAACGAAAACAGGAGGGGCAGGCGCCTCCTCTGGTCCTAGCGCCAAAATACCTTTCATGATTTTCTTGAGTATACAGTGAACCCAAATTATACCTTTATGCCAGGTGTCCGAAACAAAAGAAAAATACAAGTGTCTGAACGAAAACAGGAGGGGCAGGCAACTCCTCTGGTCCTAGCGCGAAAATACCTTTCACGATTTTCTCGAGTATACAGTGAACCCAAATTATACCTTTATGCCAGGTGTCCGAAACAAAAGTAAAATATTAGTGGCTGAACGAAAACAGGAGGGGCAGGCGCCTCCTCTGGTCCTAGCGCGAAAATACCTATCACGATTTTCTAGAGTATACAGTGAACCCAAATTATACCTTTATTCCAGGTGTCCGAAACAAAAGAAAAATACAAGTGGCTGAACGAAAACAGGAGGGGCAAGCGCCTCCTCTGGTCCTAGCGCGAAAATACCTTTCATGATTTTCTCGAGTATACAGTGAACCAAATTATACCTTTATGCCAGGTGTCCGAAACAAAAGAAAAACACAAGTGGCTGAAAGAAAACAGGAGGGGCAGGCGCCTCCTCTGGTCCTAGCGCGAAAATACCTTTCACGATTTTCTCGAGTATACAGTGAACCCAAATTATACCTTTATGCCAGGTGTCCGAAACAAAAGAAAAATACAAGTGGCTGAACGAAAACAGGAGGGGCAGGCACCTCCTCTGGTCCTAGCGCGAAAATACCTTTCACGATTTTCTCGAGTATACAGTGAACCCAAATTATACCTTTATGCCAGGTGTCCGAAACAAAAGAAAAATACAAGTGGCTGAACCAAACCGGAGGGGCAGGCGCCTCCTCTGGTCCTAGCGCGAAAATACCTTTCATGATTTTCTCGAGTATACAGTGAACCCAAATTATACCTTTATGCCAGGTGTCCGAAACAAAAGAAAAATACAAGTGTCTGAACGAAAACAGGAGGGGCAGGCAACTCCTCTGGTCCTAGCGCGAAAATACCTTTCACGATTTTCTCGAGTATACAGTGAACCCAAATTATACCTTTATGCCAGGTGTCCGAAAGAAAAGAAAAATACAAGTGGCTGAACGAAAACAGGAGGGGCAGGCACCTCCTCTGGTCCTAGCGCGAAAATACCTTTCACGATTTTCTCGAGTATACAGTGAACCCAAATTATACCTTTATGCCAGGTGTCCGAAACAAAAGAAAAATACAAGTGGCTGAACGAAAACAGGAGGGGCAGGCACCTCCTCTGGTCCTAGCGCGAAAATACCTTTCACGATTTTCTCGAGTATACAGTGAACCCAAATTATACCTTTATGCCAGGTGTCCGAAACAAAAGAAAAATACAAGTGGCTGAACGAAAATAGGAGGGGCAGGCGCCTCCTCTGGTCCTAGCGCGAAAATACCTTTCATGATTTTCTCGAGTATACAGTGAACCCAAATTATACCTTTATGCCAGGTGTCCGAAACAAAAGAAAAATACAAGTGTCTGAACGAAAACAGGAGGGGCAGGCAACTCCTCTGGTCCTAGCGCGAAAATACCTTTCACGATTTTCTCGAGTATACAGTGAACCCAAATTATACCTTTATGCCAGGTGTCCGAAACAAAAGTAAAATACAAGTGGCTGAACGAAAACAGGAGGGGCAGGCGCCTCCTCTGGTCCTAGCGCGAAAATACCTATCACTATTTTCTAGAGTATACAGTGAACCCAAATTATACCTTTATGCCAGGTGTCCGAAACAAAAGAAAAATACAAGTGTCTGAACGAAAACAGGAGGGGCAGGCAACTCCTCTGGTCCTAGCGCGAAAATACCTTTCACGATTTTCTCGAGTATACAGTGAACCCAAATTATACCTTTATGCCAGGTGTCCGAAAGAAAAGAAAAATACAAGTGGCTGAACGAAAACAGGTGGGGCAGGCACCTCCTCTGGTCCTAGCGCGAAAATACCTTTCACGATTTTCTCGAGTATACAGTGAACCCAAATTATACCTTTATGCCAGGTGTCCGAAACAAAAGAAAAATACAAGTGGCTGAACGAAAACAGGAGGGGCAGGCGCCTCCTCTGGTCCTAGCGCGAAAATACCTTTCATGATTTTCTCGAGTATACAGTGAACCCAAATTATACCTTTATGCCAGGTGTCCGAAACAAAAGAAAAATACAAGTGTCTGAACGAAAACAGGAGGGGCAGGCAACTCCTCTGGTCCTAGCGCGAAAATACCTTTCACGATTTTCTCGAGTATACAGTGAACCCAAATTATACCTTTACGCCAGGTGTCCGAAACAAAAGTAAAATACAAGTGGATGAACGAAAACAGAAGGGGCAGGCGCCTCCTCTGGTCCTAGCGCGAAAATACCTATCACTATTTTCTAGAGTATACAGTGAACCCAAATTATACCTTTATGCCAGGTGTCCGAAACAAAAGAAAAATACAAGTGGCTGAACGAAAACAGGAGGGGCAAGCGCCTCCTCTGGTCCTAGCGCGAAAATACCTTTCATGATTTTCTCGAGTATACAGTGAACCCAAATTATACCTTTATGCCAGGTGTCCGAAACAAAAGAAAAATACAAGTGGCTGAACGAAAACAGGAGGGGCATGCGCCTCCTCTGGTCCTAGCGCGAAAATACCTTTCATGATTTTCTCGAGTATACAGTGAACCCAAATTATACCTTTATGCCAGGTGTCCGAAACAAAAGAAAAATACAAGTGGCTGAACGAAAACAGGAGGGGCAGGCGCCTCCTCTGGTCCTAGCGCGAAAATACCTTCCACGATTTTCTCGAGTATACAGTGAACCCAAATTATACCTTTATGCCAGGTGTCCGAAACAAAAGAAAAATACAAGTGGCTGAACGAAAACAGGAGGGGCAGGCACCTCCTCTGGTCCTAGCGCGAAAATACCTTTCACGATTTTCTCGAGTATACAGTGAACCCAAATTATACCTTTATGCCAGGTGTCCGAAACAAAAGAAAAATACAAGTGGCTGAACGAAAACAGGAGGGGCAGGCGCCTCCTCTGGTCCTAGCGCCAAAATACCTTTCATGATTTTCTTGAATATAGAGTGAACCCAAATTATACCTTTATGCCAGGTGTCCGAAACAAAAGAAAAATACAAGTGTCTGAACGAAAACAGGAGGGGCAGGCAACTCCTCTGGTCCTAGCGCGAAAATACCTTTCACGATTTTCTCGAGTATACAGTGAACCCAAATTATACCTTTATGCCAGGTGTCCGAAACAAAAGTAAAATACAGGTGGCTGAACGAAAACAGGAGGGGCAGGCGCCTCCTCTGGTCCTAGCGCGAAAATACCTATCACGATTTTCTAGAGTATACAGTGAACCCAAATTATACCTTTATGCCAGGTGTCCGAAACAAAAGAAAAATACAAGTGGCTGAACGAAAACAGGAGGGGCAAGCGCCTCCTCTGGTCCTAGCGCGAAAATACCTTTCATGATTTTCTCGAGTATACAGTGAACCCAAATTATACCTTTATGCCAGGTGTCCAAAACAAAAGAAAAATACAAGTGGCTGAACGAAAACAGGAGGGGCAGGCGCCTCCTCTGGTCCTAGCGCGAAAATACCTATCTCGATTTTCTCGAGTATACAGTGAACCCAAATTATACCTTTATGCGAGGTGTCCGAAACAAAAGAAACATACAAGTGGCTGAACGAAAACAGGAGGGGCAGGCGCCTCCTCTGGTCCTAGCGCGAAAATACCTTTCACGATTTTCTCGAGTATACAGTGAACCCAAATTATACCTTTATGCCAGGTGTCCGAAACAAAAGAAAAATACAAGTGGCTGAACGAAAACAGGAGGGGCAGGCGCCTCCTCTGGTCCTAGCGCGAAAATACCTTTCATGATTTTCTCGAGTATACAGTGAACCCAAATTATACCTTTATGCCAGGTGTCCGAAACAAAAGAAAAATACAAGTGTCTGAACGAAAACAGGAGGGGCAGGCAACTCCTCTGGTCCTAGCGCGAAAATACCTTTCACGATTTTCTCGAGTATACAGTGAACCCAAATTATACCTTTATGCCAGGTGTCCGAAACAAAAGTAAAATACAAGTGGCTGAAGGAAAACAGGAGGGGCAGGCGCCTCCTCTGGTCCTAGCGCGAAAATACCTATCACTATTTTCTAGAGTATACAGTGAACCCAAATTATACCTTTATGCCAGGTGTCCGAAACAAAAGAAAAATACAAGTGGCTGAACGAAAACAGGAGGGGCAAGCGCCTCCTCTGGTCCTAGCGCGAAAATACCTTTCATGATTTTCTCGAGTATACAGTGAACCCAAATTATACCTTTATGCCAGGTGTCCGAAACAAAAGAAAAATACAAGTGGCTGAACGAAAACAGGAGGGGCAGGCGCCTCCTCTGGTCCAAGCGCGAAAATACCTTTCATGATTTTCTCGAGTATACAGTGAACCCAAATTATACCTTTATGCCAGGTGTCCGAAACAAAAGAAAAATACAAGTGGCTGAACGAAAACAGGAGGGGAAGGCGCCTCCTCTGGTCCTAGCGCGAAAATACCTTTCACGATTTTCTCGAGTATACAGTGAACCCAAATTATACCTTTATGCCAGGTGTCCGAAACAAAAGAAAAATACAAGTGGCTGAACGAAAACAGGAGGGGCAGGCACCTCCTCTGGTCCTAGCGCGAAAATACCTTTCACGATTTTCTCGAGTATACAGTGAACCCAAATTATACCTTTATGCCAGGTGTCCGAAACAAAAGAAAAATACAAGTGGCTGAACGAAAACAGGAGGGGCAGGCGCCTCCTCTGGTCCTAGCGCCAAAATACCTTTCATGATTTTCTTGAGTATACAGTGAACCCAAATTATACCTTTATGCCAGGTGTCCGAAACAAAAGAAAAATACAAGTGTCTGAACGAAAACAGGAGGGGCAGGCGCCTCTTCTGGTCCTAGCGCGAAAATACCTTTCACGATTTTCTCGAGTATACAGTGAACCCAAATTATACCTTTATGCCAGGTGTCCGAAACAAAAGAAAAATACAAGTGGCTGAACGAAAACAGGAGGGGCAGGCACCTCCTCTGGTCCTAGCGCGAAAATACCTTTCACGATTTTCTCGAGTATACAGTGAACCCAAATTATACCTTTATGCCAGGTGTCCGAAAAAAAAGAAAAATACAAGCGGCTGAACGAAAACAGGAGGGGCAGGCGCCTCCTCTGGTCCTAGCGCGAAAATACCTTTCACGATTTTCTCGAGTATACAGTGAACCCAAATTATACCTTTATGCCAGGTGTCCGAAACAAAAGAAAAATACAAGTGGCTGAACGAAAACAGGAGGGGCAGGCGCCTCCTCTGGTCCTAGCGCGAAAATACCTATCACTATTTTCTAGAGTATACAGTGAACCCAAATTATACCTTTATGCCAGGTGTCCGAAACAAAAGAAAAATACAAGTGTCTGAACGAAAACAGGAGGGGCAGGCAACTCCTCTGGTCCTAGCGCGAAAATACCTATCACTATTTTCTAGAGTATACAGTGAACCCAAATTATACCTTTATGCCAGGTGTCCGAAACAAAAGAAAAATACAAGTGTCTGAACGAAAACAGGAGGGGCAGGCAACTCCTCTGGTCCTAGCGCGAAAATACCTTTCACGATTTTCTCGAGTATACAGTGAACCCAAATTATACCTTTATGCCAGGTGTCCGAAAAAAAAGAAAAATACAAGCGGCTGAACGAAAACAGGTGGGGCAGGCACCTCCTCTGGTCCTAGCGCGAAAATACCTTTCACGATTTTCTCGAGTATACAGTGAACCCAAATTATACCTTTATGCCAGGTGTCCGAAACAAAAGAAAAATACAAGTGGCTGAACGAAAACAGGAGGGGCAGGCGCCTCCTCTGGTCCTAGCGCGAAAATAGCTTTCATGATTTTCTCGAGTATACAGTGAACCCAAATTATACCTTTATGCCAGGTGTCCGAAACAAAAGAAAAATACAAGTGTCTGAACGAAAACAGGAGGGGCGGGCAACTCCTCTGGTCCTAGCGCGAAAATACCTTTCACGATTTTCTCGAGTATACAGTGAACCCAAATTATACCTTTATGCCAGGTGTCCGAAACAAAAGAAAAATACAAGTGGCTGAACGAAAACAGGAGGGGCAGGCGCCTCCTCTGGTCCAAGCGCGAAAATACCTTTCATGATTTTCTCGAGTATACAGTGAACCCAAATTATACCTTTATGCCAGGTGTCCGAAACAAAAGAAAAATACAAGTGGCTGAACGAAAACAGGAGGGGAAGGCGCCTCCTCTGGTCCTAGCGCGAAAATACCTTTCACGATTTTCTCGAGTATACAGTGAACCAGAATTATACCTTTATGCCAGGTGTCCGAAACAAAAGAAAAATACAAGTGGCTGAACGAAAACAGGAGGGGCAGGCACCTCCTCTGGTCCTAGCGCGAAAATACCTTTCACGATTTTCTCGAGTATACAGTGAACCCAAATTATACCTTTATGCCAGGTGTCCGAAACAAAAGAAAAATACAAGTGGCTGAACGAAAACAGGAGGGGCAGGCGCCTCCTCTGGTCCTAGCGCCAAAATACCTTTCATGATTTTCTTGAGTATACAGTGAACACAAATTATACCTTTATGCCAGGTGTCCGAAACAAAAGAAAAATACAAGTGTCTGAACGAAAACAGGAGGGGCAGGCAACTCCTCTGGTCCTAGCGCGAAAATACCTTTCACGATTTTCTCGAGTATACAGTGAACCCAAATTATACCTTTATGCCAGGTGTCCGAAACAAAAGTAAAATATTAGTGGCTGAACGAAAACAGGAGGGGCAGGCGCCTCCTCTGGTCCTAGCACGAAAATACCTATCACGATTTTCTAGAGTATACAGTGAACCCAAATTATACCTTTATTCCAGGTGTCCGAAACAAAAGAAAAATACAAGTGGCTGAACGAAAACAGGAGGGGCAGGCGCCTCCTCTGGTCCTAGCGCGAAAATACCTTTCATGATTTTCTCGAGTATACAGTGAACCCAAATTATACCTTTATGCCAGGTGTCCGAAACAAAAGTAAAATACAAGTGGCTGAACGAAAACAGGAGGGGCAGGCGCCTCCTCTGGTCCTAGCGCGAAAATACCTATCACTATTTTCTAGAGTATACAGTGAACCCAAATTATACCTTTATGCCAGGTGTCCGAAACAAAAGAAAAATACAAGTGTCTGAACGAAAACAGGAGGGGCAGGCAACTCCTCTGGTCCTAGCGCGAAAATACCTATCACTATTTTCTAGAGTATACAGTGAACCCAAATTATACCTTTATGCCAGGTGTCCGAAACAAAAGAAAAATACAAGTGTCTGAACGAAAACAGGAGGGGCAGGCAACTCCTCTGGTCCTAGCGCGAAAATACCTTTCACGATTTTCTCGAGTATACAGTGAACCCAAATTATACCTTTATGCCAGGTGTCCGAAAAAAAAGAAAAATACAAGCGGCTGAACGAAAACAGGTGGGGCAGGCACCTCCTCTGGTCCTAGCGCGAAAATACCTTTCACGATTTTCTCGAGTATACAGTGAACCCAAATTATACCTTTATGCCAGGTGTCCGAAAGAAAAGAAAAATACAAGTGGGTGAACGAAAACAGGAGGGGCAGGCGCCTCCTCTGGTCCTAGCGCGAAAATACCTTTCACAATTTTCTCGAGTATGCAGTGAACCCAAATTATACCTTTATGCCAGGTGTCCGAAAAAAAAGAAAAATACAAGCGGCTGAACGAAAACAGGAGGGGCAGGCGCCTCCTCTGGTCCTAGCGCGAAAATACCTTTCATGATTTTCTCGAGTATACAGTGAACCCAAATTATACCTTTATGCCAGGCGTCCGAAACAAAAGAAAAATACAAGTGGCTGAACGAAAACAGGAGGGGCAGGCGCCTCCTCTGGTCCTAGCGCGAAAATACCTTTCACGATTTTCTCGAGTATACAGTGAACCCAAATTATACCTTTATGCCAGGTGTCCGAAACAAAAGTAAAATACAAGTGGCTGAACGAAAACAGGAGGGGCAGGCGCCTCCTCTGGTCCTAGCGCGAAAATACCTATCACGATTTTCTAGAGTATACAGTGAACCCAAATTATACCTTTATGCCAGGTGTCCGAAACAAAAGAAAAATACAAGTGGCTGAACGAAAACAGGAGGGGCAAGCGCCTCCTCTGGTCCTAGCGCGAAAATACCTTTCATGATTTTCTCGAGTATACAGTGAACCCAAATTATACCTTTATGCCAGGTGTCCGAAACAAAAGAAAAATACAAGTGGCTGAACGAAAACAGGAGGGGCAGGCGCCTCTTCTGGTCCTAGCGCGAAAATACCTTTCACGATTTTCTCGAGTATACAGTGAACCCAAATTATACCTTTATGCCAGGTGTCCGAAACAAAAGAAAAATACAAGTGGCTGAACGAAAACAGGAGGGGCAGGCATCTCCTCTGGTCCTAGCGCGAAAATACCTTTCACGATTTTCTCGAGTATACAGTGAACCCAAATTATACCTTTATGCCAGGTGTCCGAAAAAAAAGAAAAATACAAGCGGCTGAACGAAAACAGGAGGGGCAGGCGCCTCCTCTGGTCCTAGCGCGAAAATACCTTTCACGATTTTCTCGAGTATACAGTGAACCCAAATTATACCTTTATGCCAGGTGTCCGAAACAAAAGAAAAATACAAGTGGCTGAACGAAAACAGGAGGGGCAGGCGCCTCCTCTGGTCCTAGCGCGAAAATACCTTTCATGATTTTCTCGAGTATACAGTGAACCCAAATTATACCTTTATGCCAGGTGTCCGAAACAAAAGAAAAATACAAGTGTCTGAACGAAAACAGGAGGGGCAGGCAACTCCTCTGGTCCTAGCGCGAAAATACCTTTCACGATTTTCTCGAGTATACAGTGAACCCAAATTATACCTTTATGCCAGGTGTCCGAAACAAAAGTAAAATACAAGTGGCTGAACGAAAACAGGAGGGGCAGGCGCCTCCTCTGGTCCTAGCGCGAAAATACCTATCACGATTTTCTAGAGTATACAGTGAACCCAAATTATACCTTTATGCCAGGTGTCCGAAACAAAAGAAAAATACAAGTGGCTGAACGAAAACAGGAGGGGCAAGGGCCTCCTCTGGTCCTAGCGCGAAAATACCTTTCATGATTTTCTCGAGTATACAGTGAACCCAAATTATACCTTTATGCCAGGTGTCCGAAACAAAAGAAAAATACAAGTGGCTGAACGAAAACAGGAGGGGCAGGCGCCTCCTCTGGTCCTAGCGCGAAAATACCTTTCATGATTTTCTCGAGTATACAGTGAACCCAAATTATACCTTTATGCCAGGTGTCCGAAACAAAAGAAAAATACAAGTGGCTGAACGAAAACAGGAGGGGCAGGCGCCTCCTCTGGTCCTAGCGCGAAAATACCTTTCACGATTTTCTCGAGTATACAGTGAACCCAAATTATACCTTTATGCCAGGTGTCCGAAAGAAAAGAAAAATACAAGTGGCTGAACGAAAACAGGAGGGGCAGGCACCTCCTCTGGTCCTAGCGCGAAAATACCTTTCACGATTTTCTCGAGTATACAGTGAACCCAAATTATACCTTTATGCCAGGTGTCCGAAACAAAAGAAAAATACAAGTGGCTGAACGAAAACAGGAGGGGCAGGCGCCTCCTCTGGTCCTAGCGCGAAAATACCTTTCATGATTTTCTCGAGTATACAGTGAACCCAAATTATACCTTTATGCCAGGTGTCCGAAACAAAAGAAAAATACAAGTGTCTGAACGAAAACAGGAGGGGCAGGCAACTCCTCTGGTCCTAGCGCGAAAATACCTTTCACGATTTTCTCGAGTATACAGTGAGCCCAAATTATACCTTTATGCCAGGTGTCCGAAACAAAAGTAAAATACAAGTGGCTGAACGAAAACAGGAGGGGCAGGTGCCTCCTCTGGTCCTAGCGCAAAAATACCTATCACGATTTTCTAGAGTATACAGTGAACCCAAATTATACCTTTATGCCAGGTGTCCGAAACAAAAGAAAAATACAAGTGGCTGAACGAAAACAGGAGGGGCAAGCGCCTCCTCTGGTCCTAGCGCGAAAATACCTTTCATGATTTTCTCGAGTATACAGTGAACCCAAATTATACCTTTATGCCAGGTGTCCGAAACAAAAGAAAAATACAAGTGGCTGAACGAAAACAGGAGGGGCAGGCACCTCCTCTGGTCCTAGCGCGAAAATACCTTTCACGATTTTCTCGAGTATACAGTGAACCCAAATTATACCTTTATGCCAGGTGTCCGAAAAAAAAGAAAAATACAAGCGGCTGAACGAAAACAGGAGGGGCAGGCGCCTCCTCTGGTCCTAGCGCGAAAATACCTTTCACGATTTTCTCGAGTATACAGTGAACCCAAATTATACCTTTATGCCAGGTGTCCGAAACAAAAGAAAAATACAAGTGGCTGAACGAAAACAGGAGGGGCAGGCGCCTCCTCTGGTCCTAGCGCGAAAATACCTTTCATGATTTTCTCGAGTATACAGTGAACCCAAATTATACCTTTATGCCAGGTGTCCGAAACAAAAGAAAAATACAAGTGTCTGAACGAAAACAGGAGGGGCAGGCAACTCCTCTGGTCCTAGCGCGAAAATACCTTTCACGATTTTCTCGAGTATACAGTGAACCCAAATTATACCTTTATGCCAGGTGTCCGAAACAAAAGTAAAATACAAGTGGCTGAACGAAAACAGGAGGGGCAGGCGCCTCCTCTGGTCCTAGCGCGAAAATACCTATCACGATTTTCTAGAGTATACAGTGAACCCAAATTATACCTTTATGCCAGGTGTCCGAAACAAAAGAAAAATACAAGTGGCTGAACGAAAACAGGAGGGGCAAGGGCCTCCTCTGGTCCTAGCGCGAAAATACCTTTCATGATTTTCTCGAGTATACAGTGAACCCAAATTATACCTTTATGCCAGGTGTCCGAAACAAAAGAAAAATACAAGTGGCTGAACGAAAACAGGAGGGGCAGGCGCCTCCTCTGGTCCTAGCGCGAAAATACCTTTCATGATTTTCTCGAGTATACAGTGAACCCAAATTATACCTTTTTGCCAGGTGTCCGAAACAAAAGAAAAATACAAGTGGCTGAACGAAAACAGGAGGGGCAGGCGCCTCCTCTGGTCCTAGCGCGAAAACACCTTTCACGATTTTCTCGAGTATACAGTGAACCCAAATTATACCTTTATGCCAGGTGTCCGAAAGAAAAGAAAAATACAAGTGGCTGAACGAAAACAGGAGGGGCAGGCACCTCCTCTGGTCCTAGCGCGAAAATACCTTTCACGATTTTCTCGAGTATACAGTGAACCCAAATTATACCTTTATGCCAGGTGTCCGAAACAAAAGAAAAATACAAGTGGCTGAACGAAAACAGGAGGGGCAGGCGCCTCCTCTGGTCCAAGCGCGAAAATACCTTTCATGATTTTCTCGAGTATACAGTGAACCCAAATTATACCTTTATGCCAGGTGTCCGAAACAAAAGAAAAATACAAGTGGCTGAACGAAAACAGGAGGGGAAGGCGCCTCCTCTGGTCCTAGCGCGAAAATACCTTTCACGATTTTCTCGAGTATACAGTGAACCAGAATTATACCTTTATGCCAGGTGTCCGAAACAAAAGAAAAATACAAGTGGCTGAACGAAAACAGGAGGGGCAGGCACCTCCTCTGGTCCTAGCGCGAAAATACCTTTCACGATTTTCTCGAGTATACAGTGAACCCAAATTATACCTTTATGCCAGGTGTCCGAAACAAAAGAAAAATACAAGTGGCTGAACGAAAACAGGAGGGGCAGGCGCCTCCTCTGGTCCTAGCGCCAAAATACCTTTCATGATTTTCTTGAGTATACAGTGAACACAAATTATACCTTTATGCCAGGTGTCCGAAACAAAAGAAAAATACAAGTGTCTGAACGAAAACAGGAGGGGCAGGCAACTCCTCTGGTCCTAGCGCGAAAATACCTTTCACGATTTTCTCGAGTATACAGTGAACCCAAATTATACCTTTATGCCAGGTGTCCGAAACAAAAGTAAAATATTAGTGGCTGAACGAAAACAGGAGGGGCAGGCGCCTCCTCTGGTCCTAGCACGAAAATACCTATCACGATTTTCTAGAGTATACAGTGAACCCAAATTATACCTTTATTCCAGGTGTCCGAAACAAAAGAAAAATACAAGTGGCTGAACGAAAACAGGAGGGGCAGGCGCCTCCTCTGGTCCTAGCGCGAAAATACCTTTCATGATTTTCTCGAGTATACAGTGAACCCAAATTATACCTTTATGCCAGGTGTCCGAAACAAAAGTAAAATACAAGTGGCTGAACGAAAACAGGAGGGGCAGGCGCCTCCTCTGGTCCTAGCGCGAAAATACCTATCACTATTTTCTAGAGTATACAGTGAACCCAAATTATACCTTTATGCCAGGTGTCCGAAACAAAAGAAAAATACAAGTGTCTGAACGAAAACAGGAGGGGCAGGCAACTCCTCTGGTCCTAGCGCGAAAATACCTATCACTATTTTCTAGAGTATACAGTGAACCCAAATTATACCTTTATGCCAGGTGTCCGAAACAAAAGAAAAATACAAGTGTCTGAACGAAAACAGGAGGGGCAGGCAACTCCTCTGGTCCTAGCGCGAAAATACCTTTCACGATTTTCTCGAGTATACAGTGAACCCAAATTATACCTTTATGCCAGGTGTCCGAAAAAAAAGAAAAATACAAGCGGCTGAACGAAAACAGGTGGGGCAGGCACCTCCTCTGGTCCTAGCGCGAAAATACCTTTCACGATTTTCTCGAGTATACAGTGAACCCAAATTATACCTTTATGCCAGGTGTCCGAAAGAAAAGAAAAATACAAGTGGGTGAACGAAAACAGGAGGGGCAGGCGCCTCCTCTGGTCCTAGCGCGAAAATACCTTTCACAATTTTCTCGAGTATGCAGTGAACCCAAATTATACCTTTATGCCAGGTGTCCGAAAAAAAAGAAAAATACAAGCGGCTGAACGAAAACAGGAGGGGCAGGCGCCTCCTCTGGTCCTAGCGCGAAAATACCTTTCATGATTTTCTCGAGTATACAGTGAACCCAAATTATACCTTTATGCCAGGCGTCCAAAACAAAAGAAAAATACAAGTGGCTGAACGAAAACAGGAGGGGCAGGCGCCTCCTCTGGTCCTAGCGCGAAAATACCTTTCACGATTTTCTCGAGTATACAGTGAACCCAAATTATACCTTTATGCCAGGTGTCCGAAACAAAAGTAAAATACAAGTGGCTGAACGAAAACAGGAGGGGCAGGCGCCTCCTCTGGTCCTAGCGCGAAAATACCTATCACGATTTTCTAGAGTATACAGTGAACCCAAATTATACCTTTATGCCAGGTGTCCGAAACAAAAGAAAAATACAAGTGGCTGAACGAAAACAGGAGGGGCAAGCGCCTCCTCTGGTCCTAGCGCGAAAATACCTTTCATGATTTTCTCGAGTATACAGTGAACCCAAATTATACCTTTATGCCAGGTGTCCGAAACAAAAGAAAAATACAAGTGGCTGAACGAAAACAGGAGGGGCAGGCGCCTCTTCTGGTCCTAGCGCGAAAATACCTTTCACGATTTTCTCGAGTATACAGTGAACCCAAATTATACCTTTATGCCAGGTGTCCGAAACAAAAGAAAAATACAAGTGGCTGAACGAAAACAGGAGGGGCAGGCATCTCCTCTGGTCCTAGCGCGAAAATACCTTTCACGATTTTCTCGAGTATACAGTGAACCCAAATTATACCTTTATGCCAGGTGTCCGAAAAAAAAGAAAAATACAAGCGGCTGAACGAAAACAGGAGGGGCAGGCGCCTCCTCTGGTCCTAGCGCGAAAATACCTTTCACGATTTTCTCGAGTATACAGTGAACCCAAATTATACCTTTATGCCAGGTGTCCGAAACAAAAGAAAAATACAAGTGGCTGAACGAAAACAGGAGGGGCAGGCGCCTCCTCTGGTCCTAGCGCGAAAATACCTTTCATGATTTTCTCGAGTATACAGTGAACCCAAATTATACCTTTATGCCAGGTGTCCGAAACAAAAGAAAAATACAAGTGTCTGAACGAAAACAGGAGGGGCAGGCAACTCCTCTGGTCCTAGCGCGAAAATACCTTTCACGATTTTCTCGAGTATACAGTGAACCCAAATTATACCTTTATGCCAGGTGTCCGAAACAAAAGTAAAATACAAGTGGCTGAACGAAAACAGGAGGGGCAGGCGCCTCCTCTGGTCCTAGCGCGAAAATACCTATCACGATTTTCTAGAGTATACAGTGAACCCAAATTATACCTTTATGCCAGGTGTCCGAAACAAAAGAAAAATACAAGTGGCTGAACGAAAACAGGAGGGGCAAGGGCCTCCTCTGGTCCTAGCGCGAAAATACCTTTCATGATTTTCTCGAGTATACAGTGAACCCAAATTATACCTTTATGCCAGGTGTCCGAAACAAAAGAAAAATACAAGTGGCTGAAAGAAAACAGGAGGGGCAGGCGCCTCCTCTGGTCCTTGCGCGAAAATACCTTTCATGATTTTCTCGAGTATACAGTGAACCCAAATTATACCTTTATGCCAGGTGTCCGAAACAAAAGAAAAATACAAGTGGCTGAACGAAAACAGGAGGGGCAGGCGCCTCCTCTGGTCCTAGCGCGAAAATACCTTTCACGATTTTCTCGAGTATACAGTGAACCCAAATTATACCTTTATGCCAGGTGTCCGAAAGAAAAGAAAAATACAAGTGGCTGAACGAAAACAGGAGGGGCAGGCACCTCCTCTGGTCCTAGCGCGAAAATACCTTTCACGATTTTCTCGAGTATACAGTGAACCCAAATTATACCTTTATGCCAGGTGTCCGAAACAAAAGAAAAATACAAGTGGCTGAACGAAAACAGGAGGGGCAGGCGCCTCCTCTGGTCCTAGCGCGAAAATACCTTTCATGATTTTCTCGAGTATACAGTGAACCCAAATTATACCTTTATGCCAGGTGTCCGAAACAAAAGAAAAATACAAGTGTCTGAACGAAAACAGGAGGGGCAGGCAACTCCTCTGGTCCTAGCGCGAAAATACCTTTCACGATTTTCTCGAGTATACAGTGAGCCCAAATTATACCTTTATGCCAAGTGTCCGAAACAAAAGTAAAATACAAGTGGCTGAACGAAAACAGGAGGGGCAGGTGCCTCCTCTGGTCCTAGCGCAAAAATACCTATCACGATTTTCTAGAGTATACAGTGAACCCAAATTATACCTTTATGCCAGGTGTCCGAAACAAAAGAAAAATACAAGTGGCTGAACGAAAACAGGAGGGGCAAGCGCCTCCTCTGGTCCTAGCGCGAAAATACCTTTCATGATTTTCTCGAGTATACAGTGAACCCAAATTATACCTTTATGCCAGGTGTCCGAAACAAAAGAAAAATACAAGTGGCTGAACGAAAACAGGAGGGGCAGGCACCTCCTCTGGTCCTAGCGCGAAAATACCTTTCACGATTTTCTCGAGTATACAGTGAACCCAAATTATACCTTTATGCCAGGTGTCCGAAAAAAAAGAAAAATACAAGCGGCTGAACGAAAACAGGAGGGGCAGGCGCCTCCTCTGGTCCTAGCGCGAAAATACCTTTCACGATTTTCTCGAGTATACAGTGAACCCAAATTATACCTTTATGCCAGGTGTCCGAAACAAAAGAAAAATACAAGTGGCTGAACGAAAACAGGAGGGGCAGGCGCCTCCTCTGGTCCTAGCGCGAAAATACCTTTCATGATTTTCTCGAGTATACAGTGAACCCAAATTATACCTTTATGCCAGGTGTCCGAAACAAAAGAAAAATACAAGTGTCTGAACGAAAACAGGAGGGGCAGGCAACTCCTCTGGTCCTAGCGCGAAAATACCTTTCACGATTTTCTCGAGTATACAGTGAACCCAAATTATACCTTTATGCCAGGTGTCCGAAACAAAAGTAAAATACAAGTGGCTGAACGAAAACAGGAGGGGCAGGCGCCTCCTCTGGTCCTAGCGCGAAAATACCTATCACGATTTTCTAGAGTATACAGTGAACCCAAATTATACCTTTATGCCAGGTGTCCGAAACAAAAGAAAAATACAAGTGGCTGAACGAAAACAGGAGGGGCAAGGGCCTCCTCTGGTCCTAGCGCGAAAATACCTTTCATGATTTTCTCGAGTATACAGTGAACCCAAATTATACCTTTATGCCAGGTGTCCGAAACAAAAGAAAAATACAAGTGGCTGAACGAAAACAGGAGGGGCAGGCGCCTCCTCTGGTCCTAGCGCGAAAATACCTTTCATGATTTTCTCGAGTATACAGTGAACCCAAATTATACCTTTATGCCAGGTGTCCGAAACAAAAGAAAAATACAAGTGGCTGAACGAAAACAGGAGGGGCAGGCGCCTCCTCTGGTCCTAGCGCGAAAATACCTTTCACGATTTTCTCGAGTATACAGTGAACCCAAATTATACCTTTATGCCAGGTGTCCGAAAGAAAAGAAAAATACAAGTGGCTGAACGAAAACAGGAGGGGCAGGCACCTCCTCTGGTCCTAGCGCGAAAATACCTTTCACGATTTTCTCGAGTATACAGTGAACCCAAATTATACCTTTATGCCAGGTGTCCGAAACAAAAGAAAAATACAAGTGGCTGAACGAAAACAGGAGGGGCAGGCGCCTCCTCTGGTCCTAGCGCGAAAATACCTTTCATGATTTTCTCGAGTATACAGTGAACCCAAATTATACCTTTATGCCAGGTGTCCGAAACAAAAGAAAAATACAAGTGTCTGAACGAAAACAGGAGGGGCAGGCAACTCCTCTGGTCCTAGCGCGAAAATACCTTTCACGATTTTCTCGAGTATACAGTGAGCCCAAATTATACCTTTATGCCAGGTGTCCGAAACAAAAGTAAAATACAAGTGGCTGAACGAAAACAGGAGGGGCAGGTGCCTCCTCTGGTCCTAGCGCGAAAATACCTATCACGATTTTCTAGAGTATACAGTGAACCCAAATTATACCTTTATGCCAGGTGTCCGAAACAAAAGAAAAATACAAGTGGCTGAACGAAAACAGGAGGGGCAAGCGCCTCCTCTGGTCCTAGCGCGAAAATACCTTTCATGATTTTCTCGAGTATACAGTGAACCCAAATTATACCTTTATGCCAGGTGTCCGAAACAAAAGAAAAATACAAGTGGCTGAACGAAAACAGGAGGGGCAGGCACCTCCTCTGGTCCTAGCGCGAAAATACCTTTCACGATTTTCTCGAGTATACAGTGAACCCAAATTATACCTTTATGCCAGGTGTCCGAAAAAAAAGAAAAATACAAGCGGCTGAACGAAAACAGGAGGGGCAGGCGCCTCCTCTGGTCCTAGCGCGAAAATACCTTTCACGATTTTCTCGAGTATACAGTGACCCCAAATTATACCTTTATGCCAGGTGTCCGAAACAAAAGAAAAATACAAGTGGCTGAACGAAAACAGGAGGGGCAGGCGCCTCCTCTGGTCCTAGCGCGAAAATACCTTTCATGATTTTCTCGAGTATACAGTGAACCCAAATTATACCTTTATGCCAGGTGTCCGAAACAAAAGAAAAATACAAGTGTCTGAACGAAAACAGGAGGGGCAGGCAACTCCTCTGGTCCTAGCGCGAAAATACCTTTCACGATTTTCTCGAGTATACAGTGAACCCAAATTATACCTTTATGCTAGGTGTCCGAAACAAAAGTAAAATACAAGTGGCTGAACGAAAACAGGAGGGGCAGGCGCCTCCTCTGGTCCTAGCGCGAAAATACCTATCACGATTTTCTAGAGTATACAGTGAACCCAAATTATACCTTTATGCCAGGTGTCCGAAACAAAAGAAAAATACAAGTGGCTGAACGAAAACAGGAGGGGCAAGGGCCTCCTCTGGTCCTAGCGCGAAAATACCTTTCATGATTTTCTCGAGTATACAGTGAACCCAAATTATACCTTTATGCCAGGTGTCCGAAACAAAAGAAAAATACAAGTGGCTGAACGAAAACAGGAGGGGCAGGCGCCTCCTCTGGTCCTAGCGCGAAAATACCTTTCATGATTTTCTCGAGTATACAGTGAACCCAAATTATACCTTTATGCCAGGTGTCCGAAACAAAAGAAAAATACAAGTGGCTGAACGAAAACAGGAGGGGCAGGCGCCTCCTCTGGTCCTAGCGCGAAAATACCTTTCACGATTTTCTCGAGTATACAGTGAACCCAAATTATACCTTTATGCCAGGTGTCCGAAAGAAAAGAAAAATACAAGTGGCTGAACGAAAACAGGAGGGGCAGGCACCTCCTCTGGTCCTAGCGCGAAAATACCTTTCACGATTTTCTCGAGTATACAGTGAACCCAAATTATACCTTTATGCCAGGTGTCCGAAACAAAAGAAAAATACAAGTGGCTGAACGAAAACAGGAGGGGCAGGCGCCTCCTCTGGTCCTAGCGCGAAAATACCTTTCATGATTTTCTCGAGTATACAGTGAACCCAAATTATACCTTTATGCCAGGTGTCCGAAACAAAAGAAAAATACAAGTGTCTGAACGAAACCAGGAGGGGCAGGCAACTCCTCTGGTCCTAGCGCGAAAATACCTTTCACGATTTTCTCGAGTATACAGTGAGCCCAAATTATACCTTTATGCCAGGTGTCCGAAACAAAAGTAAAATACAAGTGGCTGAACGAAAACAGGAGGGGCAGGTGCCTCCTCTGGTCCTAGCGCGAAAATACCTATCACGATTTTCTAGAGTATACAGTGAACCCAAATTATACCTTTATGCCAGGTGTCCGAAACAAAAGAAAAATACAAGTGGCTGAACGAAAACAGGAGGGGCAGGCGCCTCCTCTGGTCCTAGGGCGAAAATACCTTTCACGATTTTCTCCAGTATACAGTGAACCCAAATTATACCTTTATGCCAGGTGTCCGAAACAAAAGAAAAATACAAGTGGCTGAACGAAAACAGGAGGGGCAGGCACCTCCTCTGGTCCTAGCGCGAAAATACCTTTCACGATTTTCTCGAGTATACAGTGAACCCAAATTATACCTTTATGCCAGGTGTCCGAAACAAAAGAAAAATACAAGTGGCTGAACGAAAACAGGAGGGGCAGGCGCCTCCTCTGGTCCTAGCGCCAAAATACCTTTCATGATTTTCTTGAGTATACAGTGAACCAAATTATACCTTTATTCCAGGTGTCCGAAACAAAAGAAAAATACAAGTGTCTGAACGAAAACAGGAGGGGCAGGCAACTCCTCTGGTCCTAGCGCGAAAATACCTTTCACGATTTTCTCGAGTATACAGTGAACCCAAATTATACCTTTATGCCAGGTGTCCGAAACAAAAGTAAAATACAAGTGGCTGAACGAAAACAGGAGGGGCAGGCGCCTCCTCTGGTCCTAGCGCGAAAATACCTATCACGATTTTCTAGAGTATACAGTGAACCCAAATTATACCTTTATGCCAGGTGTCCGAAACAAAAGAAAAATACAAGTGCCTGAACGAAAACAGGAGGGGCAAGCGCCTCCTCTGGTCCTAGCGCGAAAATACCTTTCATGATTTTCTCGAGTATACAGTGAACCCAAATTATACCTTTATGCCAGGTGTCCGAAACAAAAGAAAAATACAAGTGGCTGAACGAAAACAGGAGGGGCAGGCGCCTCCTCTGGTCCTAGCGCGAAAATACCTATCACGATTTTCTCGAGTATACAGTGAACCCAAATTATACCTTTATGCCAGGTATCCGAAACAAAAGAAAAATACAAGTGGCTGAACGAAAACAGGAGGGGCAAGCGCCTCCTCTGGTCCTAGCGCGAAAATACCTTTCATGATTTTCTCGAGTATACAGTGAACCCAAATTATACCTTTATGCCAGGTGTCCGAAACAAAAGAAAAATACAAGTGGCTGAACGAAAACAGGAGGGGCAGGCACCTCCTCTGGTCCTAGCGCGAAAATACCTTTCACGATTTTCTCGAGTATACAGTGAACCCAAATTATACCTTTATGCCAGGTGTCCGAAAAAAAAGAAAAATACAAGCGGCTGAACGAAAACAGGAGGGGCAGGCGCCTCCTCTGGTCCTAGCGCGAAAATACCTTTCACGATTTTCTCGAGTATACAGTGAACCCAAATTATACCTTTATGCCAGGTGTCCGAAACAAAAGAAAAATACAAGTGGCTGAACGAAAACAGGAGGGGCAGGCGCCTCCTCTGGTCCTAGCGCGAAAATACCTTTCATGATTTTCTCGAGTATACAGTGAACCCAAATTATACCTTTATGCCAGGTGTCCGAAACAAAAGAAAAATACAAGCGTCTGAACGAAAACAGGAGGGGCAGGCAACTCCTCTGGTCCTAGCGCGAAAATACCTGTCACGATTTTCTCGAGTATACAGTGAACCCAAATTATACCTTTATGCCAGGTGTCCGAAACAAAAGAAAAATACAAGTGGCTGAACGAAAACAGGAGGGGCAGGCGCCTCCTCTGGTCCTAGCGCCAAAATACCTTTCATGATTTTCTTGAGTATACAGTGAACCCAAATTATACCTTTATGCCAGGTGTCCGAAACAAAAGAAAAATACAAGTGTCTGAACGAAAACAGGAGGGGCAGGCAACTCCTCTGGTCCTAGCGCGAAAATACCTTTCACGATTTTCTCGAGTATACAGTGAACCCAAATTATACCTTTATGCCAGGTGTCCGAAACAAAAGTAAAATACAAGTGGCTGAACGAAAACAGGAGGGGCAGGCGCCTCCTCTGGTCCTAGCGCGAAAATACCTATCACGATTTTCTAGAGTATACAGTGAACCCAAATTATACCTTTATGCCAGGTGTCCGAAACAAAAGAAAAATACAAGTGGCTGAACGAAAACAGGAGGGGCAAGCACCTCCTCTGGTCCTAGCGCGAAAATACCTTTCATGATTTTCTCGAGTATACAGAGAACCCAAATTATACCTTTATGCCAGGTGTCCGAAACAAAAGAAAAATACAAGTGGCTGAACGAAAACAGGAGGGGCAGGCGCCTCCTCTGGTCCTAGCGCGAAAATACCTTTCATGATTTTCTCGAGTATACAGTGAACCCAAATTATACCTTTATGCCAGGTGTCCGAAACAAAAGAAAAATACAAGTGGCTGAACGAAAACAGGAGGGGCAGGCGCCTCCTCTGGTCCTAGCGCGAAAATACCTTTCACGATTTTCTCGAGTATACAGTGAACCCAAATTATACCTTTATGCCAGATGTCCGAAAGAAAAGAAAAATACAAGTGGCTGAACGAAAACAGGAGGGGCAGGCAACTCCTCTGGTCCTAGCGCGAAAATACCTTTCACGATTTTCTCGAGTATACAGTGAACCCAAATTATACCTTTATGCTAGGTGTCCGAAACAAAAGTAAAATACAAGTGGCTGAACGAAAACAGGAGGGGCAGGCGCCTCCTCTGGTCCTAGCGCGAAAATACCTATCACGATTTTCTAGAGTATACAGTGAACCCAAATTATACCTTTATGCCAGGTGTCCGAAACAAAAGAAAAATACAAGTGGCTGAACGAAAACAGGAGGGGCAAGGGCCTCCTCTGGTCCTAGCGCGAAAATACCTTTCATGATTTTCTCGAGTATACAGTGAACCCAAATTATACCTTTATGCCAGGTGTCCGAAACAAAAGAAAAATACAAGTGGCTGAACGAAAACAGGAGGGGCAGGCGCCTCCTCTGGTCCTAGCGCGAAAATACCTTTCATGATTTTCTCGAGTATACAGTGAACCCAAATTATACCTTTATGCCAGGTGTCCGAAACAAAAGAAAAATACAAGTGGCTGAACGAAAACAGGAGGGGCAGGCGCCTCCTCTGGTCCTAGCGCGAAAATACCTTTCACGATTTTCTCGAGTATACAGTGAACCCAAATTATACCTTTATGCCAGGTGTCCGAAAGAAAAGAAAAATACAAGTGGCTGAACGAAAACAGGAGGGGCAGGCACCTCCTCTGGTCCTAGCGCGAAAATACCTTTCACGATTTTCTCGAGTATACAGTGAACCCAAATTATACCTTTATGCCAGGTGTCCGAAACAAAAGAAAAATACAAGTGGCTGAACGAAAACAGGAGGGGCAGGCGCCTCCTCTGGTCCTAGCGCGAAAATACCTTTCATGATTTTCTCGAGTATACAGTGAACCCAAATTATACCTTTATGCCAGGTGTCCGAAACAAAAGAAAAATACAAGTGTCTGAACGAAACCAGGAGGGGCAGGCAACTCCTCTGGTCCTAGCGCGAAAATACCTTTCACGATTTTCTCGAGTATACAGTGAGCCCAAATTATACCTTTATGCCAGGTGTCCGAAACAAAAGTAAAATACAAGTGGCTGAACGAAAACAGGAGGGGCAGGTGCCTCCTCTGGTCCTAGCGCGAAAATACCTATCACGATTTTCTAGAGTATACAGTGAACCCAAATTATACCTTTATGCCAGGTGTCCGAAACAAAAGAAAAATACAAGTGGCTGAACGAAAACAGGAGGGGCAAGGGCCTCCTCTGGTCCTAGCGCGAAAATACCTTTCATGATTTTCTCGAGTATACAGTGAACCCAAATTATACCTTTATGCCAGGTGTCCGAAACAAAAGAAAAATACAAGTGGCTGAACGAAAACAGGAGGGGCAGGCGCCTCCTCTGGTCCTAGCGCGAAAATACCTTTCATGATTTTCTCGAGTATACAGTGAACCCAAATTATACCTTTATGCCAGGTGTCCGAAACAAAAGAAAAATACAAGTGGCTGAACGAAAACAGGAGGGGCAGGCGCCTCCTCTGGTCCTAGCGCGAAAATACCTTTCACGATTTTCTCGAGTATACAGTGAACCCAAATTATACCTTTATGCCAGGTGTCCGAAAGAAAAGAAAAATACAAGTGGCTGAACGAAAACAGGAGGGGCAGGCACCTCCTCTGGTCCTAGCGCGAAAATACCTTTCACGATTTTCTCGAGTATACAGTGAACCCAAATTATACCTTTATGCCAGGTGTCCGAAACAAAAGAAAAATACAAGTGGCTGAACGAAAACAGGAGGGGCAGGCGCCTCCTCTGGTCCTAGCGCGAAAATACCTTTCATGATTTTCTCGAGTATACAGTGAACCCAAATTATACCTTTATGCCAGGTGTCCGAAACAAAAGAAAAATACAAGTGTCTGAACGAAACCAGGAGGGGCAGGCAACTCCTCTGGTCCTAGCGCGAAAATACCTTTCACGATTTTCTCGAGTATACAGTGAGCCCAAATTATACCTTTATGCCAGGTGTCCGAAACAAAAGTAAAATACAAGTGGCTGAACGAAAACAGGAGGGGCAGGTGCCTCCTCTGGTCCTAGCGCGAAAATACCTATCACGATTTTCTAGAGTATACAGTGAACCCAAATTATACCTTTATGCCAGGTGTCCGAAACAAAAGAAAAATACAAGTGGCTGAACGAAAACAGGAGGGGCAGGCGCCTCCTCTGGTCCTAGCGCGAAAATACCTATCACGATTTTCTAGAGTATACAGTGAACCCAAATTATACCTTTATGCCAGGTGTCCGAAACAAAAGAAAAATACAAGTGCCTGAACGAAAACAGGAGGGGCAAGCGCCTCCTCTGGTCCTAGCGCGAAAATACCTTTCATGATTTTCTCGAGTATACAGTGAACCCAAATTATACCTTTATGCCAGGTGTCCGAAACAAAAGAAAAATACAAGTGGCTGAACGAAAACAGGAGGGGCAGGCGCCTCCTCTGGTCCTAGCGCGAAAATACCTATCACGATTTTCTCGAGTATACAGTGAACCCAAATTATACCTTTATGCCAGGTATCCGAAACAAAAGAAAAATACAAGTGGCTGAACGAAAACAGGAGGGGCAAGCGCCTCCTCTGGTCCTAGCGCGAAAATACCTTTCATGATTTTCTCGAGTATACAGTGAACCCAAATTATACCTTTATGCCAGGTGTCCGAAACAAAAGAAAAATACAAGTGGCTGAACGAAAACAGGAGGGGCAGGCACCTCCTCTGGTCCTAGCGCGAAAATACCTTTCACGATTTTCTCGAGTATACAGTGAACCCAAATTATACCTTTATGCCAGGTGTCCGAAAAAAAAGAAAAATACAAGCGGCTGAACGAAAACAGGAGGGGCAGGCGCCTCCTCTGGTCCTAGCGCGAAAATACCTTTCACGATTTTCTCGAGTATACAGTGAACCCAAATTATACCTTTATGCCAGGTGTCCGAAACAAAAGAAAAATACAAGTGGCTGAACGAAAACAGGAGGGGCAGGCGCCTCCTCTGGTCCTAGCGCGAAAATACCTTTCATGATTTTCTCGAGTATACAGTGAACCCAAATTATACCTTTATGCCAGGTGTCCGAAACAAAAGAAAAATACAAGCGTCTGAACGAAAACAGGAGGGGCAGGCAACTCCTCTGGTCCTAGCGCGAAAATACCTGTCACGATTTTCTCGAGTATACAGTGAACCCAAATTATACCTTTATGCCAGGTGTCCGAAACAAAAGAAAAATACAAGTGGCTGAACGAAAACAGGAGGGGCAGGCGCCTCCTCTGGTCCTAGCGCCAAAATACCTTTCATGATTTTCTTGAGTATACAGTGAACCCAAATTATACCTTTATGCCAGGTGTCCGAAACAAAAGAAAAATACAAGTGTCTGAACGAAAACAGGAGGGGCAGGCAACTCCTCTGGTCCTAGCGCGAAAATACCTTTCACGATTTTCTCGAGTATACAGTGAACCCAAATTATACCTTTATGCCAGGTGTCCGAAACAAAAGTAAAATACAAGTGGCTGAACGAAAACAGGAGGGGCAGGCGCCTCCTCTGGTCCTAGCGCGAAAATACCTATCACGATTTTCTAGAGTATACAGTGAACCCAAATTATACCTTTATGCCAGGTGTCCGAAACAAAAGAAAAATACAAGTGGCTGAACGAAAACAGGAGGGGCAAGCACCTCCTCTGGTCCTAGCGCGAAAATACCTTTCATGATTTTCTCGAGTATACAGAGAACCCAAATTATACCTTTATGCCAGGTGTCCGAAACAAAAGAAAAATACAAGTGGCTGAACGAAAACAGGAGGGGCAGGCGCCTCCTCTGGTCCTAGCGCGAAAATACCTTTCATGATTTTCTCGAGTATACAGTGAACCCAAATTATACCTTTATGCCAGGTGTCCGAAACAAAAGAAAAATACAAGTGGCTGAACGAAAACAGGAGGGGCAGGCGCCTCCTCTGGTCCTAGCGCGAAAATACCTTTCACGATTTTCTCGAGTATACAGTGAACCCAAATTATACCTTTATGCCAGATGTCCGAAAGAAAAGAAAAATACAAGTGGCTGAACGAAAACAGGAGGGGCAGGCACCTCCTCTGGTCCTAGCGCGAAAATACCTTTCACGATTTTCTCGAGTATACAGTGAACCCAAATTAAACCTTTATGCCAGGTGTCCGAAACAAAAGAAAAATACAAGTGGCTGAACGAAAACAGGAGGGGCAGGCGCCTCCTCTGGTCCTAGCGCGAAAATACCTTTCATGATTTTCTCGAGTATACAGTGAACCCAAATTATACCTTTATGCCAGGTGTCCGAAACAAAAGAAAAATACCAGTGTCTGAACGAAAACAGGAGGGGCAGGCAACTCCTCTGGTCCTAGCGCGAAAATACCTTTCACGATTTTCTCGAGTATACAGTGAACCCAAATTATACCTTTATGCCAGGTGTCCGAAACAAAAGTAAAATACAAGTGGCTGAACGAAAACAGGAGGGGCAGGTGCCTCCTCGGGTCCTAGCGCGAAAATACCTATCACGATTTTCTAGAGTATACAGTGAACCCAAATTATACCTTTATGCCAGGTGTCCGAAACAAAAGAAAAATACAAGTGGCTGAACGAAAACAGGAGGGGCAAGCGCCTCCTCTGGTCCTAGCGCGAAAATACCTTTCATGATTTTCTCGAGTATACAGTGAACCCAAATTATACCTTTATGCCAGGTGTCCTAAACAAAAGAAAAATACAAGTGGCTGAACGAAAACAGGAGGGGCAGGCGCCTCCTCTGGTCCTAGCGCGAAAATACCTTTCATGATTTTCTCGAGTGTACAGTGAACCCAAATTATACCTTTATGCCAGGTGTCCGAAACAAAAGAAAAATACAAGTGGCTGAACGAAAACAGGAGGGGCAGGCGCCTCCTCTGGTCCTAGCGCGAAAATACCTTTCACGATTTTCTCGAGTATACAGTGAACCCAAATTATACCTTTATGCCAGGTGTCCGAAACAAAAGAAAAATACAAGTGGCTGAACGAAAACAGGAGGGGCAGGCACCTCCTCTGGTCCTAGCGCGAAAATACCTTTCACGATTTTCTCGAGTATACAGTGAACCCAAATTATACCTTTATGCCAGGTGTCCGAAACAAAAGAAAAATACAAGTGGCTGAACGAAAACAGGAGGGGCAGGCGCCTCCTCTGGTCCTAGCGCCAAAATACCTTTCATGATTTTCTTGAGTATACAGTGAACCCAAATTATACCTTTATGCCAGGTGTCCGAAACAAAAGAAAAATACAAGTGTCTGAACGAAAACAGGAGGGGCAGGCAACTCCTCTGGTCCTAGCGCGAAAATACCTTTCACGATTTTCTCGAGTATACAGTGAACCCAAATTATACCTTTATGCCAGGTGTCCGAAACAAAAGTAAAATACAAGTGGCTGAACGAAAACAGGAGGGGCAGGCGCCTCCTCTGGTCCTAGCGCGTAAATACCTATCACGATTTTCTAGAGTATACAGTGAACCCAAATTATACCTTTATGCCAGGTGTCCGAAACAAAAGAAAAATACAAGTGGCTGAACGAAAACAGGAGGGGCAAGCGCCTCCTCTGGTCCTAGCGCGAAAATACCTTTCATGATTTTCTCGAGTATACAGTGAACCCAAATTATACCTTTATGCCAGGTGTCCGAAACAAAAGAAAAATACAAGTGGCTGAACGAAAACAGGAGGGGCAGGCGCCTCCTCTGGTCCTAGCGCGAAAATACCTATCACGATTTTCTCGAGTATACAGTGAACCCAAATTATACCTTTATGCCAGGTATCCGAAACAAAAGAAACATACAAGTGGCTGAACGAAAACAGGAGGGGCAGGGGCCTCCTCTGGTCCTAGCGCGAAAATACCTTTCATGATTTTCTCGAGTATACAGTGAACCCAAATTATACCTTTATGCCAGGTGTCCGAAACAAAAGAGAAATACAAGTGGCTGAACGAAAACAAGAGGGGCAGGCGCCTCCTCTGGTCCTAGCGCGAAAATACCTTTCATGATTTTCTCGAGTATACAGTGAATCCAAATTATACCTTTATGCCAGGTGTCCGAAACAAAAGAAAATACAAGTGGCTGAACGAAAACAGGAGGGGCAGGCGCCTCCTCTGGTCCTAGCGCGAAAATACCTTTCATGATTTTCTCGAGTATACAGTGAACCCAAATTATACCTTTATGCCAGGTGTCCGAAACAAAAGAAAAATACAAGTGGCTGAACGAAAACAGGAGGCGCAGGCACCTCCTCTGGTCCTAGCGCGAAAATACGTTTCACGATTTTCTCGAGTATACAGTGAACCCAAATTATACCATTATGCCAGGTGTCCGAAACAAAAGAAAAATACAAGTGGCTGAACGAAAACAGGAGGGGCAGGCGCCTCCTCTGGTCCTAGCGCGAAAATACCTATCACGATTTTCTCGAGTATACAGTGAACCCAAATTATACCTTTATGCCAGGTGTCCGAAACAAAAGAAAAATACAAGTGGCTGAACGAAAACAGGAGGGGCAGGCGCCTCCTCTGGTCCTAGCGCGAAAATACCTTTCACGATTTTCTCGAGTATACAGTGAACCCAAATTATACCTTTATGCCAGGTGTCCGAAACAAAAGAAAAATACAAGTGGCTGAACGAAAACAGGAGGGGCAGGCGCCTCCTCTGGTCCTAGCGCGAAAATACCCATCAAGATTTTCTCGAGTATACAGTGAACCCAAATTATACCTTTATGCCAGGTGTCCGAAAGAAAAGAAAAATACAAGTGGGTGAACGAAAACAGGAGGGGCAGGCGCCTCCTCTGGTCCTAGCGCGAAAATACCTTTCACAATTTTCTCGAGTATGCAGTGAACCCAAATTATACCTTTATGCCAGGTGTCCGAAAAAAAAGAAAAATACAAGCGGCTGAACGAAAACAGGAGGGGCAGGCGCCTCCTCTGGTCCTAGCGCGAAAATACCTTTCATGATTTTCTCGAGTATACAGTGAACCCAAATTATACCTTTATGCCAGGCGTCCGAAACAAGAGAAAAATACAAGTGGCTGAACGAAAACAGGAGGGGCAGGCGCCTCCTCTGGTCCTAGCGCGAAAATACCTATCACGATTTTCTAGAGTATACAGTGAACCCAAATTATACCTTTATGCCAGGTGTCCGAAACAAAAGAAAAATACAAGTGGCTGAACGAAAACAGGAGGGGCAGGCGCCTCCTCTGGTCCTAGCGCGAAAATACCTTTAACGATTTTCTCGAGTATACAGTGAACCCAAATTATACCTTTATGCCAGGTGTCCGAAAGAAAAGAAAAATACAAGTGGCTGAACGAAAACAGGAGGGGCAGGCGCCTCCTCTGGTCCTAGCGCGAAAATACCTTTCACGATTTTCTCGAGTATACAGTGAACCCAAATTATACCTTTATGCCAGGTGTCTGAAACAAAAGAAAAATACAAGTGGCTGAACGAAAACAGGAGGGGCAGGCACCTCCTCTGGTCCTAGCGCGAAAATACCTTTCATGAATTTCTCGAGTATACAGTGAACCCAAATTATACCTTTATGCCAGGTGTCCGAAACAAAAGAAAAATACAAGTGGCTGAACGAAAACAGGAGGGGCGGCGCCTCCTCTGGTCCTAGCGCGAAAATACCTTTCATGATTTTCTCGAGTATACAGTGAACCCAAATTATACCTTTATGCCAGGTGTCCGAAACAAAAGAAAAATACAAGTGTCTGAACGAAAACAGGAGGGGCAGGCAACTCCTCTGGTCCTAGCGCGAAAATACCTTTCACGATTTTCTCGAGTATACAGTGAACCCAAATTATACCTTTATGCCAGGTGTCCGAAACAAAAGTAAAATACAAGTGGCTGAACGAAAACAGGAGGGGCAGGCGCCTCCTCTGGTCCTAGCGCGAAAATACCTATCACTATTTTCTAGAGTATACAGTGAACCCAAATTATACCTTTATGCCAGGTGTCCGAAACAAAAGAAAAATACAAGTGGCTGAACGAAAACAGGAGGGGCAAGCGCCTCCTCTGGTCCTAGCGCGAAAATACCTTTCATGATTTTCTCGAGTATACAGTGAACCCAAATTATACCTTTATGCCAGGTGTCCGAAACAAAAGAAAAATACAAGTGGCTGAACGAAAACAGGAGGGGCAGGCGCCTCCTCTGGTCCTAGCGCGAAAATACCTATCACGATTTTCTCGAGTATACAGTGAACCCAAATTATAACTTTATGCCAGGTATCCGAAACAAAAGAAACATACAAGTGGCTGAACGAAAACAGGAGGGGCAGGGGCCTCCTCTGGTCCTAGCGCGAAAATACCTTTCACGATTTTCTCGAGTATACAGTGAACCCAAATTATACCTTTATGCCAGGTGTCCGAAACAAAAGAAAAATACAAGTGGCTGAACGAAAACAAGAGGGGCAGGCGCCTCCTCTGGTCCTAGCGCGAAAATACCTTTCATGATTTTCTCGAGTATACAGTGAATCCAAATTATACCTTTATGCCAGGTGTCCGAAACAAAAGAAAATACAAGTGGCTGAACGAAAACAGGAGGGGCAGGCGCCTCCTCTGGTCCTAGCGCGAAAATACCTTTCATGATTTTCTCGAGTATACAGTGAACCCAAATTATACCTTTATGCCAGGTGTCCGAAACAAAAGAAAAATACAAGTGGCTGAACGAAAACAGGAGGCGCAGGCACCTCCTCTGGTCCTAGCGCGAAAATACGTTTCACGATTTTCTCGAGTATACAGTGAACCCAAATTATACCATTATGCCAGGTGTCCGAAACAAAAGAAAAATACAAGTGGCTGAACGAAAACAGGAGGGGCAGGCGCCTCCTCTGGTCCTAGCGCGAAAATACCTATCACGATTTTCTCGAGTATACAGTGAACCCAAATTATACCTTTATGCCAGGTGTCCGAAACAAAAGAAAAATACAAGTGGCTGAACGAAAACAGGAGGGGCAGGCGCCTCCTCTGGTCCTAGCGCGAAAATACCTTTCACGATTTTCTCGAGTATACAGTGAACCCAAATTATACCTTTATGCCAGGTGTCCGAAACAAAAGAAAAATACAAGTGGCTGAACGAAAACAGGAGGGGCAGGCGCCTCCTCTGGTCCTAGCGCGAAAATACCTTTCACGATTTTCTCGAGTATACAGTGAACCCAAATTATACCTTTATGCCGGGTGTCCGAAACAGAAGAAAAATACAAGTGGCTGAACGAAAACAGGAGGGGCAGGCGCCTCCTCTGGTCCTAACGCGAAAATACCTTTCACGATTTTCTCGAGTATACAGTGAGCCCAAATTATACCTTTATGCCAGGTGTCCGAAACAAAAGAAAAATACAAGTGGCTGAACGAGAACAGGAGGAGCAGGCACCTCCTCTGGTCCTAGCGCGGAAATACCTTTCACGATTTTCTCGAGTATACAGTGAACCCAAATTATACCTTTATGCCAGGTGTCCGAAACATAAGAAAAATACAAGTGGCTGAACGAAAAAGGAGGGGCAGGCACCTCCTCTGGTCCTAGCGCGAAAATACCTTTCACGATTTTCTCGAGTATACAGTGAACCCAAATTATACCTTTATGCCAGGTGTCCGAAACAAAAGAAAAATACAAGTGGCTGAACGAAAACAGGAGGGGCAGGCGCCTCCTCTGGTCCTAGCGCGAAAATACCCATCACGATTTTCTCGAGTATACAGTGAACCCAAATTATACCTTTATGCCAGGTGTCCGAAAGAAAAGAAAAATACAAGTGGGTGAACGAAAACAGGAGGGGCAGGCGCCTCCTCTGGTCCTAGCGCGAAAATACCTTTCACAATTTTCTCGAGTATGCAGTGAACCCAAATTATACCTTTATGCCAGGTGTCCGAAAAAAAAGAAAAATACAAGCGGCTGAACGAAAACAGGAGGGGCAGGCGCCTCCTCTGGTCCTAGCGCGAAAATACCTTTCATGATTTTCTCGAGTATACAGTGAACCCAAATTATACCTTTATGCCAGGCGTCCGAAACAAAAGAAAAATACAAGTGGCTGAACGAAAACAGGAGGGGCAGGCGCCTCCTCTGGTCCTAGCGCGAAAATACCTATCACGATTTTCTAGAGTATACAGTGAACCCAAATTATACCTTTATGCCAGGTGTCCGAAACAAAAGAAAAATACAAGTGGCTGAACGAAAACAGGAGGGGCAGGCGCCTCCTCTGGTCCTAGCGCGAAAATACCTTTAACGATTTTCTCGAGTATACAGTGAACCCAAATTATACCTTTATGCCAGATGTCCGAAAGAAAAGAAAAATACAAGTGGCTGAACGAAAACAGGAGGGGCAGGCGCCTCCTCTGGTACTAGCGCGAAAATACCTTTCACGATTTTCTCGAGTATACAGTGAACCCAAATTATACCTTTATGCCAGGTGTCCGAAACAAAAGAAAAATACAAGTGGCTGAACGAAAACAGGAGGGGCAGGCACCTCCTCTGGTCCTAGCGCGAAAATACCTTTCATGATTTTCTCGAGTATACAGTGAACCCAAATTATACCTTTATGCCAGGTGTCCGAAACAAAAGAAAAATACAAGTGGCTGAACGAAAACAGGAGGGGCGGCGCCTCCTCTGGTCCTAGCGCGAAAATACCTTTCATGATTTTCTCGAGTATACAGTGAACCCAAATTATACCTTTATGCCAGGTGTCCGAAACAAAAGAAAAATACAAGTGTCTGAACGAAAACAGGAGGGGCAGGCAACTCCTCTGGTCCTAGCGCGAAAATACCTTTCACGATTTTCTCGAGTATACAGTGAACCCAAATTATACCTTTATGCCAGGTGTCCGAAACAAAAGTAAAATACAAGTGGCTGAACGAAAACAGGAGGGGCAGGCGCCTCCTCTGGTCCTAGCGCGAAAATACCTATCACTATTTTCTAGAGTATACAGTGAACCCAAATTATACCTTTATGCCAGGTGTCCGAAACAAAAGAAAAATACAAGTGGCTGAACGAAAACAGGAGGGGCAAGCGCCTCCTCTGGTCCTAGCGCGAAAATACCTTTCATGATTTTCTCGAGTATACAGTGAACCCAAATTATACCTTTATGCCAGGTGTCCGAAACAAAAGAAAAATACAAGTGGCTGAACGAAAACAGGAGGGGCATGCGCCTCCTCTGGTCCTAGCGCGAAAATACCTTTCATGATTTTCTCGAGTATACAGTGAACCCAAATTATACCTTTATGCCAGGTGTCCGAAACAAAAGAAAAATACAAGTGGCTGAACGAAAACAGGAGGGGCAGGCGCCTCCTCTGGTCCTAGCGCGAAAATACCTTTCACGATTTTCTCGAGTATACAGTGAACCCAAATTATACCTTTATGCCAGGTGTCCGAAACAAAAGAAAAATACAAGTGGCTGAACGAAAACAGGAGGGGCAGGCACCTCCTCTGGTCCTAGCGCGAAAATACCTTTCACGATTTTCTTGAGTATACAGTGAACCCAAATTATTCCTTTATGCCAGGTGTCCGAAACAAAAGAAAAATACAAGTGGCTGAACGAAAACAGGAGGGGCAGGCGCCTCCTCTGGTCCTAGCGCCAAAATACCTTTCATGATTTTCTTGAGTATACAGTGAACCCAAATTATACCTTTATGCCAGGTGTCCGAAACAAAAGAAAAATACAAGTGTCTGAACGAAAACAGGAGGGGCAGGCAACTCCTCTGGTCCTAGCGCGAAAATACCTTTCACGATTTTCTCGAGTATACAGTGAACCCAAATTATACCTTTATGCCAGGTGTCCGGAACAAAAGTAAAATACAAGTGGCTGAACGAAAACAGGAGGGGCAGGCGCCTCCTCTGGTCCTAGCGCGAAAATACCTATCACGATTTTCTAGAGTATACAGTGAACCCAAATTATACCTTTATGCCAGGTGTCCGAAACAAAAGAAAAATACAAGTGGCTGAACGAAAACAGGAGGGGCAAGCGCCTCCTCTGGTCCTAGCGCGAAAATACCTTTCATGATTTTCTCGAGTATACAGTGAACCCAAATTATACCTTTATGCCAGGTGTCCAAAACAAAAGAAAAATACAAGTGGCTGAACGAAAACAGGAGGGGCAGGCGCCTCCTCTGGTCCTAGCGCGAAAATACCTATCACGATTTTCTCGAGTATACAGTGAACCCAAATTATACCTTTATGCCAGGTGTCCGAAACAAAAGAAACATACAAGTGGCTGAACGAAAACAGGAGGGGCAGGCGCCTCCTCTGGTCCTAGCGCGAAAATACCTTTCATGATTTTCTCGAGTATACAGTGAACCCAAATTATACCTTTATGCCAGGTGTCCGAAACAAAAGAAAATACAAGTGGCTGAACGAAAACAGGAGGGGCAGGCGCCTCCTCTGGTCCTAGCGCGAAAATACCTTACATGATTTTCTCGAGTATACAGTGAACCCAAATTATACCTTTATGCCAGGTGTCCGAAACAAAAGAAAATACAAGTGGCTGAACGAAAACAGGAGGGGCAGGCGCCTCCTCTGGTCCTAGCGCGAAAATACCTTTCATGATTTTCTCGAGTATACAGTGAACACAAATTATACCTTTATGCCAGGTGTCCGAAACAAAAGAAAAATACAAGTGGCTGAACGAAAACAGGAGGGGCAGGCACCTCCTCTGGTCCTAGCGCGAAAATACGTTTCACGATTTTCTCGAGTATACAGTGAACCCAAATTATACCTTTATGCCAGGTGTCCGAAACAAAAGAAAAATACAAGTGGCTGAACGAAAACAGGAGGGGCAGGCGCCTCCTCTGGTCCTAGCGCGAAAATACCTATCACGATTTTCTCGAGTATACAGTGAACCCAAATTATAGCTTTATGCCAGGTGTCCGAAACAAAAGAAAAATACAAGTGGCTGAACGAAAACAGGAGGGGCAGGCAACTCCTCTGGTCCTAGCGCGAAAATACCTTTCACGATTTTCTCGAGTATACAGTGAACCCAAATTATACCTTTATGCCAGGTGTCCGAAACAAAAGTAAAATACAAGTGGCTGAACGAAAACAGGAGGGGCAGGTGCCTCCTCTGGTCCTAGCGCGAAAATACCTATCACGATTTTCTAGAGTATACAGTGAACCCAAATTATACCTTTATGCCAGGTGTCCGAAACAAAAGAAAAATACAAGTGGCTGAACGAAAACAGGAGGGGCAAGCGCCTCCTCTGGTCCTAGCGCGAAAATACCTTTCATGATTTTCTCGAGTATACAGTGAACCCAAATTATACCTTTATGCCAGGTGTCCGAAACAAAAGAAAAATACAAGTGGCTGAACGAAAACAGGAGGGGCAGGCGCCTCCTCTGGTCCTAGCGCGAAAATACCTTTCATGATTTTCTCGAGTATACAGTGAACCCAAATTATACCTTTAAGCCAGGTGTCCGAAACAAAAGAAAAATACAAGTGGCTGAACGAAAACAGGAGGGGCAGGCGCCTCCTCTGGTCCTAGCGCGAAAATACCTTTCACGATTTTCTCGAGTATACAGTGAACCCAAATTATACCTTTATGCCAGGTGTCCGAAACAAAAGAAAAATACAAGTGGCTGAACGAAAACAGGAGGGGCAGGCACCTCCTCTGGTCCTAGCGCGAAAATACCTTTCACGATTTTCTCGAGTATACAGTGAACCCAAATTATACCTTTATGCCAGGTGTCCGAAACAAAAGAAAAATACAAGTGGCTGAACGAAAACAGGAGGGGCAGGCGCCTCCTCTGGTCCTAGCGCCAAAATACCTTTCATGATTTTCTTGAGTATACAGTGAACCCAAATTATACCTTTATGCCAGGTGTCCGAAACAAAAGAAATATACAAGTGTCTGAACGAAAACAGGACGGGCAGGCAACTCCTCTGGTCCTAGCGCGAAAATACCTTTCACGATTTTCTCGAGTATACAGTGAACCCAAATTATACCTTTATGCCAGGTGTCCGAAACAAAAGTAAAATACAAGTGGCTGAACGAAAACAGGAGGGGCAGGCGCCTCCTCTGGTCCTAGCGCGAAAATACCTATCACGATTTTCTCGAGTATACAGTGAACCCAAATTATACCTTTATGCCAGGTGTCCGAAACAAAAGAAAAATACAAGTGGCTGAACGAAAACAGGAGGGGCAGGCGCCTCCTCTGGTCCTAGCGCGAAAATACCTATCACGATTTTCTCGAGTATACAGTGAACCCAAATTATACCTTTATGCCAGGTATCCGCAACAAAAGAAACATACAAGTGGCTGAACGAAAACAGGAGGGGCAGGCGCCTCCTCTGGTCCTAGCGCGAAAATACCTTTCATGATTTTCTCGAGTATACAGTGAACCCAAATTATACCTTTATGCCAGGTGTCCGAAACAAAAGAAAATACAAGTGGCTGAACGAAAACAGGAGGGGCAGGCGCCTCCTCTGGTCCTAGCGCGAAAATACCTTTCATGATTTTCTCGAGTATACAGTGAACCCAAATTATACCTTTATGCCAGGTGTCCGAAACAAAAGAAAAATACAAGTGGCTGAACGAAAACAGGAGGCGGAGGCACCTCCTCTGGTCCTAGCGCGAAAATACGTTTCACGATTTTCTCGAGTATACAGTGAACCCAAATTATACCTTTATGCCAGGTGTCCGAAACAAAAGAAAAATACAAGTGGATGAACGAAAACAGGAGGGGCAGGCGCCTCCTCTGGTCCTAGCGCGAAAATACCTATCACGATTTTCTCGAGTATACAGTGAACCCAAATTATACCTTTATGCCAGGTGTCCGAAACAAAAGAAAAATACAAGTGGCTGAACGAAAACAGGAGGGGCAGGCGCCTCCTCTGGTCCTAGCGCGAAAATACCTTTCACGATTTTCTCGAGTATACAGTGAACCCAAATTATACCTTTATGCCAGGTGTCCGAAACAAAAGAAAAATACAAGTGGCTGAACGAAAACAGGAGGGGCAGGCGCCTCCTCTGGTCCTAGCGCGAAAATACCTTTCACGATTTTCTCGAGTATACAGTGAACCCAAATTATACCTTTATGCCGGGTGTCCGAAACAAAAGAAAAATACAAGTGGCTGAACGAAAACAGGAGGGGCAGGCGCCTCCTCTGGTCCTAGCGAGAAAATACCTTTCACGATTTTATCGAGTATAGAGTGAGCCCAAATTATACCTTTATGCCAGGTGTCCGAAACAAAAGAAAAATACAAGTGGCTGAACGAGAACAGGAGGAGCAGGCACCTCCTCTGGTCCTAGCGCGGAAATACCTTTCACGATTTTCTCGAGTATACAGTGAACCCAAATTATACCTTTATGCCAGGTGTCCGAAACATAAGAAAAATACAAGTGGCTGAACGAAAACAAGAGGGGCAGGCACCTCCTCCGGTCCTAGCGCGAAAATACCTTTCACGATTTTCTCGAGTATACAGTGAACCCAAATTATACCTTTATGCCAGGTGTCCGAAACAAAAGAAAAATACAAGTGGCTGAACGAAAACAGGAGGGGCAGGCGCCTCCTCTGGTCCTAGCGCGAAAATACCCAGCACGATTTTCTCGAGTATACAGTGAACCCAAATTATACCTTTATGCCAGGTGTCCGAAAGAAAAGAAAAATACAAGTGGGTGAACGAAAACAGGAGGGGCAGGCGCCTCCTCTGGTCCTAGCGCGAAAATACCTTTCACAATTTTCTCGAGTATGCAGTGAACCCAAATTATACCTTTATGCCAGGTGTCCGAAAAAAAAGAAAAATACAAGCGGCTGAACGAAAACAGGTGGGGCAGGCGCCTCCTCTGGTCCTAGCGCGAAAATACCTTTCATGATTTTCTCGAGTATACAGTGAACCCAAATTATACCTTTATGCCAGGCGTCCGAAACAAAAGAAAAATACAAGTGGCTGAACGAAAACAGGAGGGGCAGGCGCCTCCTCTGGTCCTAGCGCGAAAATACCTTTCACGATTTTCTCGAGTATACAGTGATTCCAAATTATACCTTTATGCCAGGTGTCGGAAACAAAAGTAAAATACAAGTGGCTGAACGAAAACAGGAGGGGCAGGCGCCTCCTCTGGTCCTAGCGCGAAAATACCTATCACGATTTTCTAGAGTATACAGTGAACCCAAATTATACCTTTATGCCAGGTGTCCGAAACAAAAGAAAAATACAAGTGGCTGAACGAAAACAGGAGGGGCAAGCGCCTCCTCTGGTCCTAGCGCGAAAATACCTTTCATGATTTTCTCGAGTATACAGTGAACCCAAATTATACCTTTATGCCAGGTGTCCGAAACAAAAGAAAAATACAAGTGGCTGAACGAAAACAGGAGGGGCAGGCGCCTCTTCTGGTCCTAGCGCGAAAATACCTTTCACGATTTTCTCGAGTATACAGTGAACCCAAATTATACCTTTATGCCAGGTGTCCGAAACAAAAGAAAAATACAAGTGGCTGAACGAAAACAGGAGGGGCAGGCACCTCCTCTGGTCCTAGCGCGAAAATACCTTTCATGATTTTCTCGAGTATACAGTGAACCCAAATTATACCTTTATGCCAGGTGTCCGAAAAAAAAGAAAAATACAAGCGGCTGAACGAAAACAGGAGGGGCAGGCGCCTCCTCTGGTCCTAGCGCGAAAATACCTTTCACGATTTTCTCGAGTATACAGTGAACCCAAGTTATACCTTTATGCCAGGTGTCCGAAAGAAAAGAAAAATACAAGTGTCTGAACGAAAACAGGAGGGGCAGGCAACTCCTCTGGTCCTAGCGCGAAAATACCTTTCACGATTTTCTCGAGTATACAGTGAACCCAAATTATACCTTTATGCCAGGTGTCCGAAACAAAAGTAAAATTCAAGTGGCTGAACGAAAACAGGAGGGGCAGGCGCCTCCTCTGGTCCTAGCGCGAAAATACCTATCACGATTTTCTAGAGTATACAGTGAACCCAAATTATACCTTTATGCCAGGTGTCCGAAACAAAAGAAAAATACAAGTGGCTGAACGAAAACAGGAGGGGCAAGCGCCTCCTCTGGTCCTAGCGCGAAAATACCTTTCATGATTTTCTCGAGTATACAGTGAACCCAAATTATACCTTTATGCCAGGTGTCCGAAACAAAAGAAAAATACAAGTGGCTGAACGAAAACAGGAGGGGCAGGCGCCTCCTCTGGTCCTAGCGCGAAAATACCTTTCATGATTTTCTCGAGTATACAGTGAACCCAAATTATACCTTTATGCCAGGTGTCCGAAACAAAAGAAAAATACAAGTGGCTGAACGAAAACAGGAGGGGCAGGCGCCTCCTATGGTCCTAGCGCGAAAATACCTTTCACGATTTTCTCGAGTATACAGTGAACCCAAATTATACCTTTATGCCAGGTGTCCGAAACAAAAGAAAAATACAAGTGGCTGAACGAAAACAGGAGGGGCAGGCACCTCCTCTGGTCCTAGCGCGAAAATACCTTTCACGATTTTCTCGAGTATACAGTGAACCCAAATTATACCTTTATGTCAGGTGTCCGAAACAAAAGAAAAATACAAGTGGCTGAACGAAAACAGGAGGGGCAGGCGCCTCCTCTGGTCCTAGCGCCAAAATACCTTTCATGATTTTCTCGAGTATACAGTGAACCCAAATTATACCTTTATGCCAGGTGTCCGAAACAAAAGAAAAATACAAGTGTCTGAACGAAAACAGGAGGGGCAGGCAACTCCTCTGGTCCTAGCGCGAAAATACCTTTCACGATTTTCTCGAGTATACAGTGAACCCAAATTATACCTTTATGCCAGGTGTCCGAAACAAAAGTAAAATACAAGTGGCTGAATGAAAACAGGAGGGGCAGGCGCCTCCTCTGGTCCTAGCGCGAAAATACCTATCACGATTTTCTAGAGTATACAGCGAACCCAAATTATACCTTTATGCCAGGTGTCCGAAACAAAAGAAAAATACAAGTGGCTGAACGAAAACAGGAGGGGCAAGCGCCTCCTCTGGTCCTAGCGCGAAAATACCTTTCATGATTTTCTCGAGTATACAGTGAACCCAAATTATACCTTTATGCCAGGTGTCCGAAACAAAAGAAAAATACAAGTGGCTGAACGAAAACAGGAGGGGCAGGCGCTCCTCTGGTCCTAGCGCGAAAATACCTATCACGATTTTCTCGAGTATACAGTGAACCCAAATTATACCTTTATGCCAGGTGTCTGAAACAAAAGAAACATACAAGTGGCTGAACGAAAACAGGAGGGGCAGGCGCCTCCTCTGGTCCTAGCGCGAAAATACCTTTCATGATTTTCTCGAGTATACAGTGAACCCAAATTATACCTTTATGCCAGGTGTCCGAAACAAAAGAAAAATACAAGTGGCTGAACGAAAGCAAGAGGGGCAGGCGCCTCCTCTGGTCCTAGCGCGAAAATACCTTTAATGATTTTCTCGCGTATACAGTGAACCCAAATTATACCTTTATGCCAGGTGTCCGAAACAAAAGAAAATACAAGTGGCTGAACGAAAACAGGAGGGGCAGGCGCCTCCTCTGGTCCTAGCGCGAAAATACCTTTCATGATTTTCTCGAGTATACAGTGAACCCAAATTATACCTTTATGCCAGGTGTCCGAAACAAAAGAAAAATACAAGTGGCTGAACGAAAACAGGAGGGGCAGGCGCCTCCTCTGGTCCTAGCGCGAAAATACCTTTCATGATTTTCTCGAGTATACAGTGAACCCAAATTATACCTTTATGCCAGGTGTCCGAAACAAAAGAAAAATACAAGTGGCTGAACGAAAACAGGAGGGGCAGGCGCCTCCTCTGGTCCTAGCGCGAAAATACCTATCACGATTTTCTCGAGTATACAGTGAACCCAAATTATACCTTTATGCCAGGTGTCCTAAACAAAAGAAAAATACATGTGATATTTTTGCAAAGAAACTTATTTTTGGCAAGGAAAATATGGAGTGTTTTCTATATGGCTTTAAAAAGTGAGCCCTCTTGTCTATGTTCTAACGGGAATCTCTGCGATGAGCTGCGGTAAAGAAAACTTTAAATTTATTACCGCATCAATTTTTTTTTCACACAGCGTCTCTAAATGCCTTGCTTTCCCTGCATGCGGAAACAGTCAAGAACCGAGGCTAGAATAGCTGACGTTGTATAAATTACGAGGAAGCAAAATAAGATCATGGGGTAGCAATTAAGCTCACTCACTGATATAGCCGCATTTCCCTTCTACGATTCCTCAGCTTTACTGCGCGCCTTTTAAAGGTTAAAATAACCATTAGCAATAAAAGCACCATTTGCAATGAAATGCCTTGTATTAATTAATATGATAACACACCCTGTACATTTTTTCGCAATAAATAGTCGCGTTGGTTGCATGTTGTTCTGTTGCTATGGTTTTCTGTGTTTCAATACTTGCATACAGGTACATTTGATGATGTAGCACACTTCAAACACATATGCAAAGCAGATTCAGGCTATTGGTCTCCTCGATCGCTTCTTTGCTCGGGTAGCAGGGATGACGAATTTTCAACTTTGTGTGCATAATGGACTTGCCTCCAGTGCTAGTTGCGCAAGTTTAGATGAATTTCGACATGTGAGGTCTTTTTATCACGCGCAGAGGAGAATGTTCCAAGAAATAATAAACCTCCGCTTCCTATCACTTTCCTGCTTTCAAGAGCTACTAACTTCTTGTGTTGATGCCCTTAAGAGCTCGCGAATCCCCGTCTTATGGTCGCTTTCAGCGCCTGTAAATAATCGCTTCCCCAAATAATGTAGAATGGACAGTTACATAGGCAGTGTGATCGCGCAACCAAAAAGTACCCTCCTCAGCAGTGTGTACGGTCCAAATCCTATTTGATAAAAAGCCGTTCCCAATGTTCCCATTGCTGATGCTTCTTTTTCGAGTGTAGGTGCGGGCGCTCTCACTCTGGCGAGAAAAATACCATTGGTGATGTAGCGTCGCTCTGCGAACTGCGGATACCTCCCTTGGGTGATACATTCGGTGCTTATGAATAAATTAGAAATTAAATTCTGCTGATACAGCCTATAATAAAATGAAGAACGAGTCTTGCCTTACGCCTTTTCTCTTTAACAGTCCTCAACGTTGGGCCTGTCCTGCGCAAAAAGGGGAATATTTTACTGGTGCATAATTATGGATGCTTTGAACTCAAGGTAGCATAACTAAGACATGCGCTATCGTTGTGTTCTTGTTTACCTACAATGAATTCAAAAGCCGTTCAGTATGCGTACGCGGTTACACTCTTTTCCGTAACTGACACATTCCGCCAGGTTAATCCTCCAACCCATACCGTCTGGGTGGCGTCCAAACATCACGTGGCACCTGGGATCAGTGGCGTGGCGTCTGTTTTCTAAATGACAGGCGTCTCAAAGATGCTTCCGGCTGCCAGAAATCTACGAAAACCATTGGCGTCATTTTTGAAGAACACGTCTGTCTATCTTAAAACAGCTCAGAGCACGGAGGCAGTGAGAAAAGCACACAAACTTAACGCTGTGTGTGTCCCGTGCGATATGTGTGTTCTCGCACTCACACCGCTGTGCAAGAGCGGACACAGAAAGCTCTGTGTGCGTATTTCGGGCAGTTTTATGGTACGAATAACCAACTGGCCCGCATGTCTTCCTTTATACTTCTTTGGAATGAGCATATTGAAAATAATTGCTCAAAAGCACGAAATTTAGCGGTTGGATTGAATATAAATCGGCATTTATTTGCTTCTGTAGTGAATATCTCATTTACACTCTTTCATTAACTACCTACTGAGCGACTGCATGCCCATGATGGAGAAAAACCGTATAAAAATGGTGTGTTCAATGAGCATACTAAGCTCATATTCTGCAAAAAATAATATGGTAAGCATTCAAAATGTATGCAAGTAGAAACAAATAAATTACACTAGAGCAAGGAATAGGAAACTAGATTCATTTCTCACAGTCCTCAATATACACAAAGTAAAATTAAACGCCATCGTAATCAACTGCTGTAGAAGATATCTGTCTTCAAATCGCTTAGCAGTCCCCAGCACACTTAACAATCTCACAAACTAATACACAGAGGTAGTAAGCAATAATGGCATTTTCGGAATTGTCATAATAAAGCGCAAACGTGTCCGCCACACAGAAAGAAACGACAGGAGTCGCTTTCTTCCAGTGTTCTTGCAACAAGATTATTGATGGAAGGACAAATCTACCCACGTATAAGCACGTGGTCGCATATAAGCAGATGCTGGCTCACAGGACATCCTAGGTGTCAGCATAAAATCTTTGGAATGACAATGGATTTACTTACACAATTTTTATACGGGGCGTTATAAAATGCTTAGATCTATTATACTGTTCCGAATGGCGAAAGAATCTGTTTTGACTCAAATGAAAAGACAACCTTTGTTCATGCTCACTCAAATGCTCACTCAAATGTTAATGCTCACTCAAAAAAGAGTACTATTGTTTTTCAAAATATTTTTGTTCCCTCTAAGGCAATGATTCGCACAGAGCTTCGTCTTACTATTCATGAATGTCCGCACTCGAGAGAGAATCTGGTAACAACACAGAACGAAGAGAGCACCAACTACACTTCGTATTCTATATTTTAGTGTGGGAAATATGTAAATCAAATGCCATAATCTCCTGAGTCCTACGAGACTGGAGAGGGCACACTTGACACTGTATTACATTGTGATGTGCATTCTCTCAATGCCTCAATAAACGGCGCAGATACGGGATTCTCATATTTTCGTATGTCCACTAAGGACAAAAGTATTATGGTTCTTAGCGAAGAGGTAAAATGATTATGATGACGAGACGTTTCCTGCGCACTGAAGCGTGGATTCACTGTTTGAGACCTTAGCGAATCGTTGGTATAATACGTTGTGGCATATGGTGCGGAACGGCCTCTTATCTCAAATTTAACAGCCGAAACCACCTTGTGGTCAATGAGGGACAGTGTAGTGGAGGGCTGCGGGCGGCGGGCTGCAACATCTGGCATTTGCACATGCACAGACATCGCTCAGTAGAAGCGCGCTCTCCATTTCGTGTACATCGAAGCGCGGCAACAGCGGCCGGGATGGAACTAGCGCCCTCGGTCTCAGCACTCAAGCGTATTAGGCACTCAGGCATAGCGGTAGGTTGAATATTCATCACTGTAATATTACAGTCGACACGAATAGTTTGGGCCTTACAAATGACTTTTGAAGCGAAGCTTCACTAGGCTCGTCAACATCGCGCTTCGCGTGAGCCACCCCCGGGCGCAGCCGCAGCGCGCCCTTCCTCTTCCACGCCACCCCCTCCGTTCTCATCCTCGCCCCCCCCCCCCCCCCGGTTTACCCTTCGCGTCTGCTGCGCGGTCTTATCGCGTTCTTATCGCGTTCTTATCGGGTTATCGCAAGGCGTGAGATAACGCGCGGGCGGCGGCGGACATAAAAGAGGCCGCGCGCCGCGGCGCACGCTCCATCGCCACTTCTCCTCCTCGCCACCGGTTTACCCCTCGCGGCTGCTGCGCTGCCTCCGCCGCCGTCGCAAGAGAAGGTTCTTTCGCAAGGCGTTGCCAGAACGCACGCGTGAGCGGCGGCGGCGGCCGTAGAAGAGGCGCAGACATTCGCCATGGAAGGAAGAAAAGAAGACCCAGAAGTTGTAGCGAGGCAATTGGCTCATAATCTACACAGCTATCGTGGTGCTCCCAGTGCCTTGTGCGCTAACTGCGACAGCCATGATGTGAAACAAAGCATAAATGCAGCTTTTCGCTTGTATATCCAGGCTTAACCAGAGCTAAGCCACTGCCAATTTTTTTTAAGCACACTTAACGGCTTTGCGAGGTGGCACATTGTTGTGAAGACAGGCAGGCCATAAAGGTAACGCAGTCTTTATAAACAAATTGCTTGCTTGGTAGAAATTTCCCTCACTCCGGAAATTACAGGGCCGTCTATGCACTGCCCACATGTGTTAGTTCTAGCAATAGAAGGAATATAATTTTTCTGCCACAGCTCTGAACGTTTCCCAACAACACAAAAATCAAGAATAACTGCAGAAGCACTTCCTTTCAGAAGGAAGTTTGTTTTCAGAAGGAAGACAACAAGAGAATTTGATAAAGTGATAGAGGACCTTCTGTCGGAACCATCAAACTGTTTTCAATTAGAGAAGCCTGCCTGATATTTTAAGTATCTTATTTAACCTACATCATCTAGATATAAATCTTACGAGAGTAAGGTGCACAGTTAGAAGTGCGAAAATGGCTAATTAAGTGCTCCCTTATCACGTATTTATTTTAGTTATTCAGTTCTTGATATTGACAGAGCACCTATTATATTTACTTATATATATGCCAAACAAAGAACTCATTGCGCTGCAACCATAGAGCACGCAGTTAAGTGGAATACTTGCGTGACATAAAAGATATGTCGCTATCAGCGTTTCTTGAGGAGCGCCACATCCGTGGACCACATTATTTACCGAAGTAGCTATGTACAAGGTATTCTTGCAGCCATGAAAGTTCAAAATGTGTGCCAATACACCGCCTGCAGAAGCGGTATTCGGTCTCAGTGCGCTCACTTTTTTAGTTTCTGAAGCAACTGATGGTGAGAAATGGAAGAAAATTGCTTGGAGGTCCGGCACAGATTCTAGCTTATGTTGCTGAATAAGGTTTGAAGACCAATGTGTCTGTGCTCAGTACAGCAATGAAATATAACCAATATACAGTATAGCCTACTTATTACGAAAGAAAAAAAAGCGAGCACTTATTACGTACGTGTGTCGTGCTACCGTCAAAGGATGATGTCAATTCACAGATACAACAAATAACTGTGGCTGTAGCCGCACAACTCGTTATGTCCATGGAAATAAGAAACAACCATACGCGATGCGTCTCTATTTGACGGACGCAGATCTTCGGAGGCCAGCACGTGCCTTAGAAACGCGATTTCGATTCCTCTGGATAAACCTCTTCAGAAATACTCTCAGAGTCCCAGCCGCTGTCGCTCAACTAGCGCACCATCGAGTGATCGTGCGTAGTATTCGGAACGGCCACATTCACATCTTTGGCGGTACGGTGAAGACTTGATTCTTTTTTGCTTGCCACTGTTTCGTAAAAGTGTGTTTTGTTACGGTATTATGTTTAAAGTGAAATTGCGTTGTATTGTTTATCTGCTGTATGCATTCAGGGTTTCTGTGGGACTATGTCAGCATCGTTCTGCCCTTTGCGACTAGCAACTTCAGAGCACCAAACAGCCACCCACCTTTATCACTTGGTCGTGTGATTATATATTAATTTACTTTTATTTACAAATACCTTACAAGCCTCCGGAGAGGCACTGTGTGAGGGGGTCAAATACAGAAGTTTGTGTAAAAGCCGGTTAGAAATAAAAAGCGTAGTAAAAGTGCAGCGAAACAGACAAAATCAAGTGAGTTCAGATAACATATCGCAGTTCACAAAAATTGGTAAAGTTACAAGGCTACTATGCGTCATGGAACAAAAATAAGTGAGTTGCACGGAGTTACACAAAAATAAAAGAAAACATTTCAGGTGTACATGAAGGTAGATGCGCATGAACCGAACCAATGAGGCAAAAGTCTCAAGCAGCTGAAAAGCAAAATCTATACGAATCATGATTATATATATGACGTGCTAAACGTTATCAACGACGTGCTTGAATAGATGTTCGCGAAAGGTGTCATGGTTACGCGGCAGGGCGATTCAATCCGGAAGATCGTTCCAGAGGTGGATGGCGCGCGGGGTGACGAGAAGTTGAAAGCATGAGTGCTGCCATAGATGCAGGCATAGCTCTAGTTATTATGTAATCTATATGATAAGTAGGAGGGACGTTGTACATGTGCTGGCGGTGAATCACTGCCATGGACGTATTTATGAAAGATGAATAAAAGGGCAATATCGCGACTAATATTCAACGAATGGAGCGCCCGTTCGATCTTTAATTGAGTTACACTGGGGTGATAACTGAAATTTTGCGAAATGAAACGACAAACCCTATTTTGAACAGCTTCCAACTTCTCTATTAGGTATTTCTGATGGGGTGATCAGATGGATGAAGCGTACTCTAGCCGCGGTCTGACAAAAGTTATGTAGGCTTGTTTACGCACGGGAAAGTAGTGCTTTGCAGGTTACGACGAAGGAAACCTAATGACCGGGAAGCATTAGCGAAAATAGCGTTTAATGTTCAGACCAAGAAATGTTTGATGAAAGACGGACGCATAGACACTTATACTGCGTAGTTAGAGCAAATGTGTTGTTATTAATGTGGTAGGGGAAATGCGAACTGAGCGATTTTCGGCTAAAAGAAATTATCTTACACTTAGACACCTTTAAAGTCATTAGCCACGTTTTACACCAGTCGTTAATGCGATCGAGGTCACCTTGAAGTGAGAGGTGGGCATTAGTACTTTCTATTGGTCGATAAATAATGTAGTCGTCAGCGGATATCTGCATACAAGCTGAGATGTTTACTCGCAGGTCATTAATGTAAATTAAGAAAAGTTATGGATCGAGGACACTTCCTTACGGCACGCCCGATGTAATGTTAGAGAGAGGAGGAATAATTATTGTCAACGGTGAACTGCTGGCGATTAGAAAGAAAGTTCCGAACCAATGACAAAGTAAAATAATCTAATTTGAGAGTAGAAAGCTTGGATATTAGTCGGCAATCCGCTACCCGATCGAATGCTTTGGCAAAGTCCAAAAAGATGCAGTCAGTTTGTAAGTTACTGTTCATGTTAAAATGTAGGCCGGTAGTAAACTGAAATAACTGCCCCCAGTAGCACAAGGTGGCGGGCCCATGCGGGTCCGACATGGGCAATGAGGGCTGGTGGCTGCCCGCAGTAAACCCACAGGGGTCCCCCGTGGATGCAGTGCTGGCACAAAACACTGGGGCTGCCCACTTCGTGCCCGACTGGGACCCTCCTCGGCTAGGCATAGGCTTAAACAGACTGGGCAGCCCACCTTGGTCCCACCGCAGATACATGCGGGCTAAGATGCGGGTTCTACCATGGTGAAGCTCGGGCAACCCCAAAAGGGGCTGCCCGTACACCACCATGAGGGAGCCGCAGTGTTTTTGTGTGGGCAAAGAGCTAGTATTCCCGCCTTCAGCCGACATGGGTCCCGCGTAGGAAATACAGGGGCTAAACTATGGGCTTCACAGTGGCGAAGCGTTTCAGGCATGCAGTTTGGGCTGTCTTAGCAACACCGGCGAAGGTCAAGCGTGGGCTGGGCATGGGCACATTTGCCATTCCGACGTCTTCACCGCCTGTATTCTAAATCGGGTATGAAAGGGGTAAGCATGGGCTGCGTGCAGTTCGTGTGCATAAAAGATGGGGCTACATGACGGTGAAGTGCGGGCACACCCAACAGGGGCTGCCCGTGCAGCGCCCTAACGGAACCAATTGGGCTGTAGGTAGGCTAACGCCTGTATTCCCGCCTGTAGCCTAAATTGGTCCTGCATGGAAAATATATGGGCTACGCATGGGCACAATTGCGATTCCAACATCTTCCCCGCCTGTATCGTACATATCTGGTAGAAAAGGCCTAAGCGTGAGCTGCGCAGTAGCAAGACATACAGTGTGTGCGGGCAAACGGCTAGTATTATATCCGCCAGCAGCCTTCGTAAATCCTGCGCAGACTACTCTGAGCTTCACAGTGCAGAAACATCATGCGCCATTAGCGAGTTGCCGGGCAAAACATATCGACAGTCACACGTACACTAGTTGTACACGGGAAGAGTTGACATTCTTGCATTTAGTCTGCCTGCATATCCTACATCAGAGGTAAAAGGGTTAAGCGTGACCAAATAGCAAGACCTTGCACGTTTCACTCTGAGGAAGAGCTGCTCTTTGAACGTCGTAATAACAAAAGAACCAGCTTCTGAGATTTGTTGGTGCTTCTTTTGTGTTTATCGCATTGTATTTTTTTCTGGTGTGCTGCGGTCGCCGCGGAGAAAGCTGCGAGGATAAGGTTTCTTGCTTGTTTCAACGCACTTCAATTACGCCAGCACTTCAAGTGCTTTCGTCGTCTCCATGCAACATGTGGCGCATGGAATTCATGACTAGTTGATGAACATAGCGAGCCTCCGGCGACTGCGCCAGAGGCTGCAAAAGGTTTGTTACTGTCGCGTTAATTGCAGCAGCTTTCTTAATGTCCGCTAGCAGCAGTCTGTAGCGACGCATCGATCAAAACACAAAATTCTAGGTTTTTGTGCAGGCATTCTTTGCGTGTCTTCTTCGTCTAGTGATCGCACATTGATAACGCAACTTGGCCAAGCGCCATCGCGAGCTGCCGCACCCTTCACTCTATCAGGAAGAGATACTAATCACAAATCGCCGAGAACATTTCTATCGACGAACAAGAAAGGTTAGCTAGCGAAAAGGTACAGTGCTAGAGAGAACAAAATAAAAACAAACTCCTGTAGAAACGTCACATGAGTAACCTGTCTTTGCACACTTTTTTCAAGTTTTTTTTCTTTCCTCTCACCAGCGCCTTCCCTGCTTTTCCTGAGGCCACTCTCAAAAAAAAAAAAAACCTGCTCAACGCTGGTTTTTCTGTTTGCCTTTGTTGCATCCCCGAGGGCTCCTTTGTGTCTGTCCTGTCCCTCCCAGCCTCCTTCCCCGAAATGTCGCGGAGGCACTCACTCTACAGCCCACTACCGAACATTTTAAGCCGCCCTCCCGACCTCACTCCCCGCGACGCACAATAAAGTGGAGAGGGGCTCCACAGAAGTGCACCCCCGCCTTTATGCCTTTGTTTGGAACAAGTTTTTTTTTCCTGCGGTTGGGTTGAGTGTCAAGGGATGAAGGTAGCTGCGAAAACACGCTGGCACTTGCTAGTCCTCGTTGAATTTGTGTTATACAGTTTTTTGTGCCTTTCCTCGTGTTGCTTGATCAATCCACGATCGAAGATGGCATCGCCTTCCATGCGTGCATCTAGTGGAAGTATGGTGGAACCCTGTCGTCCTTGTCTCAGTGTTGAATAACTTCGCTCCGAAAGACGTGAGTGGTGAACAGTGACATTTACTGACATATGAGCGGTGGAGGCCACGGCGGAGAAGGCTGATTTTATGACGGCGACGTCGGGCTGCTAGGACGTAAGTACGCATTTGAAATCACTCTGTTGTCTGAGTACTGCCGCCGTCTCAGTGATGTGCTCGGCGTAAACAGAAACTTTCTAGTTGTTCAGTGTCTTTTTTGAACCAGCCAGTTCTAGATTGCACAGCGTAGAGAGACAAAATACCGAAAAATTTTCTCTCTTACATACCGAAATTTCTTGTCCTTCATGGTATAAGACTAAAATTAGTTTTCTGGTGTGTATTCTTTCTTTACACAGGCATATGGTGCATACGTGCGAGCGCAATCATCGACGAGCGTCCTGAGGGGGAGCGGCTCAAGGCCCTGAACAAACATCACGCATCGCATCGATGCTGCGGAATGTGCCGTAAATAAAGAACGATGACCAAGCAAGCATTGGAATCGTCCGAGCAACCTGTTTACACGCTAACAATGTTACGACACACATTTGAAACACAATATTAATTCAAATACGGAAGGCGTGAGGGGCATTCACGATACTGAGCATTGCGAATCGTCAGGGCCAGGCGTCATGAGACGCCTGGCTTGTCTGTGCCTTCTCTTTCGTCCTGTCTTCTTTTGCACGCATTATCTCTTTTTAAGTAATGTGACGTACACCTTCCGGTGCGTGAGATTCTCGGTAGCTTCTTTTCGTCTTTTTTTCTTTTTCTTATTTCTTAGCGATTACCAAACCACAATCACTTTACCGATAACGATCGTCGATTAGAATCCCAGTTATTGATTACCTATGATCAATCCTTATCTAGCTTACAGAGCACGGCATACTACGCCACTTTTACACCTACAAACCATTTGTTCCAGTACACTATAGCACCATAACACCCCTTTTCATTCCGTCCAATTTCTGACGGGTAATTTGCATATTAATATTTGTCTGGCTCCGCGGTGGCTCAATGCTACGGCTCTCGGCTGCTGACCCGAAAGACGCGGGTTCGATCCCGGCCGCGGCGGCCGAATTTCGATGAAGGCGAAATTCTAGAGGCCCGTGTACTGTGCGATGTCTTTGCATGTTAAAGAACCCCAGGTGGTCGAAATTTCCGAAGCCCTTCACTACATCGTTTCTCATAGCCTGAGTCGCTTTGGGACGTTAAGCCACCATACACGACACCAATATTTTTTTCACTACTGTCAGACCAGAACACATCCCAAACACAGATTACTAAGCCATACACCCGACCACACGTTCAATGGGTGTCGCTCAAACACGCCTGAAGCAATTACCCTTCGTGGCCTACGGGAATAAAGAACAAACAAAAACCTTCGTGGCATACGCGTTACTTGCCCACCTGGCGCAGTGGGGCTATTTTCTTTTTCTATTTACAGGAATTTGGGGTTTTTTCCGACGGGCGGAGCCGGGATTTCACCTGATCGAGCTCCTTACGCTGTCGCTTAATACCTGCGACTGTCCAATACTAGACCTTTCCCGGAATGCATCACAGCTCGCGTTTCATGTTGAATGGGAAAAAGATAGCGCGCACCGAGGTGTCTCTAACAAGAAGAAATTGGGAGGGGGAGCCATCACCCAAGGAAGACCGGTTGAGAAGCACACGTGGACTGTTTTGCCTGCGGATTAGGTCCAGGTTGGGCTAATTAGTGTATATTCATAATGATGGTTCAACAGCGCGAACACACCAAGTCCAAGAAAGAGAGAGGACACACACACCAGCGCTGAATTCAGCGCTGGTGTGTGTCCTGTCTCTTTCTTGGTCTATGTGTGTTTGCCTGTGGGCCGAACTTGGGCTAGCCCACATGGGCCGGACTTCGGCTAGCCCATGTGGGCCGGACTTGGGCTAGCCCATGTGGGCCGGACTTGGGCTAGCCCATGTGGGCCGGACTTGGGCTTGCCCATGTGGGCCGGACTTGGGCTAGACCGTGCGGGTCCCCGCTGCACTTCCGCCTAAGCCCCCCTAGAGGTCCCCTCTAAGAAGCCCATTACTGCCCCTATGGGTCCCACAAAGGACCGAGGAAAGCCCCCTGTATCGTTTTTATGCATGCAGACCATAGGGGTCCCCTGCTGGTCCTATGTAGCAAGCCCACTGGGTTGCTCCTGTGGGTCCCGCGCGATGCCGAGTTGCAAATCCCGCACATATCCCACATCGGGCCCCCATGGGCTGCCCGTGTGGGGCCCACGAGGGCCCGCAATTCCGAGCCCCGTTTGTGCTATTGGGGGCGTCTCACAGGAAAAGCCTTTTCTGAAACCATGCTACTTCGAGAAAAAAAATGATTAGATTCTAGGTGATTGTAGATGCGCGATGCGACAATGTGCTCAAGCATCTTGCAACAAATGCATGTAAGTGAGATGGGGCGGTTATTTTCGTGCCATTGTTTGGCCCCGCTTCTGAAAACCGGTACAACCTTTCATATTTTCTAATGGGTGGGGAGCTGACCTGTAGATATTGAGTGCTTAAAGATATGAATCAAGATGATGCTGGAGAGAGAAACGATATTTTTTTTGTATTTTTGAGTTGAGTTTAATCAACACCAGATGAAGGGGATACTTTAAGGTTATTTATCAGATTTACTATGCCATCAAGTGTAACATCAACTGGTGCCATGCAGGGGTAATAATACTCAGGTACAAACGGGGTGTTAAAATTATCTTCTATGGTGAAAACAGATGCAAAAAACGAGTTGGATGCTTTAGTACAGTCATCATCGGAGTACGGGGTGTTGTTAATGTCATGTATTGAAATGTCATCCAGGGAATGGCTCCGAGGTGAAAAAGTTCGATCCGTAGGACCTAGACCTATCCTTGTGATTCCATTTTGTTGCGGGCTTAGTGAGTGCAGGCTTCCTATCGCCCGAATGCTTGTGCTTTCATGACAGTACGTTGCTACTGCAAGCGTGTTCTGTAAATACTGCTAAGTTACCACCATAGCTGTGTTTTCATCGGCAGCAGAGAAGAAAATATACTGTATAGCGGAAGAAATCTTTTTGTTTGTTTGCAATGAGCAGCAGAATATAGATTATTTTTATAAATTGAGTTAAGCGCAAATATTCACTAGTGAGGAAGGGAGCTGTTTTTGAACTTTACAAGGAAATGAAAGACACTTCGAAATTTGTGTTTTTCTTTCCATATTAATTTAGATAGTTTAAATATTGAACATCCTTGATTCCGTACAGTAATACGGCTATAGTGACCATTCTTGCTTGGGTAACGCAAAACAGAAGAAACTGCAAGCGTGCACGGAACTGTAGACACAGTTTTGTTCTAACTTTCTTGCAGGCTTTGAGCACAAGTGAACCCATTCACTTGTACTTACGAAGAGACTCGCCCTTGTATGAAAATTTGGAATGCGTGAATATCACGCAGTATAAGCACCACCATCACAACAAATACTTCTTTCAACAAGATTACCTACAGGATGGCACACGGTAAGTGCATCCGCTGCCTACTGAATGAAAGAGAACAAGCAAATGGAGGAAATCAGGTATCTGCCCGAAAAGAGATAATGGTGACCTATTCTTCTGTTAACGTGGTCATTCTTCACAGTCAGGCTGACGCCTCCGTCGTGCTCACTTAAATGTAATGCAAGCTTTGTCATTGATAAACAAAAGTTAAATATCAACACTCGCGGTAAAATTCAGTGCCACCCTGAGGATATTTAGAAGTTAACATAAACTAGCTGACATTCTAAAACATTAAGCACCCAGATATTTATAGCTATAGTAATACCTTTATTTCTCTGCGATAACTAATGGACTGAGGAAAACAAAAAAGAAGAAATCAACCTGACCAGTTGCCACTTCATAGGAGTAGATGTACATGAAAAATACCATTCCGCCGAGCAACAGAAAGCAGCAGCACGCGATGATGATTCCAAATGAAATTGTCACGGGCGCGCAACTTCACCCCAAAAGTTAAAAAACCACTTGTCTACATGACGACTCGGATATTGCCAATAGTGATGTGACGTGCAGACATATTTAACCCAAACCCCAAAGGGCCACATCAGTACATTCAGAACTTCAAAAGGAGCTGCAAGAATGCACTCGAGTATAACTAGAATTGCTGAAAATTTTCTGAAATTTCAGCAGCGATTTGTTTTCTCACAGACACATGTGGCGTGCGCAAATCATGTGGAAAAGAAATTCGCGATGCTATTGAATCATTTCATTCTTACTACAGAAATAGAATTCCAATTCCAATTTCGGGGCCATTCATGGAATGATACAGTGCCAGCAGAAAAATTAAAAAAACTGCTGTATTATCCTACATGCATGTGGCCATAACTGCTTTGGCAAGTTTTTATGTGGCATTGATATGTGTGTCTGTCGCAATCTAGTGCCGTCTTCTAGAAACGTTTAGACAACTGCTCTAAAAATGCCCTATTTTACACTTCTCACTGAAGAAGTAAACGCAAGCAATGCAAGTATTCTTGCAGTTCATCTACACAATACTGCACAAAGAAGAGCATGCACGACGTCTCTAATTCTTAACATTTCTCATTTTTTGCAATATATGGCTTATATGAAAATCGCTTTCGGTTGTGTTCCACCAGTAATTGACATTAATTCAGATGCGAGTAGATAAGTGTGTTCGACGAAGCAGGGTTCCGATTTGGTGTTAAAATGTCTGTGCATGTATATCAGTCCAAATACGCCAGACAGTTCTGATATAACGTGGTATTCTTGAATGCGTCAGGTCATAATCTCACTTAAACAGACTAGAAGTATTAGACAAGTTAACTGTTTCTATCTTGGGATTGCTCAGTGTTATGTTCGGTTTTGTAACATTTTTTGTTTTTTCCCTCGGCAGAGGGTAGCCATCCATTCATTGACGATTAGTTGTATTTGTTGTGCCCTGCCCGGTAGAGCGCACTCATATCTACCGCTGCTGTAGCGAACGCTCGCTTATTATGGAAAAGAGTGCTGATACCGTCAAAGAATGTATTACGGCAATAGCGCTGGGTCTGATATAAAATTATTCTTTTTTTGTTTTAAGGGTTTCAACGTTCAAAAGCGACTCTGGCTAAGACGGACGCTCATATATAATGAACAACTTAAGCCGGAACGCTCGGTCAGAGCAAAAGACGAACTTGCGGAAACTCGCGCCTGCAGTCGAAAAACTCTCGCTTCCTACACGCGCGGGGTCAGGAGGGCATCTTCTCGGGCATGTCACGTCTTCGTACTCTCCTCCTCCATTAAAAACATGGCGCCCCTCGACCTAAAAAGTTAACGGTAAAATATGCGCACTGGAGCCGTGCATAACCGTCGGCTATTCACGCGCCGATGAACGGTGAGCGTCTGAAGCGGATGGGGAAGCGCCGTTGGCGCCATACTGCGCTCAGTTAAAAGCAAAACAGCTGCAAACGGTTGCCAAAGAAGTTCAGAAGTTTCAATGCCAGTAACGGGCTAAGCTTTGCTGGCCCATCCGGTCGAGTAGCATAGCTCGCCTGCGAATCATCTGTTATATTACGTGGTGGTACTTGTAGCTGACAGACAGTACAACTTGTCTGGGATGGGAAGCTCCAAGGCGGCTTCATTGTACGATTGCAGGGGCAGTAACACAGCGTAGTGTAGTGGCGGAGTGTATGCAAATTGATACTTCCACTGCGAAAAGACTCTCGACGTTGCACCGAAACCAGTTGCGCTGGCTTAGAGGAGGTCGGCGGGGAGCCCTTGGGGCGCTGCGAGCGCGAGTGACAACGGACGAACTCCACATGTGCTCCGCTGCTTTCGTGCCTTCACCCTAGACCGTGAGATCCTAGGATAATTTCATCGAGATCACAGGTTTTCTGAAGACGAGAGGAATCCGGGGACACCAAACAGAAGTATGAACGACGAGTTTTGATCATTTTAGGTCATCATTTCCCCGCGACCAAGCCATATGCCTCGCTACGCCTACCGCGCAGCGCCGAAGAATAGGGAGCTGCACGTCGTAGTGGCGTTCGCCACCTGTGTCGCAGCAGCGTTTGCCGGCTGGGCCTTGCCGTGGACCATGCCCGTGCGCCGTAGTTTGCCATGAGGGTCACTGTAGAAGCCATCCCAGTTTGTCGAGAGGACCAGTGATTAGTCGATTAAGCTAACGAGGTCCAGGAAGCGCGAACAACATTAGTGCTATCCGTGCCCAGTTTTCCTGGAGGCAAACAGGGACCGTACCAAGCGTCCCAAAGCAACAACAATGGGCTGCGTGCGACGAAGTTGGCAGCTGAACTCACGCCATGGCAGCGAGGACGCTTACCTACCAAGAAATCTGTAGCTTCGAACCATCCTCGCTTACCCAGCAATGCTCTCAATGTCATTGTGCGCCCACACGGCCGACTGTGCTACTCTCCAAGATTACAACCTACCAACTATTGGAAGCGATCTGCACGTCTGCTGACTTCATCAGGGACGCTGTTCGTCACGAAGACCTAATACAAGCTAACCTGACTCAGAATACCTTCGCGTACTGAGCCCCTGCCGTCGAAAGAGGTGAACGGTTCAAGCAACGCAAAGAGATCAACGTCGACAAGGCGTATCAGATACCCGTCTACTGCGCTCCAGATGATATTTCGAGCCGCAGTGTGATTCCCGGCGTCGATCTCCGACTGGATTGAAATCCAATTCAAGCAGAGTTACAGGACAACTGTAACCCACTGATTTTCCACTTTTGGCGGCTTGGAAACACCACAGCTGTACTAATCACATTCGCTCAGCCCAAAGTGCCTATCTGGGTCTACTTTTGCAATAGTCGCTACAGGTGCAACTTATTCTAGAAGAAATCCGAGGTGTGATTTCACTGTGGTGAGCTCGCTCATCGAGCCGACGTTTGCGCAGGCACAACTACCAAGTGCAGAAGTTGCGGACTAGCCAATCCTAACAAAGACCCCACGTACAAACCAGTCTGCCGCGTGTGCTGCAAGGAGCTTCTCACGGGCGATAGTCGCTGTATGGAAGCCTTCAGGACTCCTTACGAAGTCAAGCGCAGGAAGCGGGAGAAAATCCAAAATGCTGAGGCAGATAAACTCAAGTCCCAAGAGACCGCCAAGCGGGTCACGCTCCAGCACACCAGCCGATGAGACCGGCAACGCTCCGATAGCCAGCAGCGGAAGCCCCGAGACCACTCGAGTTCTTTTGCACCGCTCAAGTCTCCCGCTCCACGTATTGGGTCTCAGGCTATCTCCCGGACGAGACCCGGGCCACCTGCAGTTGTCCAGGAGACACGGGCTCTTATCATCCTCTGCAACAGCCACCTGGGCTGCCACCATCACTACCCGATCTACGAGAAAGTCAAGAACCGGTCAGTATACGCAGGAAGGGACTATCGCTACTCTAGACACACACGAAGCAATTATGAAACTGGCAGCGGTCATCGAACAACTGTTACTCAGAGTAGAGGCTCTCAAAAGGCCAACGGCCACAATCACTCCGTCTCCCCCGTGTCCGCAGGGTTCACCTGAAACAGTACCTATAAATATCGCTGCCCCCTTTAGATCCGCAGAAAAAATTCTGGGATTCAAATCTATCTCTATCTCTCCTCCATCGCTGCATCCTAGAGGATGTAAGTACGTAAAGCATGTCAACTGTTTTGAGCTAGCATTAAAATAATGACGTAATCGGCGATTGAGTTTTAGCCTTCTCCTCAAAGCACGTAGGAGTGCGCGGAAGGTCGGTTTGGCGTCAATGAAGGTAAGATTTCAATTTATCGCCGTTGTTAACTACACCCTGCCTTGTCTAGTTACCTACTGCCAAACAATGCTCGGCGGGCTTTGCCGTCATTGGCGTTGGTTTTTCTTTCAAAGCAAGTGCTTCAGCGCTAAAATATGCCGGTACCTTGGATGATATCACTGTCCGCACCCGACTTCCCGCTGTGCGCTGAAGGGAACCTTGAAGACCATCGCTATTTAATTCGGTGGTTATGCCACCTTTTGAAATATTATCCCTAAAGGACTTCGCATGCTATACTTCCAGGTCTGACATACTCGACTCCTTTAACTCGTCGATTGCTAAAACCTATGCCGTGCCCTTTAAGCTTAAAAAATCGTCTTGCTACCGAATAAGAAGTGTAATAACGAGCCACTGAATATGGGCATCATTCTCGGGCTTCAGTTATTCATTCTCTACGTGTCCTATTTGCGGTCCGCAATGTAGTACATGTTGGTAGTAACGACCGACCAAATCTATCGTCTCCATTCCCCCTCATCTCCAATAACGCCATCCCGCTATCTCATTTTCATATCCCATCGCTGTCTGCCACTTCCCAGGGGAGAACAGGGGAGTCTCCCCGGGCAGGCTCCTCTGGCTATGGTTCGCTTGGTAGCTGTTTCTCCTTTTATCTTATTTTGCCCACCTTCGGGTGGCAAAATCTCTATTTCCCTGAGGCCTTCTCTTCTATATTAAGCCTCTTCGATTAAGCCTGTTGTACGAAAATGGTGCAGGCAGGGGCTATTATTTTTCATTTTATTTCGTCCCCCGATACTTACTGTCCCGAGTGGGATCTTTTGTTCTCCACCTTGGAAATGAAAAAGGCGGGTGGATGGAACCAAGTTAGGAGTGCGTTACGAACGACTTCCTAAGCTTGTGTTTGGCGGCCAGGTATGGCGGCGGATACAGTCGAACATGCATATGACTGCCCGTATGTGTATTTGCGGTAGCGCGTCTTTGGTTCACAGTTGACTGGAACTGATTTCGCCTTTCATAGCGATGTTGCTGCGATTCATCCGAGCGATTAGTTATACCGTAGCCCTAAATTACCCCCTAGGGAGTAAATTCGCCATAAGGAACACATGCCGGCGCTGAGGACGCCGGAAAGCGTCATGAGGGGGCCTTCGTTGCAGAATCAGGTGCGCATAACGGAATTGTTTCAGGAATAACTGTCACTTTTGTTGGTCTTCGTATTTTTAATTTTGACACACGGGATGTCCTCCTACTGCGGACGTTCAACGAAACAACGAGATCTATTAAAACAAAACTGATAGGTGTAACGTTAACAGACCTGGAGCTGGCAGAGTGGGTGACGGAAAAATAGGAATGGGGTGAAGCGCATATGGCAGGTTCTCTCTGATAATGAATGGCAGCTTACCAATATCGCTGTAGAGAAAAGTACACAACAGCTGTATCTCACCGCTACTCAACTGTCGGGCAGAAACATGGAGGATAACGAAAAAGATTCAGCTGAACTTAAGTCGACGCAGCTAGCTATGGAAAGAAATATAATAGGTGTCACGTTAAGAGACCTGAAGCAGGCAGACTGGGTGATAGAACAAAAGCGGGTAAATGACATCCTAGTAGAAACCAAGAGGAAGAAATGGGCTTGGGCAAGTCGTTTGATGCGAACGCAAGATCTTTAAGCGTAAAGGAATGGATTCCAAGAGAAAGCAAGCGTAGCAGGCGGTGGCAGAAAATCTTGGAGGCAGATGAGATGAAGAAGTAAAAAGGGTGCCTCTAATTCTGCACCGAAATGTCTGCCTATCTTTATGCCTCCTTTATTCCTGATTATCTCCTATCTCACGAAGTAATGCTAAAATACAGAATTCACATTGTTTTGAAAGGGAGAGAACTCATATCTTTGTTTTTAAAATTAAGGTATGAGTTCGCTCTCTCCGTCTTCAAGACGCCTGCTGAAGGAAACATTTTGGGCTCTTGTGTTAGGCGCAAATGGTGCATAATATGCTAGAAAGCTTCAAGAATTCACAGCACCCCCCCCCCCCCTAAAAAAAAAGTTTCTTGGTGCAATAAGTTTCACACAGCCAATACAGCACATAACTGGCTTCGGCTGCTGACCAGTCTTATTTATTATAAAACCGAAGAATGCCTGACGCCAGACAGGAAGTCTGACACTGTTCGTCGCAGAGATGAGGATGTCCAATACAATCAAAAAGCGCAGGAGCCACTGCTATCTTTGTTATGTTCACGTGGATAGACGCCTGAAGCGTAATGCATTTAGATGGATCTGGTCGCATGTCTCATGTCGAAGTCATCCGTCAGGTTGGTTTAAAACCAAGCAGCGAGACAAGTGACCGCCTCATTGCCACCCACCCTGTTTCTGCCTACTCAGTCTACCCGCCTCGGGTGCGGCTGATAAAGGTCTGATGACACGCGCGGCGACGAGTGGTGTTCCCTTCTTCACATTACCGCCGTGTAGTTTTAGAGCGACGTGCAGGTTTTCAAAATTTGCTGCGCTACAGCAACGACAGGAATTGCGCTTTCAAAATTCTAAAATAGCCAAAACATCTCAAAGATCACACCTATCTTGATTCTCCGAACTGTGAATCCACCGAGCGTCGGAATGCAAACAAGGGGGGCTAGCGCCATGCCGGTGCTGGACGGAGGTCGATGCGTCCAGCGTCAAGGCGAATAGGAAGGCCTTGGATCCAGCACAGACGTCAGCAGCTCATCGTGTGTGCTGGTGATCGGCGCTTGCATGGAATGAGCTTTGCGCGGTGCCATGCCGAGGCTTCATTTCGATTCTGAACGAGAGATTTTTTAAAGCGGGGCTTGTTTTTTTTTATTCGAGAAATGTGCCGCGAAGAACAAGTTGAGAAAGGGGGAATGGGATGCAGGAGATAGAAAGTTAAATGGAGCGAAGACTAGTTTCGCGCAGGCAGTCGCAGAGGTTGCGGGTGAAGTGTTCGTCCATAGTTCACTTTTTATAATCACATCTGCGGTTCCATCGCAGGCGCACTTCCCTGGAGAGCCGTATTCTAACAGGAGTTGTTGCTGGGCACGTTTACAAGTGTCGCACTACACAAATGTCCGGTGCAGCGCCGCAATGAGGGCACCTGTGCGCTTCCAGATATTTTTCCCACCGACGATGACGGACAGATCTGCTTACTAGGTGTTGAATAAATAGTGAATTTTTTTAGAGCGGAAGCTTTTAAGCTGCACAAGCCTAGTTAAGGGATTACTACTGGAGCGTTTTAATTTCCTCCTTTGCCAAACTTTATGCGGGACGCTTTTTCTTCCCTTTTTTGTGTTTTATGATGTTCCCAACATTTCATTGCTTCACCCAACATTTCATTGCTTTCCAGTAGCAAAAGGAACTATTGCTTGCGTAAACCAACTTTTTCTTCCCATATTGAATTTGAAACGCATCCTAATCTGCTGAAGGGGAACGCTATTGCGTGCAGGTTCGACTGAGACAGATCAAACAGAGCAAAACGAAGTCGTGTTTATAATTCAAAGATAATGAGCCAATAAGAAACGAAAACTAAAAAAAACGCGCACTAAACACGCACACGACACTACAGGTTAAAGGAAAGAGTTAACCACATCTTGAACGTCCTAGGTGAAGCGGGGATGCCTCGTACACAGGGCGGATGCGGGGTGTTGCGTCGAAGAAAGCAGCGGAAGGAAGCCAGGTGGTGGTAGGAGTGAAGAGGATCCCACGGAGGCGCCGGTGGACTCCCGTCAGCAGCCCCGCGAATTTGGCAGCAGCAGGGAAAGCATAGCCAGAACACTTCGACGGCGTCACGAAGCACCGTAGGCTTAATGCCGGCGATCCAAGGCGGCCTTACGCCAGCATGGACCCACAGTCCATCGGCGGCCACGTCCAAGCTTGAAACCCAGACCTCTGCTGCGCTCTCCCTCTTAACACCTCGGTTTCCTCACACGTCGCTCTCCCCTCCTGGGGCTCGCCTCGCTCTTCGTCGTCGTCGAATTGCAGTCACCATTCACACGTACACACGTGCAACGCTGGGCTGGCACGCGCAGCGCTCCGCTGTCACCGCACCACTGTCGAGGCACCACACTAAAAAATCCCCCGACGGTTTTTGCGAACCTCTAGTATGCCGTGCCTTTGGAAAAGCTTTTCGCAAAAAAATAGTGCATCAGTGCACAGAACTGTAAAGTTTACTTGGGAAGCGGACCGGTCCGACGTCGTCGAAATAACCAAAGGCACAGTGACACATGGAGGCACATGGAGACGCGGACAGAGGAAACATGGGGCCAAGCATTATACATGTTGCAAGAGGGAAAAAAAAACAAACCTTAAAAATCACCGGACACGAACTTTACGGGCGCCTCTACCATCAGGGTCTAAATTTACGCACTGAACAACATATAATTGGAGAAGGAAAAAACAAGCCAGAAACATCTACCAAACTACATTTGCACAGGTAACCATGGCAAACATCGAACAGCCGCACTGTACGCTGGGCATCACCATCCGGCAGTTTGCAAACGACTCATGCAATCAGCGCCCACGTTTTCCGTCTCTTGATGTAATCTACACGAAATGTACACTCTTGTAATGTTAAGATCCAGCGCAGTACCCAGCTGTCCAAGTGCTTTGCCTTCGCTAGATGGTGGAAGGGTCGGTGGTAAGTCTGAAGGATGAAGAACGTTCCGTACAAGAAGTGGAATTTCTCCACAACTCAAGCTATCGCCAAAAAATTGCGTTCAATCGCTGCGCAGCGAGATTGACTGTCGGCTCGCATATTACTGTCGGCTTGCATATTATTCCGGGTGGAGCCCTGCTGAAAAAAAGTTCTATGATGCAATAACCTCATAGATCATTCATCATAGAATATCATACAATTTGTATGACATATCATACAATCTGTATGATATATCATACAATTCGTATGATACATCATACAGATTGTATGATATGTCATACAGATTGTATGATATTCTATGATGAATGATCTATGAGAGTAAATTTCACAGGTTCTTCTCTTCCTTTGCACCAGAGGTGCCCCGCCAGAGACGGGTGGTTTAACTCGCAAGACTGAAGCTTGATCTCTGCACCAGGGGTGCCCCGTCAGAGACGCTCTCACGATGAGTAGAGATACAGGGATAAAGGAAATACTTATGTACAGTTTATGTACAGCAATTTACAATAGATACAAGTTCAGGCACTAGAGGCAAAATTAAACAGCAAAGAGATACACGACAAGAAAAAGGTGGATCTGGCTAATACTAGGGGAGGCCCCTACTCGGCGTGGCCGAAGATGCATAGCATCTCACCTTAGCGCAGAACCCCGCTTCCAGTTCCGGGGCCCGGTTTTAAAGCCCTAAAGGCCCGGCCCACATTTCGTAGCTTCCAATCATGTTGTGCCCTCAACATGATTGGTTCTTCAAGGGCATGGCCAGCCCTCCGGCTTCAACAAGGTAAACCACCCTCTTTACCACTAAATAAACATAAAAACAAATACGAATACACATTCGTGCAAGCACGTGCGCGAATCGGTTCCGCGGGGTGGGGGGGACACCCGCACTTGCCGGCGCGTTCGCGAGCGGCCGCGTTCCAAGAAAGGAGACGCTTCGCTTTGAGCGCCCCCAGCCGCGTTCCAATGACCCCGCGTACACTGCCGATCCCTTACAATGAGGTTATTGCATCATAGAACTTTTTTTCAGCAGGGAGGCCTCCATTATGTTCCTGCAGGAGAACGGCGCCTATGCTGACCTCGGAAGCATCTGTAAGAAGCATAGACTGCTTACTGAGAATTGGAGCTCTTAATACGGGCCTGGATGTTAATGCGTTCTTGAGCTTGTCAAAAGCGTATCCAACCTCCGTGGCGTCCAAGAGGTAAGGTTGCGTTTAGTTTTCCGTGTCATCTTCACGAGCGATTGCACTTTGTCGGCATAGCCAGGCATGAAATCGCGGTAGTATCCGGGAAGCGCTAAGAAGAAACGCATTTCCTTATTGTTCGTCGGAATTGGCATGTGGACAACCTTTTCTACATCTGTTTCCAACGATCTGATTTTCCCATCTCGAAGCTGATGTCTAAGAAAAGGGAGGGCAGCGGCCCGATTTGCTTTTTCTGTGGTTTTATGAGGGCGAAAAGGCGCCCGTGTGCTGTGCAATGTCAGTGCGTGTTAAGATCCCCAGGTGGTCGAAATGATACCAGAGCCGTCCACTACGGCACCTCTTCATTCCTCTTTTCTCTCAGTCCCTCCTTTATATCTTCCCTTATGGCATGGTTCAGGTGTCCACCTTGATAAGTGAGACAGATACTGCGGAATTTCCTTTCCAGGAAAAGCAATTTCAATTTCCTGCATGGCAGAAGGCAACGAATATTGCGGTATATATCGTTGACACTCCGCTAGGTTAGTCTTCCCAAGAATCTGAGAAAATATATCTACATGCGTTTCATAGAAGCTCAGAATCTCTTGCTGTTTTTCGCCATCGAGCTTGGTGGAGATATCCACGGCTTCACTCCCTTTCCCGAGGTCCGTGCTAAGGGTAGGCAGTTCTTGTTCGTAATCACCTTGTTCGATTACGACGGAAAATTACGGCTCCCTGTCTCCTGGGACACATGCTTTTCGTATCATTTAAACTTATTGATGTGGGACAGCCTGGTTGTGTGGCCCAAGTCGATCCAATAATCCAAGCCGTTATTCTTCTGAAACTACGAAGGGACCTTTCCCGTGCATTAGTAGTTTATTGTGGCTACACGGCGAAAGAACAAGGGCTCCATTCCCAACCCTTAACTGACGCTTTTCGCTGATCTTATCATAATATCTCTTCCTGTTGAACACGCACTGTTGAAAACGCACAACTGTAGACAACGCAGAAAGTTTTGATGTTCCGGTCGCACAGTCGGCTCGATACGTTCTCTTAGGTCCAGAACGCGACGTGTCTTCTCCCAGCTCTTCCTCTGTCCAGAGCTCTCTGAGGACTGCGAGCAGTCCTCGCATGTGTCGTCTAAAAATTTACTCAGATTGAGCACGCCTCGCCTCGCCATCGGCACCTCTCTGTATGCGAAGAGAAGTGGAGCGATATAACGGTCCTATGTTTTAAGCTACTCCTGAATAAGGTTGCGCAGCATCTGCTTGAGTGTGCCGCTAAATTTCGTCACCATCCCATTAAACATTACATGGTAAGGAGTCGCGTTGAGATATTTCACCTCCAAGAAATCATTCAGCTCTCTCATTATTTCGGAAGTGAAACAGGAGTCCTTATCATAAAGGATCTCTCTCGTAAAACCTATTGTTGAAACAATCTCTACCGCATCGAGAGGGTCATCACCACCAGACTCATTAGGTACTTGGAGGGCAACAATCTGCGGCCGCAAACGCAGTTCGGATTCCGGCCGCACCTCTTAACACAAGACGTCCTGGTATACATATACAAAGACCTTCTTAAGAAACCTCCAAAAACCCAAACGAGGGCCATTTTTTGCACATGATTTAAAAGCCACATTTTAGAACGTCTTCCACTCTAGTATTCTGCGCGGCCTAGCCGACGTCAACGGTGGTCCAAAGATATACAACTACAATAGAAACTTCCTAACATCGAGACAAGCGGTCCTCAACCTGGGATCCTTCCGATCTTCGCCCATCACACTTGGCCCGCGAAGAACCCCGCAGGGTCAGTTGTCTCGCCCCTGCTATTCAACCTGGAGATGAAGGACCTACTATCCCAGCTTAAGAAAATCGAAGGCGTAAAACATGCCATCTACGCAGATGACATCATGATCTGGTGCCGCACCGGGAGCGATGCAGAGGTGAAACAACGTATCCAGGCAGCAGCGGACGTGGTCCACCAGTTTGCAAAAATCCGAGAGTTGCAGTATTACCCAGAGAAGTCGGAACTGCTCGTACTCCAGAACCCGAGACAACCTCTAGCCCAAAACATCTCAATCCGCATCGATAGACACGAAATCCCCAAGCCATCCGAAATTATAATCCCTGGCCGGTATATACCACAAGGCTGGAAAAACACCGCGACCGTCAGAAAGCTCGCAACTACTACGCAGCAGATAACCACGATGCTCAGCCGCATCTGCCACAAGCACCACGGCAAAAAAGAAATGGACGCGATTGGACTGGTTCAAGCTTTTGTTATCCCACGAATTACGTAAGGGGTGGCTACCTCCATCTCACCCAGTCGGAATTAACAAAACTAGAGTCATCCATACGGGCGGCTTACGAAACGGCACTTGGTCTCCCAAAGACAGCATCAGCATCGCGCCTCATGTCTCTCGGCATCCACAACACGCTCCAAGAAATCGGGGCGGCACAAAGATTGATACAGCTTAACCGTCTGGCCATCACTCAAACAGGCCAGATCTTTCTAAGCAAGGTGCACCTCACAGCACCCTACACGGTCGACCAACGGACGGAACTGCCTCTATAGATCCACAAGAAGATCAATGTCTATCAAATTCCCAGAAATATGCATCCCACATTTAACGCAGAGAGAAGAAACGCCAGAGCCCAAAGCCTGCGCAAGAAATTGGATAGCCGCCCGGACACGCTCTACGTGGATGCAGCCGGTCCAATCTAAAGGCGGATGTTCATCGCCGTAACCAATCCCGAGGGAAAACTGATCAACTGCGCGTCAGTGCGCACGTCCAACCCCACTCACGCAGAGGAGGCAGCCATTGCACTAGCGCTAGCTACCAACCCAAGCCCTCATGTGCTCACAGATTCACAAACTTCCTGCAGAAATGCAAACAAAGTACTAATCCATCAGTCAGGTCTCACACTCTTATCGAAACGTCCTCCTAATCAAGCATCAACCCTATGGTTTCCAGGCCACACGGAATACACGGGAGGGAATAATGCCGCCCGCCGGCACGCCCGAGCTCTTATATACCGGGATTCCCCCTTAGCCGACGAGGCAGAGGAACACGTTACACATCCAATAATCAGCTCCACCGAACACCTAGAGGCTTACAGACAGGCCAGACAGACATACCCCACACCTGACAAAACTCTAGACAAGGCAGAACACACGCTTCGCGACTACAGACACTCTCGTAAATCCACTTAAACTCCACCAAATGGTTGGTACCCCTCACTCTACAAACCAGAGTGCCCACACAGTGGAGAAATAGCGACTGCTTTTCACATGATGTGGGCATGCCAGTTCAATCCTGTCATAGACAGACTTTCGAATCCCGATTTGGAGCAGTGGGAGGTCATTTTGTACAGCGAGGACCCCGATCAGCAACGAGGACTGGCTCGCAGGGCCCACGCTGCGGCGCAGGACAGTGAGCTGGCGGAATAGGCGGACCACACAAGGTCTAGTAAATTCCATTGTTTAAATAAGGTTTTCAATCACTAAATAAATCAAACCTTCTACCACGGTTGCTGAATCAATCTTTGACACAGCCACAGCGGAACGCAAAAGGCTCCCGCGTGCTGCGCGATGTCTGTGCACGTTATAGATCCCAAGGTGGTCGAAATTACTCCGGAGACCATCACTATTGGACGCCCCACTCTAGCGGTTCTGTGCATTGTGTCGTGCGCGTGTGCCTGTACTATGCCCAACCAGATCGTGACGCGCGTGCGATCTCTACACATTTTATATATGTTAATATGTAAATAGATTTATTCCAAATGTACCTCAGCCTGTGCTTTCTAACTGTCCCCTCACCCCTTTCATTTCACTTCTGCACACTGCCTGCTATCCTTCATTTCCCCTCCCCCAACTTAGGTGCTTCCCGCAACGGTAGCAAATGCCGGGGCTAGCAAAAATCCTTTCCTTCCATGGCGCCCGTTTCTGCGTTTCGCGGCGTCAACGTCGCCATTGCCATTGTCCGTTGTAACCAGCAGTGGACATCTTAGTCGCGCTTTAAGCTATGAAACCAATGGAGCGGGAGCTCGGAAAGCAAAGAAAAAGCCCATAATTGCCCTCTGGGAAGAGTGGACCTCTCAACCATGCTTTAAGCTACGTGGCTGTAGTGACAGATGTGCGCTGCATGTGCTGGCACTGACAACATTGTTTCATTTTAAGGAAATGAAGTGCACATAACTGGCTCCCTGGGCCAGCGGACGTCTGAATGACGCTTATAGGCACGTGGGGCGATGAGAGAGAGGTGCAGGCTTCAAGCATTGACAACGTTACGCCAGAAACGCGGCGCTAAAGCCATAGGCCGTCGGCGTTAATTGTGTTCACTGGCATTGGCGTTGACGTTTTACACTCCGATAACTTTAAGGAAAGGAAGTGCACGTGACTGGCTCCCTAGGCCAGTGGACTCCTGAATCGCGCTTATAGGTAGTTGGGGGGATGGGAAAGACGTAGGCTGCATGCGTTAGCGCTGAGTACGGTGAGCGAATTCTCGCGATCAATCAACTGCTACCTGCCTGGGTGGCAGGGTGGGTGGGGTCTCTACTGCAGATATATAGACAAAAAAATTCAGGAGGCACTTTGACTGTCTAAAGTGCGTAGAGGCGAAAGCGTTTTCCGCACAACTTTCGCTGCTTCTGTGGCACTGGTGGCGTCACATATAATTGAGTACTAATTACTACGTGATGACAAATCACTAATTAATGGTTAATTACTGATTAATGCTTGAATGCTAATTAACCGCTAATTAATGTCGCTTAAGCGTCGCCTTTAGGACTGGAACGCGACAGCGTGTTGTAGCGCTGCCAGGGAGTCCACAGAACGCCACCACCTGTTCGGCGCGATGCCTTGCCCTTTGAACGCAACGCTTTTTGAGGAAAGGAAATGGCGCTGTAATTCTCTGTCATCTCGGTGCACACCTGAACCGCACCACAGAGGAAGGGAGGAAGTGGGAGTGAAAGAAGACAAAGAGGGCCCGTAATGAAGAAAATGAAAATTGTACTTGAGGAAACGAAATCACGCAGTAGCTATCTCACATAGGTGGACACCCGTCAAAATTCAGGGGGCACTTTTTTGACCTAGTGTGGTCACTGATGTGTGGTTAAGATGTTAAGCTTCGCATCTAAGAGTGGAACGCGACAGCGTCTTGCGACGCTGCTAGGGAGTCCATAGAACGCCATCGACCATTCGGTTCTACGCCTCGCTCGACGGTAAATTGGGTTTTGAGGAAAGGAAATGTATCTTTCTCTCATATCTCGGTGCACACCTAAACCTCGCCGGAAGGGAAGGGAGGACGATGAGAGTGAGCGAAGATACCGTGTTCACTAGACGCGCCTTTGTTCATTCCAAACCATCGAGCTGACATGGCGGAGTGGATAGCATGCTCGTCTCGCACGCCGAAGACCGGGGTTCGATTCCCGAGCTCGACCAATTTCCTACTCGTTTTTATTTATTTATATGGCCTGACTAGAAAAGTTAATTCGGCTAATTGGTAATTAAGCAATTAACTAAGCTCAGTCCCACTTACTTGGAGCATCACTATACGATCCCTTCAATTGGTTGCATGGTTACTAGCCGATGGCCCCGTTTGGCAATTGGCCCCGTTTGAAATTCGCGCACTGTGACGTCACGACCGTTTCAACCAATTGAAAAGCGTGACATTTCTGTCGACAACTGCTGTTTACAACGATGAGACATTAAAGGCTTTCGCCTTAAAAGAATTTCTTACTACTTATGTGGGAGAACATCCCGTCCTCTCGCTCGTAACGCCTCCCACGGCTGCGACAACCTCGCCAAATACTTGCTTATACCTCGTCTTTCAAAACCAGGCATTGGTGCAGCAAGTCCAGCATATATCCATCTATTTCTCCGACTACAAAGCTTCCTTCATGGCATTAAAGAACTATTAGTGGAGTGCTTCTTGAAGAAGGAATACGTGTGAAAAATAAAAAGTTGTCTGTAATTGTACATACATGTTTTGCTTGAATTCTGTACCTAAATATATAAAAAACTAAAAGAGCTGATGAGCTGCGCTCAAATTTAGCATTAGGAAGTAACGCAATAGTCGGCCATTTTTTTGTGCTTCCTTGAACAGGAACATATACATACACGAACACATAGCAGTTGGCGCTGGTAGCTCGCGTCTCGACGGCAGAAAACCACCAACACCGAGAAGATGCTCCAGCACACCGAGATTGTTTGGGTGGAACAGCCTAGTGGCAGCCTAGTGGCTGCTGTTGTAGGCGCAGCATTACCCTCCCTCTCGGAAAGACTATCACCCCGATGCTTTAATAAGAAAATTTGAAATAAAGCGAGGAAAAAAAAACAAGACTGAGTAACGCGCGGCACTTAGCCACTGAATGCCTCGTGCAAAATAGGGTTCATCCGCATGACATGAATAATCCCTGGACTCTGCTGACGACGAGTAGTCCGGGAAACCCCATCGAGAAGAATTTCATAGGTTACGTCCCTTAGCTGACCGAGCTCTCTGTAGGGCCAAAATAGTGCTTTAGCAGCTTTTCGGAATGACCGCGGCTTCAAATGGGGGTCCATACCAACACTCTGTCGTCCCGGGCGAACGTCATCATTCTATGGCGGCTTTTTAACGTCGGACCTCACGGCCTTGTTAGTTCAGGATGCGCACTCTCGCAATTTGTCGCGCTCCTGCGCGAAGCGTTAATTCCTCGGCGCCAACATCGGGGGTCGCGGCCATCATAGGGCAGCATTGCTTCCAACATTGTCGACACTTCGCGGCCGTACAACAGACAGAAGAGCGTCCTCTGCGTCGTTTCCCATTCAGCCGTGATATACGCGAATTAATATATAGCAGGATATCGTCCCATGATCGATGGTCAACGTCAACATACATGGACAGGGTGTCGTTAAGGAGCTCGGTCAGGCCTTTCGTTTGGGGATGGTAGGCAGCGTTTTCCTGTGAGTAGTGCCACTCAGCCGCATGAGGGATTCGAAGAGCTTGGAGGTAAATGCGGTGACTCAATCCGTGATAATTAGCGCTGGAGCGCCATGCCTGAGGACGATGTGTTCCACGAAAAATTTCGCAGCCTCGGCTGCTGTCCCGCGCTGGAGGACCCTGGTTTCAGCGTGGCGTGTAAGGTAACCAGTGGTGACTATAATTCACCGGATTCCCGAAGATGAAGTTGAGAAATGGCTTAGAAGATCCATGACAACTTGCTCAAATGCGGCTGTAGGCACTTGTACGGTATGTAAAAGTCGAGCCGGCTTGATAGGGGGCGTTTTCCGACTGGTCTGGATTTCTGGACAAACTCGACTGAATTTCGACTTAATTTCTGGACAAGCAGTCGGAATTGTTATACTGGCGCCCTGATTTATGCACGACGAACACGTCGAACTGCTGAAGACATAAGCTCCAACGCGCAAGGCGACCAGAGGGATCACGTAAGTTCGTCAACCGGCAGAGGAGTGGTAATCGGTTACGACTTGAAAATGCCTGCCGCACAGGTACGGTCGAAATTTCATTACTGCCCATACCACGGCGAGACATTCTTTCAGTACGACATTAGATTCAGTACGAGACAAAGTGCGGCTGGCGTATGCTATCACTTGCTCAGCATCGTCCTGCCACTGTACGAGTACAGCAACCAGGTCCACGTTCATCAACTCCCGTCGCCGTAATTCATCAAATGCCTATTGCTGCTGTTCTGTCCACACGAACGGAACGTTCCCTCTTGTAAGATGAGTCAACGGTGCGGCAAGTGGGGAAGAGTTGGCAATGAAACGCCGGTAATACGCGCAAAGGCCCAAAAACCGCCGGACCGTTTTCATGTCCGAAGGAGTGGGAAAGTTGGCGACGGCAGCTGTTTAAGTAGTATCCGGCCAGACTCTACAATGGCTGACGATATGGCCCAAAAAAAGCAGCTCCTCAGAGTCAAAGTTGCACTTCCCGGGCTTTAACGTCAGGCCGACAGATCTTATTGCCTGCAGCATAGTCAAGGGGCACTGGAGGTGTTCTTCGAACGCTGGCAATATTACAACAACGTCATCCAGCCATACCAAGCATGTCTGCCTTTTCAGGCCCAAAAAAGCAGCGTCCATCATTGTCTGAAATGTTTCCGTATCCGAATGCAAACCACAAGAAACGACCTTGATCTTTTAAAGGCCATCCGGCATCACAAACGCTGTCTTCTCGCAATCACACTCGTCAACTTCAATCTGCCACTTTTAAGTCCAGCGAAGAAAAGTAGCGCGCGTGCCGCAGCCGTCAAGACAGTCGTCAATGCGTGGTAACGGGTAGACGTCCTTTTTGTAACCTGGTTAGGCTTCTGGTAGTCAACACAAAATCGCGAACTGCCATCTTTCTTATTAAACAATACCAAAGTGGAAGCCCATGTGCTCTTCTACGGCTGGATAGCACCATCCTGCAGCATTTCTTGGACTCGCTCAGCTATGGCTTCGCGCTCCCGCAATGAGACACGGCATGGTTTTGCCAAGCCGGCCGGGTACTGTAGCCCGTTATTATGCGGTGCTTAGCGAGAGAAGTCTGTTTGACTGCCGGCTTAGACGAGAAACAGCCTTGTAACTGAAGCAGAAGGCCGACTAGGCCTTCCCTCTCAGTTGTGGGTAAGCCTGGGTTCACGTGGAGGAAAACTGGGGTGTGCGACAGGTGGACGTTTCGCTCTGGAGGGCAAGACAGTCGTGAATTTCAGCGATGCACTTTAAGTATGCGACCGCGATGCCTTTGGCGATGTGTTGCCGTTCGGCCTCGAATTTGGTTAGGAGGACATATCCCAGGCCGTTGTGTGGAGTTACGATTCCTTTCGCGATGCAGACCCCACGACAGAGCACAAGCGCAGTGTTTTGTTCTGCTACGCCGTCAGCACTGTTCCGGTCGTCACAAATGACGGTAACCAGGACACAGGATCTAGTAGGCATGGTCACGTCTGCGTCGATGATGTCCAGGGATGCTCTGCGTGGTTCGGTGTCGGCTGAAACACTTCCAGGGATCAAAAATGTTTCCAGACGACAAGGGAGGTTTATGATGGCGCCATGCTCGCGCAAGAAGTCCATTCCAAGGATCAGGTCTTTGCAGCAGTGCGGCAGAACAACAACAGTGCCAAAAAAAGCAGAGTTTGCAATGGTGACTCGATCAGTGCATCTTCCGACAGGGGTCATGAGGTTAGCGCCAGCAGTAGGAATCTGAAGTACATCGCATTGTATTTTTACCTACCTGAGGCGATCCTCGAGGTGCTTGCTTATTATTGAAAAGTCACTGAAGCAGTCAAAACAAAGAAGCAGTCAGTGGGTGCCTGTCAACATGAATGCGGAGTTCGGCGCTAATAATTGCTTCCGTGACAGGAAAATTCGGTATCACTGATTCGGGCTGCGTCGGCATCAGGATCTCGGCATCGCGCTCCGGCGGCCATCGGGGGTCTTCGCAATATCTGCTGTGAGCAACCTTTCCAACCGAGGTCGTCGCTTTCTGTTTCCCCGGCGCGGGCTTGTCCGACCTCGCAGTCCATCTGCAAAAGCCTGGCGGCTGGGCGACGTGATCCGTGCGGGAGACGGAGAGGGTGGTCGGCGGTTAGACGTAGTATCATGGGCAGCAAGGTATTCCTCTATTTCGTGGAGTCGCTCAACGGAACGGGCCCAGGGAGCTTCACGTGGGAATCCCCGGACGCGGATTTCACGTTAGCGGACAGACGATACAGGTGGCCGGCTTCCCCGCAATGGTAGCAGAGTGGCTGCAGGTCAGAAGTGCGCCAAACAGCCGCATTCCGGGCTAGTGGCCGCATGGCAGGTCCTCGCTGGGGCCGCGGGTAGAATGACGGTGGCGGAGCGGCTGGCGGCGGAGGTGGTATGGCAAACGTTTCACGAGTGGCAACTCGGGACAGAGAGCCGTGAAGTAGCTCATGAGGCGTGGCTCCGGTATGACTGGAGGAGGCAGTGAAAATGTTCGGCGGATTTCGCAGCCCACAACTTCGGTAGGAGCCGCAGCTGTCGGATCAGGCAAGGCGACGGTTAGTTTCCGGAGCTCTTCACGGACGACCGCGCGTATGAGCTCACGCAACGACGAATTGTCGCTGGTCACGCTCAAAGCGGCCGCACTGTCGCATGGCTCACTGCACAAGGAGTCATTTCGGCGGCATCGCTGCTGCAAGACCCGCTCAATGACGGTCGCTTCTTCGACGTGGTCGGCTACAGTCTGGGGGGCATTTCGGACCAAACAGTCGAAGAGTTGGTCCTTGACACCTTGCATCAGCTGGCGGAGCTTCGTGGCTTCCGCCATATCTGGGTCAGCGCGCTTAGAAAGACGGGTCACGTCCTCGGCGAACATGGCAAGGCTCTCGTTATGCTTTTGTACGCGAGCGCCCAGGAGAAGCCGTGCACGATCTCGATGGTCTGTGCTAGCAAACATGTCCCGGACCATCTGGCGGAAGGTTTCACAGCTTTGAATATCAGCCTCTCTGTTATCGAACGAAGTCTTGGCTCCGTCTTCAAGTGCAAAATACACGTTCCGCAGCTTCTGCGCAGGGCTCCACTGGTTGAAATCGGCGACCCGCTCCAACAGGTCAAGCCAGTCTTCAACGTCTTCAAATGTTGCGCAATGGAAGCTGTCTGTCGCAGGGGGCTGCTGAAGCGTTATGGGAGACGCGCTAACCTGCGCCATGGCTCACCAGGTCGATGACTGTGTGCCTCTTTGTGGAGGAGGCCCAACTCAGGCACCAGTCCCTGGAGGCGGCGGCTGCTACGGTGAACGGGCGTGCAGACATGCGGGAGCTTGTCAGGACTCGATGAGCGGCTCTCTGGAGGGGCCCCGACATGGGACGTCAAGCCCGCAACCTACACCAGTGTCACGTAGCAATTGGTGCTGGCAAACTCGCCTCTAGACGGCAGAAAACCAGCAATACCTAGAAGATGCAACAGCACACCAAGACAGCCAGGGCGGAGCGTCAACTCTGTAGAAGCGAACAGCGTGGCGCACGAGCTCTGTGCCGAAAAGCCGCTTATTGGCTATTGTTGTAGAGGCGGCGATATCATGTCCTACCATTCGACAATAAAAGTAATAAAGCTGTTTTGGCTTAGAGCGACAGTCGACAGCCGTATGTTCAGGTCTCTTACAAATGTGGCACGTTCCTGAATGTCTACTTAATGGAACAACATTTTCTCTCTGGTTACCCATACTGAACGCTTCTGTGAAACGACCCCGCCGCGGTGGCTGAGTGGTTACGGCGCTCGGCTGCTGGCCCGAAAGACGCGGTATGATCCCGGCCGCGGCGGCTGAATTTCTTTGGAGGAGAAATTCTAGAGGCCCGTGTACTGTGCGATGTCAGTGCGCGTAAAAGAACCCCAGGTGGGGGAAATTTCCGGAGCCCTCCACTACGGCGTCTCTCATAGTCTTAGTCACTTTGGGACGTTAAACCCCATAAACCAAACCAACCGATTCTTTGAAACAAGACACGTTTCTTTGCCGCTGTGCCCCTAGAAAACTGTGTGCTGCCTCAGCCATTTATTTTATCCAGCGCCTTGCGCTCTCGTTCCTGACGAAAAATAGCCGGGAAACTGTGACAGTTCCTGATGAAAGGTTCGGCCACCACAAACTCACGTAAATCATTGTAAGTTGTGGCCGAACCCGACATCTCGACCCATCGATCCAAAAGACTGAACAAGCGTGCTGCGTATTGCTTGCCTGTTAATCATGCGGCTTACCTTCACGCAGCCTTTCGCGATATCCCTCTTCTGTGAGGCTAGACGTTTGGAGTTGGGCTAGTTTGGCCTCATCATAATCCACTGAATCTGTTGGAGACGATTGACCGAACGCACGAAGAACCTTCTCAATCAAAGACACACTGAGTGTTGTCGTCCGTTTTGTAGCGAGAGCTACAATGGCCGTATTCTCGCCGTTTTGCTGTGGCCGATGGCCGTAACACGACCTGAGCCGTTACCTAGCAACCGCCGCAGCTGGCAGCGCCGCTCGCCGCGCCATCTGGCATGACGTCAGAGGAGGAGCCGGTGAAACCGCGTTGGAACAACGGAGAAGGAGCCGGCGTTGCATCTTTTATTGCCACGTTGTAGCGACGGCAGTCCAGCGGTCAGGAAAGCGGCAACAAGATTTGGAAACGAAGCTTTTCATTTGGGCTGACTTGCGCCCGCAAAAGAACTAAACAGCACGGCAGCAGCGTAAGCAACAAACGTGCTTGTCAGTCGTCGAACTACGGAGGCCCGCCGCTCGCCGCATTTCTTCATGGCTGTGAGTGAGCAACCTAGATAAGTCCGGACGCTTCTTGCGTTATGAACATAAGTAATAACGCCGCGTTCCTGCGGCCTTGAGCGCGATCGAACGGACACTGCAATGATACGTTCCTTTACCTCACTCCCAAAGAAACATCGCCTCGATGTTTTAATATGTAAATAAAAGCGGATAATGCAAACTTTGAGTCATTTAGCGTTCATAACAGGTTTTAAGGCGTACGACATGTACGACTTCCGGGCGTGTGCGTCGTCGCTGGGATGGTGTCGTGCCGTCGCAGGTGACGGTGTCTAGGTCACCATTCCGGCGAAGAACCCTGAACGGGCCAAAGTAGCGTCGCAACAACTTTTCACTCAATCCACGGCGGCGAATTGGAGTCCATATCCAAACACGATCACCTCGCTTGTAACACGTGTCTCGTCGGCGTTGATTGTAGCGTCGGGCGTTGGTGTCCTGCTGGTCTTTAATGCGAAGTCGCGCAAGTCTTAGGTCTTCCTCGGCGCGATGAAGGTCGGCGGCGACGTCGGGTTGTCTTCGTCTGAAACGTGCGGGAGCATTGCATCGAGTGTTGTTGTGGGCTTCCTGCCGTATACAAGCTGGAATGGGGTAGACCTAGTTGTCTCCTGGACGGCAGTGCGATAGGCGAACATCACGTAGGGCAGAGTGGTGACCCACGTCTTGTGTTCGGAGTCGATGTACATGGAAAGCATGTCTGCGATGGTTTGTTCAGCCCCTGTGTGAGTCCATTGGTTTGCGGATGATAGGCAGTTGTCCTACGATGACTTGTTTGACTGTAGTTTAAGATTACTTGTGTCAGCTCCGCTGTAACCGCCGTTCCTCTGGCTGTGATGAGCACTTCGGGGGCGCCGTGTCGCAGGAGAATTCGTTCGAGAAAAAATTTTGCGTCTTCTGTTGCGGTATCGTTAGGCAACGCTTTTGTTTTGGCGTAGCGGGTCATGTAGACGGTGGCCGCGATGAGCCACTTGTTACCTGATGATGAAGTCGGAAAGGGGCCGAGGAGGTCCATCCCTATTTGCTGAAAGGGCTTAGTTGGAGGTAGTATGGGGTTATGGAGTCTGGCTTGTCTAATGGGAGGCGTGTTGCATCGCTGACACTCACGGCACGTTTTCACCTTGTTGCACCCGAAAGGTATGAGGCCGCTACGATGAAGGAAGTGATTGATTTTACAAGCCAGAGTTTTTGAATGAAAGATGACGAGCCCAAGAGAGGCGCGTGCCGCCAGCACGGGAGGAGATCTAGCTTCATTCGACAGAACTTCGGCATCGTCATCGGCGGCTGGTGCGGCTGGTGCGGCTGGTGCGGCTCCTACCGCGTGAAGCCGCTGCTACTGCTGCAGTGCCCCCCCCCCCCCCATCCGCTAGTGAAGGAGTCCGGTGAAGCTGGGAGCCTGAACGATACCTTCCGCTGCTGAGGGGTAGCAGGGAAAGAGGCAGAGGAGGGCAGGTGGGCGGTTGGGGCAGAGAAAGCACACACGGAGGCCCTGTGGGCGAGGCGTCTTCTGTGAAGGCTGCCTTCAAGCGGTCGATGGAAATGGTGTCAGTGCGCCCATGAAGGTTCACGATGAGGAACGTGGGTGTTCTTTCGAGCACACGGAATGGGCCGTCGTAGGGGCGCTGAAGTGGCCTGCGGACAGAGTCTCGGCGAACAAAGACGTGGGTGCAAATCGCTAGCTCGGATGGAACGTATGAAGATGGCCCAGACTTGGGTCGCAGATGTCGCGCTCGGAGATGACGGCAAAAACGGCGGAGCTGCGTCACGTAATCAGTTGGGTCGGGACTTGTGGACGAATCGGTGGATTCGAAAAATTCACCAGGAAGATGCAGGGACGAGCCGAAGACAAGTTCTGCCGGTGCGAAACGAAGATCTTGTTTTAGTGTAGCACGGATGCTGAGTAGAACCAGTGGCAGGGATGCAGTCCAGTGTGTACTCTCGAGTTGGGCTTTGAGGGATGTTTTAAGCGAACGATAGAAACGTTCGATCATGCCGTTGACGATGGGATGGTAAGCAATAGTTCTGATTCGGGAAGTGCCGAGTGAACTCATAAGGTTATTAAAAAGGGAAGACTCAAACTGGGCGCCACGGTCGGTGGTGATGGTCGAGGGAACCCCGTACCGGGAGACCCAAGCGGCGACGAATTTTCTGGCGATGATGTCACTGGTGGCATCAGGCAGAGGGAATGCTTCGGGCCAGCGAGTCATATGCATGTCCAGCGGAAGGTGGCCAGGGACCCAAGATATCGATGTGGACGTTGCCAAAACGGGCGGACGGCGGAGGGAACGAGCCGAAGGGAGAGGTCGTGTGTCGCTGAGTTTTAGACCGCTGGCAAACCAGGCAGGCACGGGCCCAGGCGCGCACGTCCTTGTTGATGCCGGGCCAGATGTACCGTTTTGTGAGAAGATGGTGCGTGGCGCGGATTCCGGAATGGACCAGGCCGTGGAGGGCTTCGAAGACAAGACGACGAAAGGCACAGGGGACCAAAGGGCGCTGAGTGCCGGCCGAAGTGTCGCAGATGATGGGGACGGGGCATGAAGGGAGGAGTATTTCACGGAGAACCAGCGGACCAGGGTCCTTGCGAAGGTCCATAACTTCCGAGTCATGTTGCTGCGCTGTGGCGAGGGTGGCAAAGTCGATGTTCGTTGATGGAGCAGTAGATGCGAGGGAAGCAGTAACACGCGTCAGAGCGTCCGCCGCGGCATTGTCGAAATCCTGCACATGTTTGATGTCGGTCGTGCATTCTGCCACGTACGAAAGGTGACGAATTTCACGAGGCGAGAATTACCGCTCCCTGATTTGATGGCAAAGATGAGTGGTTTGTGGTCGGTGACGATGTGGAACTGCCGACCTTCTAGGAGGTGCTTGAAATGCCGCACGGACATGTACATGGAAAGAGGTTCACGGCCGAAAGTACTGCAGCGGCTTTCGGCAGCGGAAAACTCGCGGGAGAAAAAAGATAGAGGGCTCCAAGCACCATCCACGAGCTGGTGTAGCACGGCTCCAACGCCGAAGTTGGAGGCGTCGGTCATGAGTTGTGAGGGTGCATCAGGGCGCGGATGGGCAAGAAAGGCGAGGTCTGATCAATTCGTATTGGCGGCCTGGAAAGAATCCAGAGCAGCTGAAGGCTATGTCAGCTGTGCCGAGTTTGTTTTCTTGCCTTAAGGCATGTCTGTCAATGGTTTGTGGAGTGCAGCACAGTGAGGGATGAAACGGCGATAAAAATTGATAAGGCCGAGAAATTGACGGAGCTGGCGGATTGAGGCGGGCTCCGGAAAGTCTTGAATGCCCTGGAATTTTGATGGGAGAGGCCGGATGCCAGAGCGGTTCACACGGTTACCAAGGAAATCGAGCTCCGTCTTGCCCCAATTCACATTTGGCCCTGTTGATGATGAGGCCCTAATCAGAGAGCTGTTGAAACAGCTGACGTAGGTGTTGCAAGTGCTGCTCCGTATCGCGGCTGAATACGTGGAGGTCATCGATGTAGGCCATGCAGAAAGGTAGACCCCGTGTAACTGTGTTAACGAAGCGTTGAAATATCTGGCCAGAGTTACGGAGGCCAAATGGCATGCGGAGGTATTCGAAGAGGTCGAATAGTGTAATGATTGCAGTTTTGGGTACATCGGATGGTTCTACAGGGATTTGGTGGTAGGCCTTGACGAGATCGTTTTTAGAGAAAATTGTGGCGCCATGCAGCGCGGCGGTGAAATCCGCGATGTGACGAAGGGCATAACGGTCCGGAACGGTAGCGTTGTTGAGGGCGCGGTAATGGCCACAAGGCCGCCAGTCCCCTGGGGATTTCTTCGGTACCATGTGTAGAGGGGACGCCCATGGGCTGGAGGAAGGGCGGATAATGCCGAGCTCCAACATGTGTTTGAACTCGTTGCGGGCGATCTATAAACGGTCTGGAGCAAGGCGACGGGCTCGAGCGTGTGTGGGCGGGCCAGTGGCCTTAATGTGATGTGTGACCTGGTGCTTGACGGGCAGTAAGAAGTTGGAGGGACGGAGGAGAGAAGGGTATTCATCCACGAGGATCTCGTAGGCGGACTGGTGTAGGCTGGGTATACTGGCAAGTTGTTCTCGAAGACGAAGGCCCTGAACAGAGAGGTTCGTCGCGGCGTCCGCGAGACACTTGCTGTGTATGTTTACCAGCAGTATGTAGTGGCGCAGGAAATCAGCTCCCAGGATTGGGTAGCGTACGTCTGCGACGAGGAAAACCCATTGGAAAACACGTCGGAGGCCCAAATTGAGTGTAAGAGCCTGTTCACCGTACGTAGCGATGGGGGTGAGGTTTGCGGCTTGGAGCGATGGGCTAGGACGGCCAGAAGGTGATTATGTAAAGCTGCAGGGGAGGACGCTCACCTCGGCACCGGTGTCGACGAGGAAACGGAGGCCCGAGTTGTGGTCGCGAATGAAGAATAAGGGGCCGGTCTCTGGGTTGACACCACTTGCCGCTTCTAGTGGTGTCGTGGGAAGTTTCCCTGGAAGCGACAGGGAGGGGTACACCGACGCGCTGCTTCACCAAAGGTGCGGTGATACCAGCACTCGCCGCCTTGAAGAGGTGGGGTAGCACTGCGTCGGCGAGGTGAAGTCTGGCGACGGAAAGGCGAGAGAGAGCGGGAAGTCGACATTGCGGCGATTTGGTCGGAGACTCGCGTGATCTGAGTTTGAAAGTTGTCACGGAGGGTCTGGAGGTCCATGCAGGAGGGAAAAGATGATGGCGGCGTGGTAGGCTGCGAGACTGCGCCGAGAGATTTTGCGGAGTAGGAAACTTCCATGACGGAGTCCGCCAGCTCAGCAAGCTTCTCCAATGACAACCCCTGGTCGGGCACAAGCACCATGCGGACCGACGGCGGCAAGCGCAGAAGAAAAAACTCACGCAGGAAGGCTTGGTTGAAGATAGCAGCCTTGTCGCCTAGGAGTTGCTGGAACCGCCGCAGCAACTGGGTAGGTTTGCGGTCTCCCATTTCTTCTGAGGAGATGAGCTGCTGGAGGCGGCGAAGTTCGGAGACGGCTGTTCGCTTGATGAGCTCAGCAGCCAAAGTGTCGAAAGGGGCGAGGCGGGCGGAGTGATGAGGAGGTTGCGGACTTCGGTGGCAATCTCAGGTGGTAACGACGCAGCGACGTGATGAAATTTGTGCGCCTGGCAGGTGATGCGGTCAATAGTGAACTGGCTGTTGAGCTGAGCGAGCCAGAGCTGAGGATCGGCTGCCGAGAACGGGGGAAGGCGAAGGGACAGCGCAAAGACGGCACTGGTGGGTCCTTCACCGGGCATGGCGGAAGCGTTGTCGTCGGCGTTGGCCATGGTGAGAGCGGGTGTTCCAGCGGACATCCGGAGTCACCAGTTTGTTGCACCCGAAAGGTATGAGGCCGGCACGATGAAGGAAGTGATTGATTTTACTACCCGGAGTGTTTGAATGAAAGATGGCGAGCCCAAGAGAGGCGCGTGCTGCCAGTACAAGAGGCGAGCTCCATTCGGCAGAACTTCGGCGTCATCGTCATCGGCGGCTGGTGCGGCTGCTACCGCGTGAGGCCGCTGCTACTGCTACAACCTAATGGGAAACGCCGGCAGCTAGCCGCGGCCAATAGTACTTCTCCTGGATGCGCTGCAACGTTCGAGCAATCCCGAGGTGCCGTGCAGTCGGCTCATCATGATATTCCTGTATAATTTCTTGCCTGAGATTTTTGGGTACAACAAGAATATGCACAATCCTGTTGGGCGCAAAGTTCTTCTTCAGCAGGACATTATTGTGAAAGACGAAGGACGACAGTTGGAGCTTGAGCCCTCGGGGAGGCGATGCGGTGTTGCCTTTCAGATTATTGACTAGGCTTTGCAACTCACAATCCGAGCGCTGCTGCTGCGCGAAACTGCTGGCGCTTACTGGTCCTAAGAAAGCGTCGTCGTCTTCCTCTTCCGGTGCTGCGTCGATGGGGGCTCGCGACAAGCAGTCTGTGTCGGAATGCTTGCGGCCAGATTTGTAGACTACAGTTATGTGGAATTCTTGAAGACGCAGGCTCCAACGAGCAAGGCGGCCGGAGGGATCTTTCAAATTGGTCAGGCAGCACAGAGCGTGGTGATCGCTCACAACCCTGAATGGTCGTCCATACAGGTAGGGGCGAAATTTCGACGTGGCCCAAATAATGGCGAGACATTCTTTCTTGGTCGTCGAATAGTTGGCTTCGGCTTTCGACAGTGAGCGGCTAGCGCACGCGATAACTCTCTACTGTCTACCATTTTTCTGAATGACGACCGCTCCTAACCCCACACTGTTTTCATCGGTATGAATTTCGGTTTCCGCGTATTCATCGAAGTGCCCTAGCACGGGAGGGGCTGTAAGCGGCGCTTCAGCCCTTTGAAAGCTTCCACTTGCAGCGCTTCCCATTTAAAAGGCACGTCAGCCTTGGTAATGTGGGTCGAAGATTCAACGATGTGCGAAAAGTTCTTGACGAATCTCCGGTATTGAGCGCGCAATCCAAGGGCTCTCCGTATAGCTTTCTTGTCATTAGGCTGTGGAAACTCTCCGATCGCAGCCGTCTTCTGAAGGTCTGGGCGAACTCCATCCTTGCTTACGACGTGACCAAGGAACAGCAGCTCCTCGTAGGCGAAGTGACATGTCTCTGGTTTCAGTGTTAGGCCTGAACACTTCATTGTTTCAAGTACTATGCGAAGCCTTTTGAGTTGGTCTTCAAAGCTTGAGGAGACGACAACTCCATCTAAGTAGACTAGACAAATTTGCCGCTTCAAACCTGCGAGCACCGTATCTATTACTCGCTGAAACGTTGCTGGGGGACATCATAGGCCGAATGGCATCACCTTGAACTCAAAGAGTCCGTCTGGTGTGATGAACACAGTCTATTCGCGATCACCTTCGTCGACTTCAATTTTCCAGTAGCCCCTCTTTAGGTCCATCGATGAGAAAAGCATCATTGCACAGCCGATTCAGTGTGTCGCGGATGCGGGGGAGAGGGTAGACATCCTTTTTCGTAATGCTGTTCAGGTGGCGGTAATCGACGTAGAAGCGAAGGGTACGGTCGTTATTTTCACTAGGATCACTGTTGCGGCCCAGGGGCTCCTCGATGGCTGTATGACATCGTCACGTAGCATTTCCTCTGCTTGCTTGTGGATGGCTGGGCGTTCTAGCGGCGATACGCGGTAGGGCCTCTGCCGCCACAGTGGTCGGGTGTGTTCGTCTGTGACAATGCGGTGCTTGGCAAGCCGGGTTCGCCGCTCATTCGAAGCTGATGAGTAGCAATCGGTGTACTTTTGAAGAAGACGGTGTATTTGATCTTTTCTGCTCCAGGGTAATCCTGGGTTGATATCAAACGCGGTTGATGGCCTTGGTCAGATGCTTCTACGGGTTGGTCGGGGAGGGCAAATATGTTTCTGATGTCTGCCTGCTCGTCGAGAAAAGCAATCGTAGTACCTTTATTCAGATGCCGGTATTCTTCGGTGAAGTTGGTTAGCAGCACCTGGGCTTGGCCATTTCGGATTTGGGCGACTCCATTTACGACGCCTAGTCCTCGATCCTTCGGCAACCCCATCGGCATTTTTTATGTCTCCAGTACCTATGCAGGCGACGACACTCGATCGGGGCGGCACGCTCACTGCTTCGTCGAGGACATTTTAGGCAACGTGTAGAGTCGCGCTCGTCGCAGCAGGTATGGCTTTGTCCGTGAAACGCTTGATCGACTTAGACCGAAGGTCGATGATCGCCCGACGTTCATTGAGAAAATCCATTTAAAAAATTACGTCTCGCGAGCATTGCTGTAGGCAGTGCTGCCAACCCTAGGGATTTTTCCCTACATCTAGGGAATTTGAAATAAAAACTGGTATGGCGCAAGAAACGGGGACACAGAAGGCACAGAAGTTTTTATTACCAGTTTTTATTTCATCATGAACCAACTCGCCCAAACTAGAGTTTTACTTGATCTAGGGAATTTGGACGTTGTTTAGGGGAAAAGGAATTTTTTGTATAGTCTAGGAAAATTTCATTTGCACGGATAATTATTTTTCTCCCTCAAATTGAGAAGACAGTACAAGCTTTTCGTTGTTTTTTCGCTACAACTGACGGAGGCCCGCACAACATAAAGCCTGTTTCACATGGTGGTGAAAACGCTTTCTTGCTGCAGCTCAACAGCTGTTTATAGCCATCGCGGCGGCTAGAGCAGTCACAGCGGCGATGTTCCAACAAGTTAAAATTTTTCGCAGCGCTGCGCTGCTCAATTTTCAGTCACTTGCATGCATGTGAACCATCCTTTACGCGGGCGTAGTCGGACGTGCATGGTTCCTGACGTGGCCAGTGGCACCCGCTGATGTGTTCTGGCGCACCACCGTCTTCCCTCAACACGCGCGCCAGTTCCTCACGCTGTATTTGGAGCTCGCTGCACGACGTGAAATTCCTATTTAGTAAAAATATCTGCATGTTTGTTTTGATAACTTGGAAAGAACGAGGGCGCCATTTTTTTACAAAGAAGCGGCGTTTTGAAAATCTGAGCTAGACTAACTAAGGGAACAATTCCCAGTTCACCTACCGCGGTGGCCGAGTGGTTAAGACGCTCGGCTGCAGACGCGAATGGCGAGGCTTCGATCCCGGCCCCGGTGGTCGAATTTCGATGGAGGCGGAATTCTAGAGGCCCGTGTACTGTGCAATGTGAGTGCACGTTAAAGAACACCAGGCGGTAGAAATTTCTGGAACCCTTCACTATTCCATCCCTCATAGCTTGGATCACTTTGGGACGTTAGACCCTCCAAAATCATACACCGTAATTTCCAGTTCCACCACGATGAACAAAATGATTTGAGGTCACAAGAGGCATACAAGAGCCATACACTGCTTCATTGTTTTA